>NC_142164.1:82961465-83293608 GCF_024610735.1 Ursus americanus
CTATAATCAGTCTTTTCTGAGATCACCTTGGCAGGAGTTTGGCATGAATTTTACAGCCTGTAGAGGGTGAAACTATAAGCTCCTCACTTGGCATCTGTTGATGTGGGTGGAAATTAGGCCACATTTTTTTTTCTACATTGTTTTGATTCAGTAAAGTAACTATTTTCTAAAAGTTTACTCTTTCATTAGGCTGCCCATTTCCTGGTTCTTTGACAAGAGAAAGTGGGCTTCGGTAAGGTCATTTTTCTTGTTTGGATCCATTGTCATCTCTAGGTTTCCAGGTTCTCCAGCACAGTCTCAAATACATGAAGAAAAAAAAAATCCATGGAACTCACCAATGTGCTCCTTTTGGGGTTCTGAGGTCCCTAGCCCATCTGCATTCTTCACTCCACCTTTCAGAGTCATCTTATATTTGGTTTTAGAAATACTATTTCCGGGGGGATTTTGTACTCAGTGGGAGAGACAGGGAAAAGGGCATCTACTCCATTTTCCCAGAAATCCTATATTGGGTCTTTATATATATTTCTTCCATGTCTCTACTAACTTTCTGAGGATGTGCAATACATCTGTTCATTCATTCATTCTTTTATTCATTTATTAAATAAACCACAACACTTCCTGTGTGACTCATCGTTGAAATCCTGAAGAGGAACTGGATACTGCACAGCTGCCCTCTTGGCTTTAGACATCGTTCCTTCATGGAATCCATGCCTGAATTGGTGGCATACAATTTTTAGGTGCCTCATTCAACCGACCGGTCCCAGGGGTATTTCACCTTTTAGCCTCGGCACTCCAGTTATACTTCCTCTTCCGCTTGGCGGGATAGCCGCATTGGCCACCGGTCAACTACCGAAGGTGGAAGGCCTTAGAGCCACGGCGCAGAACAACGTGTGCGTCTTATTGCAATGCTTTCCAAACGATGTCGTCCCCTTCATCATCTCGTTTAGGTGGCCGAGACCAAAGAGGTGGGGAAAGAAGCCACTGTGCAAGAAATTTATAATAACTTTTTTAATATCCTTATTTGCAAATTCTAACGTGTGTCAGTTCTGGGTTAGTCGATTGCGTGATTATTCTCATTATGGGTGCTGGTTTCCTACCTCTTTGCATACCTTATTGATTGAATGCCATTGTGGATTTTACTTTGTTGGATACTGGATATTTATGCATTTTTGTAAATTATTTTGAGTTTCGTTCTGGGACACAAGTAAGTTCCTTGGAAAGTTTTGCCCTGACAGATCAGGTCTTCCTTATACAATTTTTAGGTGTATATGGAGCAGTGCTCAACCTAGGGCTAATTATTCCCCACTCCTGGGGCAATAGCTTCTGGCATTTTTTTATGCAATGCCTTATTTTTCCCGTCTGGTTGGTGATCACAGGCACTATTACCAGCCATGTATGAGCATCAGAAACCGTGTCCTCTTATCCTTTCAGATGGTTCGCTCAATGGCCTCAGTTGCCTCACACACATGTGCTGATCAGTACTCTACTGAACATTCAAGAAGAACCCTAGACAGAAGCGCCTGGGTGGCTCAGTCGTTAAGCGTCTGCCTTTGGCCCAGGGTGTGATCCCTGGGTCCTGGGATGGAGACCCGCATCGAGCTCCTCTGCTGGGAGCCTGCTTCTTCCTCTCCCACTCCCCCTGCTTGTGTTCCCTCTCTCACTGGCTGTCTCTAAATCAATCAATCAATCAATCTTTAAAAAAAAAAAAGAAGAAGAACCTAGACAGATCACTTGGGTCTTCTCTCTGTGCAGTTTTCTCCATTCTGATGGTTTGTCCTATGAATTCTAGCTGCCTCCTTCTCCTCAGACTCTCAGTTCCTTCTCAAGTCAGGGAATTCACCAGCCTTTTCCTCAGTTCCCCCTCTCTGTGCAGTGCCCTGGAAAGTCTCTCGAGGAAGTATGCTAGACCAATCATAAGGTTCACTTCATTTGTTTCCCTTTCTTCAGGCGTCACTGGTGTTCATTGCCTGATATCCAGTGCCTTGAAAACTGGGGGGGGGGGGGGTCAATGTATTTTGTCTGGTCTTTTTTTTTTCTTTGTTTGTTCCAGGCCTAAGGGAAATCTGGGGCCTGTGACTCCATCTTGGCCGGAATAAGTCACAGAAGGGAATTTATAAATGTGAAGATTTGTCAGTAGAGGTCACCAATATGAGATATATTTGAGTTAATGTGATTGTTATGAATAGGGAACACTGCAACCTGGTTTTGAGACAAGTATGTATGCCAATGAACCTATATTAGTGAATGGGGAACATGTATCTATTTTTTTTTAAGATTTTATTTATTTATTTGACAGAGACAGCCAGAAGTGAGAGAGAGAACACAAGCAGGGGGAGTGGGAGAGGAAGAAGCAGGCTCATAGCGGAGGAGCCTGATGTGGGGCTCGATCCCAGAACGCCGGGATCACGCCCTGAGCCGAAGGCAGACACTTAACGACTGCGCCACCCAGGCGCCCCGGGAACATGTATCTATTAAGTGCTCATCAGTGTGAGATATATTGGGAAGTATTTAAGAAAGAGGAGATATGTTAATGTAGGCTGTCAATAAGAAATATTCTCCAGTATGTGAAAATTTATGAGTATATTCAACTGAGATTTTCAGTGTAAAAAATTCCAGTGGGCAGGCATTTACAAATCAGATCTGTAAATTGGGTTGTCCATGAGAGATATGCTTGATGAGTATTTAAGAACAAAGAGATTTTTCACCAGTGATCATCAATGGAGTTATACAGGTTGGGGGCCTGATGTGGAGCTACCAATCCGGATACATTGATAGGCATACATGAATGTGGAGACATACAACAGATGTGGTGCTTTGTTTGTTTGTTTTTAAAGATTTTTGTTTATTTATTTGACAGAGAGAGAGAGCATGAGAACACACAAGCAGGGGGAGAGACAGAGGGAGAAGAAGACTCCCTGCTGAGCAAGGAGCCCGATGCAGGGCTCGATCCCAGAACCCTGGGATCATGACCTGAGCCGAAGTCAGATGCTTACCTGGCTGAGCCCCCCAGGCGCCCGTATATAATAGGTATTGTATAGGCCAACGTAGTATATGTCAACAGGGATATTATGACCAATCAGTAGAGTTGTAAAACCAGCTGGGCAACAGAGCAAAAGCCAATAGGCAGGTGCTTAAAAAATAAGGCAATTTGTCATTAAAGATCACAAACGAGTTACACAATCAGGTGGATATTTAAGAATAGAGATAGTTTTCAAAGGCAAGCAACAATGGAGTATGTATTGTGAGGGTTATCAATAAAGAGAGATTTTTTTGAGAGGGAGAGTGCATGTGTGCAAGGTGAGGGGAGGGACAGGGGGAGAAAGAGAATCTTAAGCAGGCTCCATGCCCAGGCAGAGACCAATATGGGGCTCGATCTCATGGCCCCAAGATCATGACCTGAGCTGAAATCAAGAGTCAGATTCTTAACCAATGGAGCCACCCAGGAGCCCCAATAAAGAGAGATTTTTTTTTAAGATTTTATTTATTTATTCGACAGAGACAGAGACAGCCAGCGAGAGAGAGAACACAAGCAGGGGGAGTGGGAGAGGAAGAAGCAGGCTCACAGCGGAGGATCCTGATGTGGGGCTCGATCCCAGAACGCCGGGATCATGCCCTGAGCTGAAGGCAGACGCTTAAGCGCTGTGGCACCCAGGCGCCCCCCAATAAAGAGAGATTTTTAAACAGGGGTTATATATAGGTTTATTTTACTAGCTTGTTATGTGCAAAATATCATTGGTGTTTACATTAATTTTTAGTTTTTTATAATTTCCATTTTAATAAATGTACTAACAAATGAAAAAAATAAAACCTGGGGCGCCTGGGTGGCGCAGTCGTTAAGCATCTGCCTTCGGCTCAGGGCGTGATCCCAGCGTTCTGGGATCGAGTCCCACATCGGGCTCCTCCGCTGGGAGCCTGCTTCTTCCTCTCCCACTCCCCCTGCTGTGTTCCCTCTCTCGCTGGCTGTCTCTCTGTCACATAAATAAATTAAAAAAAAAATCTTTAAAAAAAATAAAAAAATAAAATAAAACCTATGTGTTTCAAACAAACAAACAAACAAACAAACAAACAGGGGTTATAATAAATATTTCAATGGGGGTGGCTGTCTGGCTCAGTGGGAAGAACATGGGACTCTTGATCTCAGGGTCATGAGTTCAAGCCCCATGTTGGGTGTAAATAAAAGTAAAACTTAAAAAAAAAGAAAGGGCTCCTGGAAGGCTCAGTTGGTTAAGCATCCAAGTCTTGATTTCAGCTCAGGTCATGATATCAGGTTTGGGAGACTGAACCCCCTCGCCAGGGCCTGCACTGGGCATGGAGCCTGTTTAAGATTCTTTCTCCCCTCTCCCTCTGCCCCTCCCCCCTTCTCTCTTTTTCTCTTTCTCCCTCTCTAAAAGAAAAAAAAAGAAAAAGAAAAAAGAAATATGCCAATGGGTGTTTACAAATAAGATTTCTCAATGACAGGGGGGACTGGTGGCTCAGTCGGTTAAGCATCTGCCTTTGGCTCAGGCTCTATCTCTGTGTGTCTCAATGGCAGACATCTATGGGTATGTCAATGGTTTTTATTTCTCAGTGGGGAGGTTTGTCAGGGGACTTTTCAAGACAATTATTTACCAACGGCTTGGGGATTTGTCATCTGCAATTTTGGCAATAGTTGAGATTTATAAACAGGGGGATTTGTCTACAGTGGGGACTGCACAAAGGGGAACTAACTGTTATGGGTTGAATTGTGTCCTCCAAAAAAGTACAGTGAAGCCCTAACTCCCAGTAACTTAGAATGTGACCTTACGTGGAAATAGTAACAGGAACATTACCACTTGGGGGAATGGTTGTCCTCAGAAGTCTTGGAAAACATCGGTATTTGCCAGTGTGGGTATTTACACACTAGAAATTAGTGTTTGGGTATCATTATCAGACAAAAGACATTGCAAATGAGCATTTTAATATTTGTAATGTTTTGGGGAAAGACCATCAAAATCATGAGATAAATTAAAGGTGCCAGTGTGCATGAAACTATTACTCCTAGTATTATACCTTATTTCTAATATTATAAATTACCATTCCTAATAAAACATTATTTGCAATATTGTAAATAATTTACTAGGATTTATCACTACTAAGTTATAAATTATATTTACTGTTACTACTCATAATAGTAAGTAATACTTACAGACTAGGTGCCTGGCATTGTTTTAAGCACTTTGTATATATGACTTCATTTAATATTCACACTGTTCCTATGAGTTAGGCATTATTTTTAATCTCCATTTTACAGATGTAAAAACTGAGGCATAGAGAGATAATATCATTTCCCCAAGGACACACAGCTAGGACAAGGAAAAGTTAGGAATTTTTTAGTCCAAATTATAAGCAGACACTAATTAAAATTTTTTTCCTTAAAAAAAATCACAAAGACTCGATTTTTAAAATACTGACCTAGTTAAAATCTTTTTTATTTTTATAGTATTTTTCTTTTTAAAACATGATTGAGGTGTAATTCACATACAAAAAAATTAATCCATTTAACATGACAATTAAATTAATTTTAGTATATTCACACGGTTGCACAACCATCACAATAGAATTTTAGAATATTTTCATCATCCGAAAAGAGACCCTGTACCCATTAGCAGTCTACTCTCCATTGCTCCCACCTCCTCCCACCCCAGCCATAGACGACCACTAATCTACTTTCTGTCTCCACAGTTTTGCCTCTTCTGGACATTTCATATAAATGGAGTCTTGCAATATGTGCTCTTTCGTGACTGACTTCTTCCAAGTAATATTTTCAAGCTTCACCCATGTTGTAGCAGCATCAGTATCACTCTTTTTGATTCCTGTAGACTATTCCATTGTATGGATATACCATGTTTCGACTACCCATTCATCAGTCAAAAGGCATTTGTGTGGTTCCCACTTTGAGGTGATTATGAATAATGCTGCTGTGAACATTTGTGTATAAGTTTTTATATGGACAGGTTTTCATTTTTCTTGGGTGGATACCCAGGATTGAAATTCCTAAATCATATGGTAACTCTAAGGTTTTTTAGAAACTTCCAAAGTGTTTTCCAAAATGGCTGCACCACTTTGTGTCCCACCAGCAATGTAGGATGGGTTCAATTTTTCCACATCCTCACCAACACTTGTTGTGGTCTATACTTTTTTTTCCTGGCCATACTAGTAGGTGTGAAGTCCTCTCTCATTGTGGTATTTTTTTTCATTGTGGTTTTGATCCCCATTTCCCTGATGCCTAATGATGTTGAGCAGTTTTTCATGTGCTTAGGCCATTTCTGTATCTCATTTGGAGAAATGTCTATTCAGATCCTTTGCCCATTTTTAAGTTGGGTTATTTATATTTTAATTATTGAGTCATAAGAGTTCTTTATATATTCTAGATAAAGGATATGTGATTTGTAAATACTTTCTCCCGTTCTCTGGGTTTTTACTTTCTTGACAGTATTGTTTACAGAACAAAAGTTGTTAATTTTGATGAAATCTAATTTATCTGTTTGTTTTATAGTGTGTGCTTTCGATGTTGTTATCTAAGAAACCATTAAGGGACAGGATTTGAATACAGATTGGCTCCAGCATTTGTGTTCTTCATTACGCTACGTTACCTGTCCAGAAATTAAATCAATGTTACGAATATTACACATGAACTTTTTATAATGTGTTTTGTGTTTTGACCTGAAAAAATACATCCATTAATCATCCTCCAACCCTTACAAAGACTTCAGAAGGATTCTGGGTATGGAGTGTGAGGTCCATTTTTTAGGGGGAGATACTGAGACTCAGTGGAGGGAGAGGCCTGCCCCCAGGCTACCCATTGAGCAGGACCCCCCCCCTTGCTGTACACCTTACAGGGCTGTAGCCCCCACGTGCTTCCTCTCAGCCATCAGTCTCTCCCAAGCAGAGATTCATACCCAGACACATGGAATGCTGGGGTGGAGGGTAACTCACTTTACTCACTTTAGTGGATTTTTCTAGAAGGGTAATGGGAGGAAATGTAGTGACCCCAGGACTACAGAGAGCTTGCCAGGAGCCACGCAAGGACTCTGAAGTAGGAAGCCTCGCTGTAAGGTATGCTTCTCCATACCAGCCACAACTAAAGGGAGCTACGTGGAAGGAAGGTGCTCCCTCTGCAGCCTGAAACTCCTTGCTGTTTAATACCCCCAGCCACATCCAGTGTCTACAACAGTCCTTGGTGGTGAGAAACAGTTGGATAAACCAGAAAACAAGCATGTGTGAACATACCTAGGATTGAGGTAACAACTGGGAGAGTAAGGTAAAGTATTCCAGGCATTGGGGAACAACCAGAAGCAGCAGGAACAGTCTGTGGTTCCAGACAATAGCCAGGGCTGAGGAAATATTCCAGGACACTAGAAAACAGCTATAGGGACAGGAAACAGTCACTGCAGTGAAGTGAAACAGTCAAAGAGGGACAGAGAACCGTCCTTACAGTAATAGGATAACCATAGATACTCTAGAACGGCCAAATGGAAGTCGTTCCTAAATGTTACGCAATAGCCAGAAATACCTGGGAGAAGTCCAGAGAGATAAGGGAACAGTCTCAGGCTGAGGGAATAGCCAGAGAAACAAGGAAACAGCTGGAGCGACAAGGGAACAGTGTCTGGACCTGAGGAACATCAGGATCATCAAACATCTGGAGAGACCACAAAATAGTCGTTCTGTTTGGAAGATAATCAGAGGGACTGCCAAACAGCCAGAGCAACAGGGGGTAGACCCTAAGGATCAGACCGCAGCAAAAAAAAAAAAAAAGGCCAAGGAAAAAGCTCTGAAGTACAAGGAACAGAAGAATAAAATAGCAGTCTGAGGGACTGGGGAACCACCAGAGTCCAAGGAACAATTGCAAGGACTGAAACAATGGCCAACAAACCAGCATACAGAGATCAGGAAACAATGGCTGGTCCTAATCGAGGGTCATCAGAAACTGTGGGAAATAATCACAGAGATCAAAGACACCATACTTACGACTAGTGGGAATTCAACAGACAGTCATGGGAGCTAATACAGTGCCAGCAGGCGTAGCCAGGGGGGACTACCGGGCATCAAAGACACTATGCAAGTGGCTAATACAGGATCATCTGAACCATGAAGGGCTCTAATGTAGGGTAGGCTCTCATGAGTCCCAGACATTATGATGAGGTTCCTGAGGCCAATACACAGTACTAGGGAATGATGAGGGACAAGCATCCACAGGAATGGGGGTAGTAAATGAATGGATGCTGAGATAGACAAAATCACTTTAGTGGTGCTTAATGGCTAATCAGCAGAGTGACTAAGGGCTAAGTGCTGATTTTCTTATGATCAAAAACACTGTATTTGTGACCAGTATTGGTTGAGAGTGATGACACTAACACAGGGTCAGCAGCAGATGCCATGACTGAGAAGCATGATGCAAAGATTAAACTGACGAACAGTCACAGCGTTGAGGCTAGTATGGTGTCAGCATACACAGTGAGGACCTCTACGGTCAGCGTTCACTCTGCTGGGGCATCACTGCATTCTGACGCTGTATCAGGGGCTTATGAGGGATCCGCTGGCACAGTGATGAGGGCTCATGCGGTCACAAACACCATCATTGGAACTTAGGAGGGTCAAAGACACTGCACTTATGGCTAAAGGGTGATCAGCAAGGTGGGGCTGATGTGGAATCAGCATCTACTGTACCAGAAGCTCATGGAAGTTCGTCTCGGCTTTTGTGGCTAATTGGGGATCAGCAGACAGAGGGAGGGTGGCTAAGCAGGATCTGCAGATACATTGCTGGGGCCTCATGGGTGTCAGAGAAGCTACTGTTGGCTAATGGAGGATCAACAGACACCATGATAGGGGCTAAAGTGGGGTCGGCAGACGTGACTGAGGCTTTGACTGGTCAAAGACACAATGTTAGTGGTTGAAGGGAGGAGATTTAGCAGACACAATGATTTGACTACTGTAAAGAGAAAAACATGGTGATGCATCCTCAAGGAGTTCATACTCTGCTAGTGGCTAATAAATCAAAAGACACTTTGGGGCGCCCGGGTGGCACAATTGGTTAAGCTTCTGACTCGGTTTTGGCTCGGGTACTGATCTCAGAGTCATGAGACTGAGCCCCGTGTTAGGCTCCACGCTTAGCACAGAGTCCGCTTAGGATTCTCTTTCCCTGGGGCGCCTGGGTGGCTCAGTCGTTGAGCCTCTCCCTTCAGCTCAGCTCATGATCCCAGGGTCCTGGGATTGAGCCCTGCATCGGGCTCCCTGCTCAGCGGAAAGCCTGCTTCTTTCTCTCCCACTCCCCCTGCTTGTGTTCCCTCTCTCGCTCGCTCTCTCTGTGTCAAATAAATAGATAAAATCTTTAAAAAAAAATTCTCTCTCCCTCTGCCCCTCCCCACTGTGCTTACAGTCTCTCTCCCTCTCTCTAGTAAATAAATAAATCTTTAAAAATCAATCAGTCAAGGGGCGCCTGGGTGGCTCAATCGTTAAGCATCTGCCTTCGGCTCAGGGCGTGATCCCAGAGTCCTGGGATCGAGCCCCACATCAGGCTCCTCCGCTGGGAGCCTACCTCTTCCTCTCCCACTCCCCCTGCTTGTGTTCCCTCTCTCGCTGGCTGTCTCTCTCTGTCAAATAAATAAATAAAATCTTTTTTTAAAAATCAACCAGTCAAAAGACATTGGTGTACGGTCAGCAGATACACTGACAGGCTGTAGTGTCAGAAGACACAGTGACGGGGCTATTTTAAGCAGACACCACTGGGTCTCAAGGTTAAAAATCATGAAGCTTGGTAAACGGGATCAGAAGACAGAGTAACAAGGTCATCTGAGTTCTGCAGATATTGTATCGGGGGCTCAGAAGGATCAGACTCACCACACTGGTGCATAACTGGGGAACAGCAGATTGATACTGGTGCAATTGTGCTGTGCTGTGGGTTCATGGGGGGTCGGACACTGACTATTGGTGGCTAATAAACATCACCATACTGATAGCATCCAATGTCGGATGAGCAGACACTGTGATTAGAACCCATCGGGCTGGAGACATTGTATGGAACCAATGGGGGAGCAATAGACACTGACGATATGGGTCAACAGACACTACAGTAGGTCTAAAGGAAGGTGACAAGACACATTACTGTGAGTTAATGGAAGATCATCAGTCACAAAGCTGGAGGCTAAAGGGGTGAAAAGATACTCTGCTGTGAGCAAACGGGTCAGCAAAAATTGTAATGGCAGCTAAAAGGGGTGGTGAGACATGATGCTACGAGCTAAGGGGGAGTCAGCAGACTTCGCTGGAGCAAAAAGTTGTAGTAAGACAAGATATTGTGAGCTGATGGCAGGTCATCTTACAGACACTGTGCTCTAGGCTAACAGAAGTGAAAAGAAGTGCTGTAACTTGATGGGTATTAGTAGACACCATGCTGACATACCCTGGCGGTAAAAATTACTTTGGTGGTGGCTAATGGAGGATCAAGAGGGATTGTGCTTAAGCTATTAGGAGTCAAAGACCCACAGCAGTGTTGGCAGCAAGGGATCACTACGTAAGTAATGGCGGCTGAGGAGGAGCGCAACCCATCACAGGGCCTCAGTGAAGGTCATTTTCATGCAGCAAGGCCATTTCTAAAGCCTTGGGAGGACTAAGTCTCCCATTGCCAGTGTCTTTTATCTGATCTAGTGGTCAAGATTCCTGGTTTTCCTGCAAGACCACATTTGGCTCCTGGTGTGGGAACAGGTAACTTTTTTATTGTTGTTTTTAAATTTTAATTGAGATATAATTTATATCAATGAAGTTCACAAATCAAATTTACTCATTTGATAACTTAATACACATTTCAATGTCAAGATACAGAATAGTTCTATCACCCCAGAAAGTTCCCTCCTACCCCTTAGGAGTTAATCCCCATCCCAGAGGCAACCACTGATCTGCTTTCTGTCACTATAGATTACTTTTATTCATGTTTGACATTTTCCATAATAATAATAATAATAATTTTAAAACATAAAATTGAAACTTTTTAAATGGATGAGCAGAAGATTAAAAGAATCAATAAGATAACATCTTGATAGGGGCACCTGGGTGGCGCAGTCGTTAAGGGTCTGCCTTCACACTCAGGGCGTGCTCCCAGTGTTCTGGGATCGAGCCCCACATCGGGCTCCTCTGCTGGGAGCCTGCTTCTTCCTCTCCCACTCCCCCTGCTTGTGTTCCCTCTCTCGCTGGCTGTCTCTGTCAAATAAATAAATAAAATCTTAAAAAAAAAAGATAACATCTTGATAAATGTAACTAATACTAGGGGCGCCTGGGTGGCACAGCGGTTAAGCGTCTGCCTTCAGCTCAGGGCGTGATCCCGGCGTTCTGGGATCGAGCCCCACATTGGGCTCTTCCGCTGGGAGCCTGCTTCTTCCTCTCCCACTCCCCCTGCTTGTGTTCCCTCTCTCGCTGGCTGTCTCTATCAAATAAATAAATAAAATCTTTACCAAAAAATTAAAAAATAAAAAAAAAAGATAAGCTTTAAAAAAAAAAAAGAAAACATTCTCAAAGTTGAGAGGTTTGTCACTAACAGACCTCCACGCAAAGAAGAAAACGATCTTGGATGGAATCCAGAAAGGAATGAAGAGCAACCAAGGTGGTAAACATGTGGGTAAAATGAAATGAACATATAAAACAAAAATGTTTTGGGGGATATATGAGTGTGTATCTGTGTATGTGTATGTATGTGTATATATATCCATATATATATTACATATAAGTATTTATATAAACCCCATAATACATCATTATATTTTGAAATATATATGTACATACAGGTATATGAGCAAAGTTCCTATTAAAAATTAGCTTTAAAAGACAATTTCTTGGAGAAAACCATAAAATACTATTGAAGGTCAAAAAGGTGACTTAAAAAATAAAATGACAAACCATATTCATGGATAGAATGGCTTAAAGCCATTTTACACCTTTCAGACTGGCAACAGTTTGAAAGACTGATGAGAAGTCCTGGTGAACATAGGGGAAAATGTAAACTTCATCTCAAACTGCTCATGAGAGTCAAATTAGTACAACCTAGAGGGGAAAAATCCAATTATTTAACAAAGTTGAAAGACTTCCATATCAATCAGAAGAACCCAGCTAGGGGACAGAAACAATACCAGTTATTTTAATGAAAAGAACTTACTACAAAGAATTTTTAACGAGTCACAAAGTTATTAACCATGTAACTGAAAAGACAGAAAGAGAACATTAACTTTATCATGGAGGTAGCAGCTGCAGGAAGCAGCTGAGCTAAGGTAACAAGGGAAGGAACTGGAATTATTAAACATTGAAAAGTTGGAGGAGTAGTGTCATATGGGTGGGACTCATACCTCTAAGGTGGTGGCACCAGCCAGCTGCTGCTACCATCTCTGAGGGGGTGAGGCACTGTAGGCTGTTCTGTGAGTGCTAGAAATCTACAACCTGGATTAAACTACTAACCACTAGGAGGAACTGCTGCGGCCCAAGGGAAGAAGCAACACTGGGCTGACGCTCAGATGAACAAGGAGCTAATAGGAAGGGAAGAAAAGAAGCAGGTCCCTTCTTCCTTCCTCATCCTCGAAGTTTGTATTTAGTATCTCTTATCGGCAAGGCCCAACAGGAAGCAGATGGCAAGCCAGAAACACGTTTTGTAGAGTCACGGCCCATGCATCACAAAGCACAGTGTAGGAGGGGGGTGTTGGAGCTAGGGCACAAGAGCTTAATAACTTAAACAATGCCTACACTCTACATGACCCATCAGTTCCACTCTTAGCTTTAGATACTAAACACGGAAACAATACAAATGTCTTGCACTAGGGGAATGGAGAGAGAAGTGAATGAGCCAGACCTATATTTATCAACACGGATAGACCTTGGAAAGGTAACATATCATGAAAAAAGCAAGCTGCAGAACTTTCGACACCATGTGATACCATTTATGTAAAGTTTGAAAAGCAATAGAGTATTATATATTGTACAATTCACACTATACACACAAAAACTCTCGGGATAGATGAAAAATTCTAAATGTCGAAAGGAAAACCTTAACTTTAGAGGGAAGGCTAGGAGAATATTATCACCTTGAAATGGATAATCTCAGCAGGAGAGTTAACAAAATTAAGTAACCAGGCACAGTCTGTGAGAAGATATATATAACAGACATGACTGAAAAAGATTTTTATATTCTCATATATTAAAAAATGAAAACAACATCATTTAAACCAAGAAGAAAAGATGAGCAGCCCATTATAAACAATGAGCAAAGGATACAGAACGGTCAGTGCACAGAAGAAAAAACCCAAATGGCCAATCAACAGGTGAGGAGCTATTCCACCTCACCATTAATTAGGGAAGGCCAAATGAAATGAAAACAGCAATGTGCTACCCCCTAATGGGAATCAGAATGTATTTTCACACCAGCGTAGGAGCCAAATTGTTATAGGTGTTCTCTGTGTGCATGGTGACCAGAAGACCCAAGGGCTTGATCAAATGGTGATGGGAGTCTTCACAAAGGAGCTTTCTCTGTAGTACAAGACAAGGGCCGGCCTATGTGAGTTCTCTGATGTTCTGTGAGGTGTGCTTTCCGGCAAAAGGCCTTCCCACATTCTTGACATTCGAAGGGTCTCTCTCCTGTGTGAATTCGCTGATGTTCAATGAGGCGTACTTTCACATAGAAGGCATTTCCACATTCACTACATTCATAGGGTTTCTCTCCGGTGTGAGTTCTCTGGTGCTGACAAAGGGATTTCTTCATACTGAAGATTTTTCCACATTCGCTACATTCATAGGGTTTCTCTCCTGAATGCATTCTCTGGTGTTCAATGAGGCGTGCTTTCACGTAGAAAGCATTGCCGCATTTATTACATTCGTAAGGTTTCTCTCCTGTGTGAATTCGCTGATGTACCCCAAGAGATGAGTGCACCCTGAAAGACTTCCCACATTCATTGCACTGATAGGGTTTTTCACCTGTGTGAGTTCTCTGATGATTACTGAGAGTCATTTTCATTCTGAAGAATTTCCCACATTCACCACATTTATAGGGTTTCTCACCTGTGTGAATTCTTTGATGTTGATTTAGGGATTTCTTTGCACGGAAGTTTTTCCCACAGTCACCACATTCATATGGTTTCTCCCCTGTGTGAGTTCTCTGGTGTTGGGTAAGGGATATCTTAACTCGAAATGTTTTTCCACACTCACTACATTCATAGGGCTTCTCTCCCGTGTGAGTTCTCTGATGAATCATGAGGGTCGCCTTCTCAGAAAAGGTTTTCCCACATTCAGTACATTCGTAGGGTCTCTCTCCCGTGTGTGTTCTCTGATGTAGAATGAGTTGTGACTTCCTGCCAAAAGATTTCCTACATTCATTACATTCAAAGGGTTTCTCCCCTGTGTGAGTTTTCTGATGAGCGATGAGGTATGATCTTGCACTAAAGGTCTTTGCACATTCACCGCATTTATAAGGTCTCTCCCCTGTGTGTATTCTCAGATGTTCAATAAGGTTTGATTTCCTGCAGTAAGTTTTCCCACATTCATGACACCCAAAGTTTTTCACTCCTGTGTGTGTTCTTTTATGTCCCACAAAGCCTGTTTTCTTGTAGAAGACTTTCCCATATCCATTATATTCAACAGTCTGATCCAAAGTTTGAATCTTCTGACGCCGAAGGTCATTATCATGCCTGAGGGCATTACCCCCAACAGAACTGTTGCCACACAGCAGTGAGAGAGATCCTTTAAAAACAAATCAGATGACTCTTTCACTTAAAACTCAACAATGGCTTCCCTTGTTACAGTATTAAAGTGCTTAACAAAGCCTATAAAACACAGCCTATAAAAAAGTGCTGAACATAGCCTAAGACTACATAATTTGGCCCCTAGCTAAATCTCTGATAGTGCCTCTTACCACTCTCACCACCCACCATCAAGCTACACAGGCCTCTTTGCTATTTTTAGGATGTATCAGTCAGACCAGGCCTGACACGTCCTATTCACTCCACCCAGAATATTCAAAATCTGCATGGTTCTGTCTCTCTCACATCATTGATGTTGGTGCACTCATGTTAACCTCACCAAAAAGTCTTCCCTGAGCACGTTCTCCACAAGCATGCAACCATCATTATCTATCTTTCTTATCTTGCACTGATTCTCTTTTTACCACCAAACGTTATTTATTTGTTTCTGGTCTCGTTCCCTCATCAGACTGCAAGCTCCAGGAGAACAGAGATATTAGTTTATTCACTGCTGGACCCTTACACCTCGAACATGACCAGATTAGAGTCGATACTCATTTAAGATTTGGCGGAACACAGAATGAATGAGCGAATGCCTGACAACAGAAGGCATCCAAGGCAATGGAAGGAAGGAAGGCAATTTAGAATACTAAAGAGAGACAGACCAGCTAAGAATGTCTTAGAGGAGGCAGGCAGGGATAGATAAGCGTGGTAGGTAACTACAGAAATCAAAATAAAATAGGACAGAGCACTTAAGTGGGAGCATAATACTGGTGTGTCTGACTCAGGCCTCTGAAGCATGGTAGACCTTCTGTCCTCCAGGCATTTTCAAAGAGCAAGGGCCTCTAAAAAAGAGATTACTGAAGAACACTGCCCAAAGTATTCTGACCTGAATTTCTGGGCTCTTATTGCCCCTGTTTCCCTATGTCTGGTTATTGCACACTCACCTGGGTAACCGCGGCCTGAGGATTCCTCCTCTAATATCCACAGCTCTTCTCCTCTCTCCAACTTGAAGATCATCTCTGGTTTGGCCACGCAGAGGCCTGTTAATGGGAAATGGCACAGGACATGGGCCAAGTTGTCTGAGCTTAGGGCCTCTGATGGAGGATGAAGGTGCATCTTCATGAGCTGCACAAGGAAGGGGGCCCATTTAAACCTTTCACTGGGGGGAGTGACAATACACACACTCTTCCTGGTGCCCCAAAGTGATCGATCGCCTGTGACCCTTGAACCTAGAACTCAAGTATCGTGAAAGTCTACGAAGGCTGCACACATTACAGCAACCAAGAACGGAAGCACATGCTACCGGGCGTTACACGGACAGCAATCCTCACCCACAGACGCCAGGTTGCTGTAGTTCTCCAACATCACGTCCTTGTGCATGGTCCTCTGAGCAGGGTCCAGTCTGTGCCATTCCTGTCGGGTAAAATCCACAGCCACGTCCTCAAATGACACAGATCCCTGTAACAACAATCTGCAATGATCAGAATGGGACACACGGAGAGGATGTGCGGGAACTAATTCTCTCCAGAGAGCACTACTGAGAGTTAACTAGGAGCTACACTGGACACCTGACCCTGTGTCTTGCTTGATATTATACTCTGTTGGGGGGAAACCCCAAAACAGCCCTGCTATGGTGTTAATTTATCAATTCACGAAGAAAAGACTACTGACTACCGAGTTAACACTATGTACCTGGACGTGTCTCCGTTTTTGGTTAAACAAAAAGGAATAAGAGGCCCTTGGGTGGCTCAGTCTGTTGGGCGTCTGCTTTCAGTTTGGGTCATGATCCCAGGGTCCTGGGATCAAGCCCCATCCTAGTGGGGAGCCTGCTTCTCCCTCTCCCTCTGCCCCTTCCCATGCAAATGTGCACTCTCTCTCTCTCTCTCAGATAAATAAAATCTCAAAAAAAAAAAAAAGGAATAAGATGGAGTGCCTGTTCTCAAAGAGCTCATACCCCATTAAAGAGACTTGTATATAAACACATTCTTGCAATGAGCTATTACGGGAGCTGTGCCAGACATGTGTACAAGGGGCAATAGGCTTTCACAAGGGATGGAACGGGATTCCACTTTGTGTTATCAGATTCAACTTCACTTGGGGAGATAGAGCTTTGAATCCTTAAACAAGAATATAATTTCTCTCAAAAAATATGGGGCATGGGGCGTCTGGGTGGCACAGCGGTTAAGTGTCTGCCTTCGGCTCAGGGCGTGATCCCGGCGTTATGGGATGGAGCCCCACATTGGGTTCCTCCGCTGGGAGCCTGCTTCTTCCTCTCCCACTCCCCCTGCTTGTGTTCCCTCTCTCGCTGGCTGTCTCTATCTCTGTCAAATAAAAAATATATATATATGGGGCAATAGCATAAGAAAAGGCAGGAAAACATAAAATAACACATGGTGACTTACGGAACCACAGACAGAACACTATGATAGAAAAACAGCAGTTCAGGCTACTGATGAAATAAAGGTCTGTAGAGACATTCACGGGCCAGAGAGTGGAGGGATTTTCGACTCTTTTTTGCTACAGATCATCGGTCTCTAAGACACTTGACTCCTTACACCATCAGAATATTTTCTGACCGTCCCACAATATATTTACATTTATGAATTATACAGAAGTACTGTCAAGTGGGGGGAAAGCACAGAATATTAAGTCCCTGGAAAATGGCGTGAGCAGATGGGTTGAGGCTGGAGCCATATATTGAGATTAGCAAAACAAGAGAGATACCGGGTTGGCAGAAGGGGAAATTAAAATAGATCTTGGACCTCAGCTGGAGTGTTTATGACACATACTGATAGCCAGCCTGCCGGCAGGTGGATATATGATTCTGAAGCCCAGAAGGGAAGGCTAGGAGAGGCCAAGGATTGGGAGGCAATGGCATTTCAGTACTAGCTGAAGCCACCAGAATAAACTGGATGGCTGAGAAAAAACAAAGAGCTTCAGAGAAGTACCAAGTAGGTACCCAGTGGGTACCAAGTAGGTAGTCAGCAGGGACACCAAAAGTACATGAGCTTGAAGGAGGAGGGTACTGTGGGAAAGAGAAAATGGGAGAACTCCTGTTTTGTTTTGTTTCTGTTTTTATGCACTCCTGCTGCAAAGAAAGCCCCAGAGCCCAAGCTGCAACCTTGTAGCGGCAGACACCTCACACTCTAAGCAAGAGAAATCCTTTCCTTTGTTGTTGTTGTTGTTGTTTTATGTTTTGTTGTTAAGTTTATTTATTTTTTTATGTCATGTTAGTCACCATACAGCCCATCATGTAGAAATCCTTTTCTCTGGCCAGGAGAATAGTGGTCTGAAGAGCGTGGAAAGGATCCCCACTGCCTCTTGTCTAACCTCCCGCCACTTGGCCCCGAGGGCAGACACAGTTCTAGAAAGTGAGTGCCGAAGTGGAGAGACTAAAGCCCTAACTGTCCAGCCAAAAGACCATGGAGGGGATCGTGGGGGAGCAGGATTGTGGGGGACACTGCCCTAATAAAATAGCCTCAGAATACATGAAACCAAACCGAAAGAACTGAAAGGAGAAATGGGCAAATCCACGCTTATGGCTGCTGACTTCCAACACTTCTCTTCCTAATAAAAGTAGCTAGGAGACAGAAAATCCACCGGGATACAGAAAATCTGAACCCCACCAACCAACCAATTGACTGTGCAGAGCATTCCGCTCAAAAATATAGACATTAAGGGGCGCCTGGGTGGCACAGCGGTTAAGCGTCTGCCTTCGGCTCAGGGCGTGATCCCGGCGTTCTGGGATCGAGCCCCACATCAGGCTCCTCCGCTAGGAGCCTGCTTCTTCCTCTCCCACTCCCCCTGCTTGTGTTCCCTCTCTCGCTGGCTGTCTCTATCTCTGTCGAATAAATAAATAAAAATCTTAAAAAAAAATATAGACATTAAGTTTCTTCAAGTACACATGGAATATTCACCGAGCCGGAACATAGCCGGCATCATAAAACAAACCTCAACGCAATCGAAGGCCCGTTGGGTGCCAAGGAAAATTGACCTGGAACAGCCAACTCTGAGATACATCTCAGTAAAACAACGAGAGTTTAAAGACAAAGAAAACTTTCATCTGGACCTCCACGCAAACAAGATGCAATAACTTCCAATACAAGAGAATTAAACTGGCGTCAATGTCTCAAAAACAAAACAATAGTAATACGGTCTTTTCAAGAGAGTTAGGGGGAGACAGTAGAAACCAAGGAAATTCTATGCTTTATACGTGATACTCTTCAAGTATCAGGGCTATTAGGAGGACAGCTGAGCGTGCCAAGACACTTGTGCCCTTCCTAAGGAATTCGATAGAGCTGCACCGTCCAACGTGGTAGCCACTAGACACATGTAGCTATTTAAATTCAAGTTTTAATTAACGAAAATGGAATAACATAGAAAATGGAGTTTGTCCGTCACAGCAGGCGTATTTCCAGTGTTCAAGAGCCACATGTGTGAGCTTCGGCCAACCAAACCCAGTGAATGAGCATTTCACATACTTACTGTAAAGCGAACACTAACGCAAGGCTGGGGGCATGGGTTGAAGGCTAATGCATAAACATTAAGTCCTTCTGACAAAGTAGAAAAACAACTAAAACTGGAAGGAGAATAGAAAGAAAAAGAGAAAATATGAATAAGATCATTGACTGCTATCTAGGTAAAGGTGACAGACGAATTAGATGTTATAAAAGATTAATAAAAAAAAAGGGGCGCCTGGCTGGCTCGGTCAGTGGAGTGTGTGACTCTTGATCTCGGGGTTGTAAGTTTGAGCCTCACATTGGGTGTAGAGATTACTCAAAAATAAAATCTTAAAAAAAAAAAAAAAAGGTGGGGCGCCTGGGTGGCTCGGTCGTTAAGCGTCTGCCTTCGGCTCAGGGCATGATCCCGGCGTTGTGGGATCGAGCCCCACATCAGGCTCCTCCGCTATGAGCCTGCTTCTTCCTCTCCCACTCCCCTTGCCTGTGTTCCCTCTCTCGCTGGCTGTCTCTCTCTCTGTCAAATAAATAAATAAAATCTTTTTTAAAAAATAAATAAATAAAATAAAATAAATAAAAAATTTTTAAAAAGGTAAATTGATACAGCTGTTATGGAAAACAATATGGAGGTTGTTCAAAAAATTAAAAATACGGGCGCCTGGGTGGCTCAGCTGGTTAAGCGTCTGTCTTCGGCTCAGGTCATGATCCCAGGGTCCTGGGATCAGGCTCTACATCAGGCTCCCTGCTCAGTGGGGAGCCTGCTTCTCCCTCTCCCTCTCCCTCTCTCAAATAAATATATAAAATCTTCTAAAAAAACAAAGAAAAAAATTAAAAATAGAACTATATGATCCAGCAGTCCCACTTCTGGGTATGTATCTGAAGGAAATGAAATCACTATCCCAAAGAGATATCTGTACTCCCATGTTCATTGCGGCATTACTCACAACAACCAAGATATGGAAAACAACCTAAGTATCCATAGATGGATGAATGGCTAAAGCTGTGGTATATATACAACCGAATTATTCAGTCACGAGAAAGAAGGAAATCCTACCATTTGCAACAACTTGGATGAAACTGGAGGACATAATGCTAAGTGAAATGAATCACAAAGGGGCACCTGGGGGGCTCAGTTGATGAAGCGTCTGCCTTTGGCTCAGGTCATGATCTCAGGGTCCTGGGATCGAGCCCCACATTGGGTTCTCTGCTCAGCAGAGAGTCTGTTTCTCCCTCTCCCTCTGTGCTTGCCCTTGTTCACTCTTTCTCTCTCTCAAATATATAAATAAATAAATCTTTAAAAAAAGAAATGAGGGATGCCTGGGTGGCTCAGTCAGTTAAGCATCTGCCTTTGGCTCAGGTCATGATCTCAGGGTCCTGGGATCGAGTCCTACATCGGGCTCCTTCCTCAGCAGGGATCCTGCTTCTCCCTCTGCCTTCCACTCCCCCTGCTTATGCTCTCTCTCTCTCTGACAAATAAATAAACAAAATCCTTAAAAAAAAAAAAAAAAGCAGGGGCACCTGGATGGCACAGCGGTTAAGCGTCTGCCTTCGGCTCAGGGCGTGATCCCGGCGTGATGGGATCGAGCCCCACATCAGGCTCCTCCGCTAGGAGCCTGCTTCTTCCTCTCCCACTCCCCCTGCTTGTGTTCCCTCTCTCACTGGCTGTCTCTCTCTCTGTCAAATAAATAAATAAAATCTTTAAAAAAAAAAGGAAACGAAACAGAGAAAGACAAATACTGTATGATCTCAAGTATACGTGAAATGTTCTTAAAAAAAAAGGTCAAACTCATAGAAGCAGAGTAGAATGTTACCAGGGGTATGAGGGAAATGAGGAGATGCTGGTCAAACAACACAAAGTCAGTTATGTAGATTAATAAAGTCTGGAGATCTACGGGGCACCTGGCGGGCTCAGTCAGTGGAGCATGCAACTCTTGATCTCAGGGTTGTGAGTTCAAGCCCCACTTTGGGTATGGAGATTACTTAAAAATAAAATCTTTAAAACAAAAGTCTAGAGATCTAATGTATAGGCATGAAGACTAAACTCAATACTACTATATTAAGCAATGGAAAATGCTAAGAAAGTAAATTACAGGTGTACTCACCACACACAAAAAATGGTAACTATGGGGGCGCCTGGCTGGCTCAGTTGGAGGAGTGTGCTACTCTTGATCTCAGGGTCGTGAGTTCAAGCCCCATGTGGGGTGTAGAGATCACTTAAATAAATACAACTTTTTAAAAAATGGTAACTATGTAGGAGATAATATGTTAATTAGCTTAACTGCAGTAATCATTTTAATATGTATATCAATTCATGTTGTATACCTTAAATATATACAACTTTTATGAGTAAATAAGTAAACAGAAAGCAAGAAGGGTTGACTACAGGTACTATAAGAAGTATTAACACAGAGGGGTGTCTGGGTAGTGCAGCTGGCTAAGCTCTGGCTCTTGATTTTGACTCGGGTCATGATCTCAGGATCGTGAGATCCAGCCCTGCAACAGGCCTCACAGCGAGCCTGGAGCCCGCTTAAGATTCTCACTCTCCCATGGGATGCCTGGGTCCGCATTCGACTCTTGGTTTTGGATCAGGTCACGATCTCAGGGTCATGAGACTGAGCCCCGCCTTGAGCTCAGCACGCGGAGTCTGCTTGAGATTCTTTCCCCTTCCCTCTCTCTCCCCCTCTGCTCCTCCCCCCACTTGCACACTCTCTCTCTCTCAAATAAATAAATTTTTTTAAAAAAGATTCTGTCTCTCCTTCTCCCTCTCCCTTGGCCCCTCTGCACCCCCCCCACCTTACTCGCACTTGCTCTCTCTCTCTAAAAGAAAAAAAGAAGTATTAACACAAAGGAAATTACCAGCATAAAAATACAACCTTCTTAATTACCAAAAAAAATTTAGAGGACACACTCAATAAAGAGAAAAACACAGTGAGGGGCGCCTGGGTGGCACAGCGGTTAAGCGTCTGCCTTCAGCTCAGGGCGTGATCCCGGCGTTGTGGGATCGAGCCCCGCATCAGGCTCCTCCGCTAGGAGCCTGCTTCTTCCTCTCCCACTCCCCCTGCTTGTGTTCCCTCTCTCGCTGGCTGTCTCTATCTCTGTCGAATAAATAAATAAAATCTTTAAAAAAAAAGAAAAAATAAAAACACAGTGAATATAACATATATACACGGTAATTACATCGGAAGAGCAGATGAAAGAACTGAGACCAAACATATTTGAATTGTGTATATCATCAAACAGTAACACAAAGAACTGTTACGGGCTAACCTCGCCTATGCACCAGCGCAAGCTTTCACACTGCCTCATAAAGCCGAGCCCAACAATGCCATGCAAGAGACATGTTGAAAACACAGTCATTCAAAAAGGCTAAAAATTAAAGAGACGGACAAAGATTTACCAAATGAAAACAATATAAAAGCAGGGACAGAAATCCTGATACCAAAGTAGAATTTCATGAGCCAAAGGAGGACACTTTGTAACGTTCAAAGCCCCGTCCAAAATGAAGATTTAACAACAACGATACTTGAAAGTGCCTAAGCACAAAGTTACACAGCAAAAGCCTATATAAACCAAAAACCATAGGAATGCGAGAAACAGAAGCATTCTCTGATGGGAGACTTGCAATATACCACTCACAAAACGAGACAGATTAAGTGGACAAACAAACAAGCAAGGATACAAAGGACCCAAGCAGCATAATCAATAAGGTGAAACTTTTGGACCTATACCTATGGGACATTACACCCAGATCAGACGAAATACACTCTTTCTCGAGCACACCTGGAACCGTCACAAAAACTGACCATACGGTAGGGCACGAAGAAGATAATTTCAGTGGGTTCCTCAAAATAGAAATATTACGAACACCAGTTACAATCAGTAAAGAAATTTAAGAGTTAGAAACTGACGAGCTGATTCTGAAATTTTGTATTAAAAAAAAAAAAAAAGGACCTAGAGAGCCAAAGCAATTTTGAAAAAGAAGAAAGTTAAAGGGCTTACATTACCTCATTTTAAGACTTACGAAGCTACAGTGCTGAAGACAGTATGGTAGTTTTGTAAAGATATACGTGAGACAGAATAAGGCTTAGAAATAGGCCCACCCATAAATGCTCAATTGATGTCTGACTAAGATATCAAGGATATTCAGTGGAGAAAGAATAGTCTTCTCAACAAACAGCTCCAGAACAACTGGATAGTCATAGCCAAAAAACTCCAGAGTTCCCGAAGGTTCTCCCCAACTGTTAACATTGGTTATCTCCAGAAGGTGAGATTATGAGGAATTTTCAAATTAAAATTTGTATGGTCCTGGTCATTTAGTTAAGGTGGTGTCTATCAGGTTTCTCCATTATAAAGTTAGCAATGTTCCCTATGTAATTAATGAGTAATCTGTGGGACTATAACTTGAGCCTATGTAAATATTTTGTTCCTCATTAAACTTTCATCCAATAAGTTTCACATCCATCAGTGATTCTTGCTTGGCTCAAGTATTACTTCACTGGTTTCAAAATGGTTATTTTTCTAACTCTCATTCTTTCCATATTATTAACTGGCATGAGACGTTAAGGAAGAACGTTCCCTTTCCCTTGTTCATTCATTTAGTATCAGCATGCCCTCACGATTTATCCTGGCCTCCAACCAGACTCAACACCAAGCTGGGTGTCGATTACATATAAACTTACCTGAAAAGCTACACAGGGACCATGTGTTCCCATTGTGATGGTGGGTTTTGCGGCAATCACCGAGTGTGGATTATATAAATTGAAGAGCGGGGCAAATACTAAAATGTCGTCTGTTCACCTGACCCACATGTGCCTGGCAGCCCAGGGCTTTGCTGTGGGAGCAATGACCCCTGCTATGGACTATTCCATGTATAAGGAATTCTGGGCAAAGCCTAAACCTTAGAAGAAGAGACGTCGTCTTGATCTTGTTGGTGATAGTTGCTTTAGCTAGACATCTTGTTTTGACGTTATATGTTCATGTTGCAGATAAATCATTAGAGTGGGTCAGAAAATAACATAGTGATTTGAATGCTGGCTTCCTTTCTTGCAGGCTTCATCTGCCTGGTGACCAAATTACTAGTGACGAGTTCACTAACCAGGTCATTCAGGGGAGTCCAATTAGCACCCAAAGATGTCACTTTTAAATGCACTTGATAGTGTAGAATGTTTACCTTCATAAACTCTTCTGATGAAATTAGTTGTAAAGAGGACAACGTGCCAGTCCCGATGTACTTCCAGTCACTGCAGAATGATGTTATGTAGGAATCCTATTTATTCCAGTTAATTTAACTCTTTTTCTACCTGCTTTGTGGACTGATTGAGTACTTCACTTTCTAGGGCTGGTTAGCTATTAAAGAATCCTTTCAGAACACTGCATGGAATATAACATTCTAAGCCTCCCCACAATTGAAAATAGGTGCACGTGTTTAAACCAAACCTAAAAAGCTGATAAAAGAACTGCTTAGATGGTATCTCAGTGTGGTTTTGATTTGAATTTCCCTGATGGCTAATGATTTGGAACATTTTTTCATGTGTCTGTTAGCCATCTGTATGTCTTCATTGGAAAAGTGTCTGTTCATATCTTCCGCCCATTTTTTGATTTGTTTATTTGTTTCTCGTGTATTGAGTTTGAGAAGTTCTTTGTAGATCTTGGATACCAGTCTTTTATCTGTAGTGTCACCGGTGACGGGTAGTAAGGAGGGCACGTATTGCATGGTGCACTGGGTGTTATACGCAACTAATGAATCATCGAACTTTACATCGGAAACCGGGGTGTACTGTATGGTGACTAGCATAATATAATTTAAAAAATTAAAAAAAAAAGAACTGCTTAGAAGTAGTAGTGTTTATTTCAGGATCATATTTGCAAACAGGAGAATAACTTAATTATGGATCCCCGTCTAGCTCTTTTGTAACTGTGGAATTATATTTACGCTGCTGTTATATTGGAAAAATTTTTAAATGTCATCTTGAAATAGAAATGTGTATTTTAAGCACTAATGCAAAGGTAAATGAAAAACACTTTTTAAACGTACGAAGTATGTTTATTTTTCCCATAAGAATCATAAATGTTAACAAATTACCTATAACGGAAATGATTAATGACTTACGAGCAAGCTGGTTTGGTCAGACATTATACACAACCTTTGGTATACTCCAGAATGTGTTATTGCACTTCTGAAATTCGCTCGTCTAACCTAAATTTACAGCCCGTGGTGATAACATGTAACTGTAAAGTAAGTGAACACGTTAAAACAAACGAACGAACAAAACTCTTGCTGCCCAGCGCTGGTACTAAGCACACGGTACAGCACCTGACCGGGTTCCTCAGCTTCTGCAAAACGCATGCCCCACATCTGTGGATATTGCCAGCTCCGAACTATAAAATTACCCAAAGAAGGTCCTATTTGAATAAGATCCTGAAAAAAAGGAAGCTGTCTCAACTGCAAAAAGCAGTAGCTCTCTTTTTTTTTTTTTCATGGTGCAAAAACTTACATTTAGAATTAGCCGGCTGGACTCAGTTTAGATGATGCTGTTTTTGCTGGCAACATCCAAAGTGTCGTAGTCGGGAGCCAGTCACACAGAGGCCTTCCTCTCTCCGTGGGGCCTGATCCAGATGTTGACCTTGGCCACACCAACGTCACAGAGCTTCTTCACAGCCCTGTATGATCTGGTGCTTGTTGGCCTTGACTTCCGCAATGAACGCAAGTGTGCTGTTGTCTTCTTCAGCCACGTGTCCTTCACGGCTGACTTGGTAGTCAGGGGGAACTGGATGACGGCACAGTGGTCAAGCTTGTTACTCCTGGGGGGCGCTCTTTGGAGGACATTTAGGCCATCAGAAGGCAGATGTCGGGCAGATCTTTTTTGTGTGACTGGATGCCTTTCAGCACTACTTTCTCGGCCTTCAAAGCCTTTGCTTTGGCTTCAGCTTCAGGAAGGGCAGGCGCTTCCTTATTCACCTTCGCTGCCATCTTCATGAAAGGGAACCGTAGCTCTCTTGATGCCTTTGGCCGTTATGAGCCACACTCCCATATGATTTTGGAACCGTCTGCAACTTGTACTAACGAAGACAGGAGCCAGGAGGCTCATGAGCCAAATGACCGTGGTGACAGGGACAGCGGTTACGCACGGACCCAGCAACATGGACTTCCACTCACCAAGGCGGATCTGGCTCCTACGACAGCGCAGTGCCCAAGGGCGCCCGCAGAGAGACCAACACTGGGGTGATCAGCCAGCCACCTGATTGATTACACTGGACCGCTTCCATCATGGAGAGGGGAGCACATTCTCGGTACTGGAACACTTACTCTGGGTATGGATTCGCCTGTCCTGCACACCATGTGCTGCCAAAACGACCACCTGCAGGCTCACAGGATGCCTATCTGCTGTTACGGCACCCAGCGCCACATTGTTTCTGATGGAGGAATTACTTCACAGCAAGCAAGGCGCAGCACTGGGTCTGTGCTCGTGGAACTCACTTGTCTTACCAGGTTCCCCACCATCCCAAAGCAGCTGGCTTGACAGGATGGTGGACTGGCGTTTTTGAAGACTCAGCCGCAGTGCCAACTAGGGGCTCATACCTTGCAGAGCTGAGGCAACGTCCTCCAGGAGGCTGGATGGCCTCTGAATCAGCATCTAATATACGGTACTGTTTCTCCCATAGACAGGAGCCATGGATCGAGAACTCAAGGGGGGGAAACGGGAATGGTACCACCCACTATTACCCGTAATGGTCAACTAGCAAAAATGTCCCTTCTCATCCGTGTGACCTTATGCTCTGCTGGTGCAGAGATCTTAGTTACAAGGGGATGAATGCTTCCACCAGGAGACACCACGGTGATTCTATTTCACTGGAACCTAAGACCACCAACCGGCGGCTTTGGGCTCCTCCAGCCTCTGCGTCAACAACGGGCAAGAAAGGAAGGTACAGTGTCAGCTAGGGTGGTTGATTCGGACTACCAGAGAGAAATTGGGGTGTTGCTACACAATGGGGGTGAGGAAGTATATGCCTGAAATGCAGAAGGCCCCCTTGGGCACCTGGGTGGTGGCGCAGTCGGGTATGTGTCTGACTCGATCTCAGCTCAGGTCTTGATCTCAAGGTTGCGAGTTCGAGCCCCATGTTGGGCTCCACGCTGGGCTTAGAGCCGACTTTAAAAAAAAAAAAAAGGCCCCTATCGTGCTCTGTGATTAAAGTTAATGGAAAACTATACAACCCAGTTCAGGCAAGACGATTAATAGCTGGGCCCTGCAGGAATGAAGGTTTGGGTCACTGCACTAAGTAAGGAACCATGACCAACCGAGGTGTTGCTGAGGGCAAAGGGACTATGGAATGGGCAGCAGAATGTATTTATAAATACCAGTTACGACCACATGACCAGTTACAGAAATGAGGACTATAATTTTTACGAGTATTTCTTCCTTGTTTTGTTATGAACATGTGTATAAGACAATGATTTTTGCTTTGTGCCTTCTCTTATCCTCTTATCATCCAACATAAAATCTATTAGCAATGGTTAGCTTTACAGCACAGTATTGTAAGTTACAGTATACCAAGGAGAAGAGTAAACATCCCTCAATGACTTTGCATCCTCTTCTGACGAAATAACTAGCCTGTTTTCGGTTGTGCACATGATAGCTGTATTACGTTGGGCAGAAGGTCGACCCTGTTATTCTAGTTGGGGATTGAGTATGATTTAAGGTGATGCGTGTGGGTGCCAAGGTGACAAGGGGTGGACTGTGATGGTCGGTTTTATGTGTCAAGTGGGCTAGCTATCATCCTCAGTTACTCAATCAAATACTAACCCTTGATAATCTGGAGTGGGTTTTATCCAATCAGTTGAAAGAGCAAAACTGAAGTTTCCCTGAGGAAGAAATTCTCCCTGTGGATGGCAATGTCAGCTCCTACCAGTTTCCTGCTGGCCTACCCTATGGATTTTGGACTGGCCTAGCTAACTCACACAATCACTTAATCCAATTCCTTGCAATAAATCTCTTAAAGTACGTACACATATATATCCCCTATTGGCTCTATTTCTCCAGTAGAACTCTGACTGATACAGAGGACCCAGTTGGGCCTTTAATCCTTATTAGACACAGAGGAGGAGAAGGCAGACACGAAGGGGAGGGTCCTGTAAAGAACGAAGCGGAGATGATAATGATACAACCACAAACCAAGGAATGCCTCGGCCCATAAGAAGGTGGAAGAAGCAAAGAAGCGCCCTCCCTCACAGCCTTCAGAGAGAGCGTGGCTCCGCCAACACCTTGACTTCAGACTTCTGGCCTCCAGAACTGTGAGGGAAGAAATTTTTGTTGTTTAAGCCACCAAGTTTATGGTCATTAGTTATGGCAGAACAAGGAAACTAACACAAACGTTTCTTACTGGGAAGTCGGGTACTGCGGTAAGAAATACCTAAAAATGTGCGAGTGGCTTTGGCTTGGGCTAATGTGTAGCAGCTAGAAGAATTTTGACAGAAAAATCCCAGACTGCCCTGAAGAGACTGTTGGAAGAAATATGGACGTTAAAGGCACTGCTGAAGGGGCGCCTGGGCGGCTCAGTCGTTAAGCATCTGCCTTCGGCGCAGGGCGTGATCCCGGGGTCCTGGGATCGAGCCCCACATCAGGCTCCTCCACTGGGAGCCTGCTTCTGCCTCTCCCACTCCCCCTGCTTGTGTTCCCTCTCTCCCTGGCTGTCTCTCTCTCTGTCAAATAAATAAATAAATAAAACCTTAAAAAAAAAAGGCACTGCTGGAGAAGGCTCGGAAGGAAGTGAAAAAGATGGCAGAAGAAGTTTCTATCATTTTAGAGAATACATATATCATGAACACAATGTTAACAGACATATGAATATTAAAGGTGCTTCTGGGGGTGCCTGGGTGGCTCAGTTGTTAAGCGTCTGCCTTGGGCTCAGGGCGTGATCCCAGGGTCCTGGGATCGAGCCCCACATCGGGCTCCCTGATCCACTGGGAGCCTGCTTCTTCCTCTCCCACTCTCCCTGCTTGTGTTCCCTCTCTCGCTGGCTGTCTCTCTCTCTCTGTCGAATAAATAAATGAAATCTTTAAAAAAAAAAAATAAAGGCGCTTCTGGTGAGGTTTCAGATGAAAAGGAGGAAGATATTACTGGAAACTGAAAGACTGTCCTTGTTATATACTGGCAGAAAACTTGGTAGAATTGAGGGGCACCTGGGTGGTTCAGTCGGTTAAGCATCTGTCTTTGGAGCAGGTCATGATCCCAGGGTCCTGGGATTGAGCCCCTCATCAGGCTCCCTCCTGAGCAGGGAGCCTGCTTTTCCCTCTCTCTCTATCTCTCTCCCTGCTTGTTCTCTCTCTCTCTCTCAAATAAATAAATAAAATCTTTAAAACTTAAATTAAAACTGAATCTAAAAAAACTAGGTAGAATTGTGTTCTATAGTTCCATGGGAACTAAAACTTGTAAGGAATGAACTTGGATATTTAGCTGAGAGATTTTCAAGCAAAGTATTGAAGGTACAGCCTGCTTTTATCTTGCTGCTTGTAGTAAAAGGTAAGACAAAAGCAATATATTGAGTAAGGAACCATGAAGCAGAAAAGAACCAACACTTGATGATTTGGTATATTCCCAGCCTACACATACTGTAACGAATGCTAAAATTAGAAAATTCATTGTTGGGAACTAGTGTTGTGGGAAGCCAAAGGTATGGCTAATCTTTTCCTGAAAATATCAGATATGTGGCTCATCGGTCCCCTGAACCATCTCAGCAAAATCCAGGAATAGAGATGGGATTGTCCAGTACAGATCTTTGGGGTCCCTCTTGTCTAAAGGGAACATACACAAGAGAGTCGCAAGGCTTCTGAGAACATTATGGGCACAGAAACACTGCCAGCTTGAACTGAAAGACACCGATATGGGACAAAATGAGAAAATGCTGACAGCTTCCAGGTTGGTGAACACGTAGAGGTGGGGAGACCGGTGTGTCCGGAGAGCGTACGGAAGCTCTGCATCCTTTCCCGCTACCTCGCCTTATACGTCTCTTCATCTGGTGGTTGGTTTGTTTACTTTATCATATCCTTTAATAAACTGCTAAACATGTAAAAAGTGACACAAGGCTGCCGGACTTCCAAAATTTTATAGGTAGGAAACCAGCTGATGGAACTACCTCGCTGTAAAATGTGTGCTTACTCTGCAAGAAAAAAAGGAAGAATGACTTAAAAGGTAGAGCGCCAGGTGCCTCAGAATGCAAGCGTGGGCCCAGAGGTAGAGACCAATGGGCCCGCTGCAGGCTTTGCAGAGGCTAGAAGTGTTGCCATAGGCCCAGAAGCTCAAGAATGAATCTTATTATGCAAGACAAAGAAGCACTATTGCAATAACTCAATCCTGTCTTCCTGATGGTTCTCCCTTTATAAATCAGTTTCCTCTGGACGCGAACAGGGAAAAAGCATGGCAGTTTGCTGAACATCCAGAAAGACCAACTACATCTACGGTACACTCTTCCGATGGAGACATTTGGACACTGCTGGGTACAGTACTTCTGTATCCATGACTTGTCATCTGGATATTGATTAGCAATTGGATACTGACTACCTGTACAGACATATCTGACAACGTCATCCGAACGCTCAAGGTGGCACCATACAGCAACTCACAAAAAAACCAAAAAACGACCAGCCACGACAGTGTCAGAAAAGCAAGGGAAAGACTTAAAAAGGGAAGGGTAATAGATCAAGCACTGAAGATGATGGTGAAGACGGAAACACTTGGAATGCAAATTCTACTCAACAGATGTACTGAGACTAGGACAATGTGTACGCTAATCGTTGTTTCTCTTATCATTTAATTCAACTAAAATTCTCCTGGGGGAATTAAGGAGGGCACTTGTTGTGATGAGCACTGGATATTATATGTAAGTGTTGAATTACTAAATTGTACACCTGAAACAAATTTTGTACTGTATGTTAACTGGAATGTAAATAAAAACTTAATAAAAAATTCTATTGGGGAAGTAGGATTGCTTTATGTTTCCCAACTAATCTACATTTTCAAGTGTTTCTTTAATCCTGTTTAGTGGGCGTGAGTTAGAACACAGAGATCAGTAGAACAGGACAGAGAGCCCAGAAACAAACCCACACATATATGTCAGTTAATATACAACAAGGGAGGAATAATATACAATGGGAAAAAGACAGTCTCTTCAACAAATGGTGCTGGGAAAACTGGACAGCTATACGCAAAAGAATGCAACTGGACTACTTTTTACACCATTCAAAAAAATAAACTCAAAATGGATTAAAGACCGAAATGTAAGACCTGAAACCATACAACTCCTAAAATAAACCACAGGCAATAATTTCTTGGCCATCACCCTTAGCAACATATTTATGGATATGTTCCTCAGGCAAGGGAAACAAAACAAAACTGCTGGGGCTACACCGAAACAAAAAGCTTCTTTTTTTTATAATATTTTTTTATTATGTTATGTTAGTCACCATACAGTACATCCCTAGTTTTTGATGTAAAGTTCCATGATTCATTACTTGCGTATAACACCCAGTGCACCATGCAATACGTGCCCTCCTCACTACCCGTCACCGGTCTATCCCATTCCCCCACCCCCTCCCCTCTGACGATCTCAGTTTGTTTCCCAGAGTCCATAGTCTCTCATGCTTCATTCCCCCTTCTGTTTACCCCTCCTCTTTCTTCTTCCCTTTCTTCTCCTACCGATCTTCCTACTTCTTATGTTCCATAAATGAGTGAAACCATATGATAATTGTCTTTCTCTGCTGGACTTATTTCGCTTAGCATTATCTCCTCCAGTGCCGTCCATGTTGCAGCAAATGTTGAGAACTCGTTCTTTCTGATGGCTGAGTAATACTCCATTGTATATATGGACCACATCTTCTTAATCCAGTCATCTGTTGAAGGGCATCCCGGCTCCTTCCACGATTTAGCTATTGTGGACAATGCTGCTATGAACATTGGGGTGCATATGGCCCTTCTCTTCACTACGTCTGTATCTTTGGGGTAAATACCCAGTAGTGCAATGGCTGGATCATAGGGTAGCCCAATTTTTAACTTTTCAAGGGACCTCCACACTGTTTTCCAGAGTGGCTGTACCAACTTGCATTCCCACCAACAATGTAGGAGGGATCCCCTTTCTCCACATCCTCTCCAACATTTGTTGTTTCCTGTCTTGTCTATTTTTGCCATTCTAACTGGCATAAGGTGGTATCTCAATGTGGTTTTGATTTGAATTTCCCTGATGACTAATGATTTTGAACATTTTTTCATGTGTCAAAACAAAAAGCTTCTGCACGGCAAAGAAAACCAACAACAAAATGAAAAGGCGACCTATTGAATGAGAGAAGATATCTGAAAATGATATATGATAAGGGGTTAATACGCAAAATACATAAAGAACTTATACAACTCAACACTAAAAAAAATCTGATTAAAAAATGGGCAGAGTGGGGGCGCCTGGGTGGCACAGCGGTTGAGCGTCTGCCTTTGGCTCAGGGCGTGATCCCGGCGTTATGGGATCGAGCCCCACATCAGGCTCCTCCACTATGAGCCTGCTTCTTCCTCTCCCACTCGCCCTGCTTGTGTTCCCTCTCTCGCTGGCTGTCTCTATCTCTGTCAAATAAATAAATAAATAAATAAATGGGCAGAGTGGGGCACTTGGGTGGCTCAGTCAGTCAAGTATCTGCCTTCGGCTCAGGTCCTGGGATCAAGCCCCACATTGGGCTCCCTGCGGGAGCCTGCTTCTCCCTCTCCGCCCCCTGCCTGTGTGCCCACTCTCACTCTCTCTCTCTTTAGCTCCCTTTCAAATAAATATAATCTTTTAAAAATAAAAAAATAAAATAAAAAATGGGCAGAGAACCTAAATAGACATTTTCCAAAAGAAGACAGACAAATAGCCAACAGACACATGAAAAGATCCTCAACATCATTCATCATCAAGGAAATGCAAATCAAAACCACAATGAGACACCACCTCACACCCATCAGAATGGCTAGCACCAAAAAGAAAAGAAATGACAAGTGTTGTCAAGGATATGGAGAAAAAGAAACCCTAGTGCACCATTAATGGGAATGTAAATTGGTACAAGCACATACTGTGGAAAACAGTATGGAGATACTCTAAAACATTAGAAATAGAAATACCATATGATCTAGTAATCCCTCTACTGGGTATTTACCCAAAGAAAATGAAAACACTAATTTGAAAAGATAACTGCACCCTTACGTTTATTGCACCATTATTTACAATAGCCAAGCCACAGAAGCAACCCCAGTGTCCATCCATAGATGAATGGATAAAGAAGACACATACACACAATGGAATATTGCTCAGCCCTAAGAAAGAACGAGCCCTTTCCATCTAGGACAACACAGATGGACCCCGAAGGTATTATGTTAAGTGAAATAAGTCAGACAGAGAAAGACAAGAACCATATGATTTCACTTATACATGGAATCTAAAAAACAAAACAAACAGACTCATAAACAGAGAACAAACTGGTGGCTGCCAGAGTGTAGGTGGGCCGGGGAATGAGCAAAATAGGTAAAGGGGATTAAGAGGTAGAAACTTCCAATTATAAAATAAATAAGTCACACAGATGAAAAGTATAGCATGGGGGGGTGCCTGGGTGGCTCAGTCGGTTAAGTGCTCGACTCTTGATTTTGGCTCGGGTCATGATCTCAGGATCGTGAGATAGAGCCCTGTGTCGGGCTCTGCACACAGAGGTGAGTCTGCTTGACATTCTTTCTGTCCCTCTTCCTCTGCCCCTCCCCCTGTTTGTACGCACACACACTCTCTCAAATAAATAAATAAATCTTTTTTTAAAAAAGTAAAGTACAGGGGCGCCTGGGTGGCACAGTGGTTAAGCGTCTGCCTTCGGCTCAGGGCGTGATCCCGGCGTTATGGGATCGAGCCCCACATCAGGCTCCTCTGCTAGGAGCCTGCTTCTTCCTCTCCCACTCCCCCTGCTTGTGTTCCCTCTCTCGCTGGCTGTCTCTATCTCGTCGAATAAATAAATAAAATCTTTAAAAAAAATAAATAAAAAAGTAAAGTACAGCATAGGGAATATACTTAATAATACTGTAATAATAACGTATGGTGACAGTGACTACACTTAGTCACTCAGTTGGTGAACACTGAGTAATATACAGAATTGCTGAATCAATATGTCGTACATCTGGGGCGCCTGGGTGGCTCAGTCGGTTAAGCGTCTGCCTTCGGCTCAGGTCATGATCCCAGGGTCCTGGGATAGAGTCTTGCATCAGGCTTCCTGCTCAGTGGGAAGCCTGCTTCTCCCTCTGCCACTCCCCCTGCTTCTGTTCCCTCTCTCACTGCCTCTCTTTCTGTCAAATAGATAAATTTTTTAAAAAATCTTTAAAAAAATATGTTGTACATCTGAAACTAATATAACATTGTATGTTAATTATACATTAATTTAAAAAAAGATTCTATAACCTGTAACCCATAATCTATATATTTGCCTGGGGTGGGGTAACATTCTAACTTGGAAAGTCAAAAGATAAATAACCAACTGTCAGAAGCCTTAAAAGTCTAAAGGTCCGGCACAAGTAACTCCCATCAGCTTTCTTTTATTTTTTTAAAGATGTTATTATCTATTTATTTGAGAAAGAGAGAGAGAGTGAATGAGAGACACAGAGAGAGAGAGAGAGTGAGTACAAGCCAGGGGGAGGGGCAGAGGGAAAGGGACAAGCAGACTCCCTGCTGAGCAGGGAGCCCGACGCCGGTCATGGGATCATGACCTGCGCCAAAGGCAGACGCCTAACAGACTGAGCCACCCAGGCGCCACCCCTTCCATCAGCTTTCTTACGTAGTATTTCATATACCCAGTATCACTATGCTCTTAGATGGCATGTCTTGCTTAGAAGGATTTTGCTCTAAAACTCTTAAGCTAGGACAAAGTAACTGGTATGTTGCTGAGTAACCTGCTTTGGGATCAGATGCATTTTAATTAACTGATGAGATGATAATCTATGTTTTAGCCTTTCTCTTATCACTCATCAACTGCAAGCTACTCGTGTAGGTTTTAATCACAAACACCGAATGAAAACTCTTTTCAAAAAGCAAAACAGCCACAGAAGAGCCGTGACAGCATGTATGAGGAGGTTGTGATCGAAGACACCGTTTCCGTCATCCATATGAAGATCGATCAAAAGATTTCTTGACCCTCAAGTATCAGGAAATCTTTACTATGGAGGAGTTATTGATTTCTTTATGGAGATCTTGTAGTCCATGTGTCTGATTGCACTTCTTACTCTGTCTTCCCAAAATATCAGAGATCAACCTGGACTTCAAAGTATCTAGCTGTGCAGGACTGTCCACCCGCATGCCTACATTCTAAAACTTATGTTTCTATTTTCCTCTTTTTACTCCCTTTTTTATCCTAATACTTACCTACTTATACTTAGAAGCTTCCTAAAAACCACAGGAAAACAAAAGCAACAAGTAAATAAATGAACAAATAAAAACTGACTGGGGATGTGGTCACTTCTAACTCCTCTTTGGAAGATCTGGGAAGGAAGAGTTGGGGTGGGGTGGAGTGCCAGCAAGGAAGAAGTTGCCATGCATGGCCCCAAATCATCAGCCTCCTAATAATGACCATGTCGAGTATGACGAGGAAGACATTTCACTGTCATCCACTGAATTCCTTACAACTTAGTGATCCTTCTCCCGTGACACAAAAATTCAATTTCTAGAAAAATGTCTTTAAGAAATAATCATGGATGTGCATAAAGACATAAATCGAGGAATTTCACCACCAAAGTGTTATTTAATGAAAACCTACTGCCACCGCAGATGCTCAAAGGATGGAATGCTACGTAACCATGAAAATTATGTAGAAAACTCTCTCGACATGGAAAAATATTTACGTAACACTCCCAAAGTTTCTTTTTTTAAGAAAAGGCAATCATTCTTCTTGGTTTTACTTTATCCTCCCATTATTTTCTATATTACAGGAAAACCCAAAAAGTAAATTATGTTAATGTCATTATGACCTCTCCACCAAAACAGATACATAAAGAAATATCAAAGTAAAAGTTCTGTAATTTTAATCTGAAATGAATATGAGCTCTGTGTTTTTTTTAAAGATTTTTATTTGTTTATTTGACACAAAGAGAAAGAGAGCACAAGCAGGGGGAGCGGGAGAGGGAGAAGCAGGCTCTCCACGGAGCAGGGAACCTGATGTGGGGCTCCATCCCAGGACCCTGGGATCATGACCTGAGCCAAAGGCAGACACTTCACCGACTGAGCCACCCAGGTGTCCCAAGATCTTTTTTTTTTTAAGTAATCTTTACACCCAACATGGGACTCAAACTTACAACCCCAAGATCAAGAGTTGCATGCTCTACTGACTGAGCCCACTAGGCCATCCAGGTCCCCAAGACCTCCTTTTTTTTTTTTTTTTAAGATTTTATTTATTTGACAGAGAGAGACACAGCGAGAGAGGGAACACAAGCAGGGGGAGTGGGAGAGGGAGAAGCAGGCTTCCCGCCGAGCAGGGAGCCCGATGTGGGGCTCGATCCCAGGACCCTGGGATCACGCCCTGAGCCAAAGGCAGACGCTTAGCCGACTGAGCCACCCAGGTGCCCCAAGCATACAACTCTTGATCTCAGGGTCATGAGTTCAACCCCCACATTGGGCATGGAGCCTAATTAGAAAAAAATTTTTTGAAATAGAAATGCCATGTGATCCAGTAATTCCACTACAGGGTATTTACCCAAAGAAAATGAAAACGCTACTTTGAAAAGACATCTGCAGCCCTATGTTCACTGCAGCATTACTTACATCAGCCAAGACACAGAAGCAGCCCAAGTGATCACCGATAGATGAATGAATAAAGATGTGGTGTATATATAATGAAATATTACACAGTCATCAAAAAGGATGATACTGTGCCATTTGTGACACGGATGGCCCTAGAAGGTATTAGGTTAAGTGAAACAAGTCAGAGTGAGAAGGACAAATATCATGTGATTTCACTCATATGTGGACGCTAAAAATAAAAAAAAAAAAAACTAAATGGGGGTGCCTGGGTGGCACAGCGGTTAAGCGTCTGCCTTCGGCTCAGGGCATGATCCCGGCGCTACAGGATTGAGCCCCACATCAGGCTCTTCCGCTATGAGCCTGCTTCTTTCTCTCCCACTCCCCCTGCTTGTGTTCCCTCTCTCACTGGCTGTCTCTATCTCTGTCGAATAAATAAATAAAATCGTTAAAAAAAAAAAACTAAATGAATTTTTAAAAAAAGCAGAATCACACTTATAAATACAGGAAACAAACCGATGGTTACCAAAGGGAGGGGGTGGGGGAATGGGCAAAATGGGTGAAGGGGAATGGGTGATACAGGCCTCCGGTTATAAAACGAATAAACCACGGGAGTAGAAGCCACAGCATAATGGCAGCTACACTTGTGGTGAACATAACATAATGTGTAAGTTTGTCAAACCACGATGTTGTACACCTGAAACTTGGGTAACACTGTGTGTCAACTATAGTCGAATTAAGAACTTAAATAAATACAATATATTTTAGTAGTCAAAAATAATAGCTCTTTCCTACCTGTGCTGCTCCATATCTGGCTCATAATAAAATAAATTTAATTCACAAAATACAGTAAAACGGAGAAGAGAAGACGGTGCCACTTGGAGATCAGGCAGAGCAGCAGGGGACTTAAACACCTAGGAACAACACAGCAGTGAGTCCCTTGAGTTTTCTTTTTACCTCGTATATCCCAGACTAGGTGCTGGAGAAGCAAGCAAACCAACAATGCCAATGGGCACAGCAGAAAGAGCTCTAAGAAAGTCTGCTTTATCTGGTCAAAGGACCAGGAAAGGGACAACCTAGCAAGAAAACTTTAAAGTGATAACCACCTTATTCCAGCCAAGTATCATGAAAAAGGACAAAAACAAAAAACCCGTGGGTCTCAACTCCATCCCATCAGCAGAAGCCAAGGGGGGAGCATCTACCTCCACTTCTGTCTGGCTCTAACGAAGTGCTATCCCCCCTACAACACTGGGGTGCTTGTCTCAAAAAAGACAAAGTAGGGAGCTAAGGCTCATCTCTCCTGGGCAGTAACGAGCCTCCTCACTCAGTGTTCTCGGTCGAGAAACCATGGGGAGACTAGACTTCCATCCCAAATCAGCAGTAACGAGGCATCCTTCCTCCAGCCTGCTGGAGTCGTATCAGAGAAGGTCGAGTGGGGAGTCAGGACTTTCTCCACTGCTAAGGAGGCGAACACCCTCTCCCCCTGGAAGGTATGAGGGAAGACACAATGGAAAGCTAGAACTCCACCTCTGGGCGCCTGGGGGGGCGCAGTCGTTAAGCGTCTGCCTTCGGCTCAGGTCATGATCCCAGGGTCCTGGGATCGAGCCCCACATTGGGCTCCTTGCTCAGCAGGAAACCTGCTTCTCCCTCTCTCACTCCCCCTGCCTGTGTTCCCTCTCTCTGTGTGTCTCTCTCTGTCAAATAAATAAATAAAATCTTTAAAAAAAAAAAAAAAAAAAACTCCACCCCTGTCCAGAAGTAATGAGCTCTCCACCTTGGGCTCAACGGAAGCCAAATGGGAAACCTGGACTTACTCCCCGACATGGCAGTAATGAGATGGTACCCTTGCTACCCCAGCTGTACTGAAATTAGAGGAAGCCAGATACAACAGTTTGAATAAGAACAAGATTCTCATAAAATAATATCAAAAATATCTAGGTTTCAACAGATAATCACTCACATCAAAAACCAGAAAAATCTCAAACTGAATGAAAAAAAAAATCAATCGGTACCAAGACTGAGATAACAGAAAGTTATCCAACAAAGACGTTGAATCAGCCATCACAAGGAAAAAAAACAGAAGACATAAGGAAGACCCAAATGGAAATTTCAGACCTGAAAAATGCAATAACTAAAATTAGAAAAATTCAATGGATGGCCCCCAAAACAGAACAGGGGGAACAGAAATTACCCAATCTGAACAGCAGAGACGAAACTGACCGGAGGAAAAAAGTACCTCAAGGATCTACAACGAAAGAACCAACATCATGCCGTCAGAAAACAGGAAGGAGAAAAGAAAGAAGACAGGCCTTAAATTAACAACTCAGGAAACAACAGATGTTGGAGAGGATGCAGAGAAAGGGGAGCCCTCTTATACTGTTGGTGGGAATGCAAGCTGGTGCAGCCACTCTGGAAAACAGTATGGAGGTTCCTCAAAAAGTTAAAAATAGAGCTACCCTACAACCTGGCAATTGCACTACTGGGTATTTATCCAAAGGATACAGAAATAGTGATTTGAAGGGGCACCTGCACCCCAATGTTTATAGCAGCAATGTCCACAACAGCCAAACTATGGAAAGAGCCCAGATGTCCACTGATGTATGAATGAATACAGAAAATGTGGTATATACACAATGGAATATTACTCAGCCATAAAACAGAATGAAATCTTGCCATCTGCAATGACGTGGATGGAACTAGAGTGTATTATGTAAGAAAAATAAGTCAGCGGAAGAGAAGAACCGTATGATTTCACTCATATGTGGAATTTAAGAAATAAAACAGATAAACATAGGGGAAGGAAAAGAAAAAGAAAATACGATAAAAATGGAGAGAAAGACAAACTCTAAGAGACTTTTTTTTTAAGTTGAACTATTTTTTTAAAGATTTTATTTACTTATTTGTCAGAAAGAGAGAGAGCAAAGCAGAGGGAGTGGCAGGCAGAGGGAGAAGTGGGCTCCCTGCTCATGCGGGGCTCGATCCTAAGACCCCGAGATCATGACCTGAACTGAAGGCAGATGCCCAACCAACTGAGCCACCCAGGCATCCCTGTAAGAGACTCTTAACTAGAGGGAACAAACTGAGGGTTGCTGGAGAGGAGGTGGGTAGAAGGATGGGGTGATTAGGTAGTAGGCATTAAGGAGGACAATTGATGAAACGAGCACTAGGTATTATACACAACTGATTAATCACTTAACTCTACCCTGAACCTAATAATACACTATATGTTAACTAACTTTAATTTAAATTTTTTTTTAATATTTTATTTATTTATTTGACAGAGAGAGAGACAGCCAGCGAGAGAGGGAACACAAGCAGGGGGAGTGGGAGAGGAAGAAGCAGGCTCCCAGCGGAGGAGCCTGATGTGGGGCTCGATCCCAGAAGGCCGGGATCACGCCCTGAGCCAAAGGCAGATGTTTAACGACTGTGCCACCCAGGTGCCCCTTAATTTAAATTTTTTAAAAAAGGAAAAAAAGTACATGAAGAAATAATGGCTAAAAATGTCCCAATTTGGCAAAACATAAATTTACAGGGGCACCTGGCTGGCTCAGTCAGAAGAGCATGCAACTCTTGATCTTGGGGTTGTGAGTTTGAGCCCTACGTTGCGTGCAGAAATTACTTAAAAATAAAATTTTAACAAAATAATGAATAAATAAAAATAAATTTACAGACTGAAGTACAGAAAAAACCACAAACAGGATAAAAGCAAAAAAATCTACACCAAGACATATTGTTAAGCTTTTGAAAACCAAAGATTTAAAATATGCATAAGGAAAGCCATGAGAGAGAAATGGCGCCTTACATACAGAAAACAATTTGAGTGAAGCAGAGCTCACATCAGAAACCACAGAGGCCATAGCAGGTAGCACCACATTTTCCAGCTGAAAGGACAGAACTGTCAACAATGAAAATATCCTTCAGGAATGAAGGAGAAACCAAGACATTCTCAGATGAAAAAAAAAAACTAATAGAATTTGTGCCCAGCAAAACTACCCTAAAAGAATGGCTAAAGGAAGTTCCCTAAACAGAAAATGAAAGATAGAAGAAGGGACCTTGCAACACCACAAAAGAAGAAAGAACATGGGAAACAAAAATATGGGTAAATACAATAGACTTTACTTCTCTTCTTTTTTTTTTTAAGAATTATATTACCTTTTTTTTTAAAGATTTTATTTATTTATTTGACAGAGAGAGACAATGAGAGAGGGAACACAAACAGGCAGAGCAGGAGAGGGAGAAGCAGGCTTCCCACTGAGCAGGGAGCCCGATGCGGGGCTTGATCTCAGGACCCTGGGATCATGTCCTGAGCTGAAGGCAGACGCTTCACGGACGGAGCCACCCAGGTGCCCCAAAATACACTCATTCTTTAACAAAAACGCCAACTAAAACAAACTGCCTGCTATGAAATAGATAATTTGAACAGCCCTAGCACTACTAAGGAAATTTAATCCATAATTTAAAACTCACCAAAAAAGAAGTCAATCAATCAAGCTCTGGCCCAGATGGTTTTCCAGGAGAATTTTACCAAATTCTTATAAAGAATTAACACCAATTACAAAACCTCTTACCGGAAAAAAAGAAGAGGAGATAACTTTCCCTAATTCACTCTACAAAACTAGTATTTACTTGTAACAGGCTAAAAAGGGGCTCCCAAAGATATCCACATCCTAATCCTGGCAACCTGTGAATATCGACTTTACATGGCAGGAACAAAAGGGTCTTTGCCGATGGGATTAAGGATCTTGAGATGAGAGGAGTGTCCTGAATTCTCCAGGTGGCTCCTAGAAGCAATCACATGGATCCTGATAAGAGGGAGGCAAAAGAAAATTGGACACCCACACTCGGAAGGCAGTGCCGTGAAGACAGAACAGAGAGAGATTTGAAGATGCGGGCCGTAAGAACGGAATGATGAAGCCAGGAAATAGCTGCAACCCCCCAGGAGCTAGAAGAGGCAAGGAACAGATTCTCCCCTAAAGGCTCTGGAGGGAGTACAGCCCTGCCAAAACCTTGACTTTTGGGGCACCTGGGTGGCTCAGTCATTACGCGTCTGCCATCGGCTCGGGGCGTGATCCCAGGGTCCTGGGATCGAGCCCCGCATCGGGCTCCCTGCTCCGCTGGGAGCCTGCTTCTTCCTCTCCCACTCCCCCTGCTTGCGTTCCCTCTCTTGCTGTCTCTCTCTCTCTGTTAAATAAATAATAAAATCTTAAAAACAAACAAACAAAAAAATACCCTTGACTTTGGCCCAGAGATACTGATTTTGGACTGAAGGCCTCCAGAACTACGAGAGAATACATTTCTGTTGTTTTAAGCCACCAAGGTTGTGGACATTTGTTGCAGCAGCCACATGAAACTAACACATTCCCTGCTTACAAAATCAGACAAGCATTGTATAAAAAAAGAAAACTACATAGCAATATCCCTCATGAGCATAGAGGCAAAAATTCTGGACAAAATATTAGCAAATATAATTCCACCAGATAGTAATGCTACACCATGAGCAACCGGGGTTTATTCCAGGAATGCAAGACAGGTTCCATGTTCAAAAATCAATCCATGGAATTCACCACATTAACAGGGTTTTTTTTTTAATCACATGATCATACCCACCAATGTAAAAAAGAAATTTAAGAAAATTCAACACTCATTCTGCAAAAAATAGGAATGGAAATAGGAATAGACAGGAACAGGGAGACTGCATGGCTCAGCCAGTTAAGCATCTGCCTTTGGCTCAGATCATGTTCCCAGGGTCCTGGGATCGAGTCCCACATCGGGATCCCTGCTCAGTGGGGAGTCTGCCTCTTCCTCTCCCTCTGCCTGCTGCTCCCCCTCCTTGTGCTCTCTCTCTCTCTCTCTCCCTCTGTGTCAAATATATAAATAAAAATCTTAAAAAAAAAAAGGAATAGACTGGAACTTCTTCAATTTGATAAAGAGCATCTAAACCAAAACTACAGCTAACATTATACTTAATGGTGAAAGACAATATTAAAAGCAAGACAAGAACGTCCATTCTTACAATCCTTATTCAACACAGTGCCAGAGCTCTAATAACGTGCAATAAGGCAAGAAATGGAAATGAAAGGTATACAGAATAAAGGAGAGAAAATAAAAATGTCCTCATTTATAGATGACATGATTGTCTATGGAGAAAATCACAAAAAATCTCCAAAAAAAAAAAAAAGAACCTGCTAGAACTAATAATTGAATTCAGCAAAGTCACGGGAAACAAGATACAATACAAAACCCCACTGTATTTCTATGTTAGCAATGAAAATGTGGACTCCAAAATAAAAAATATAAAATCATTCATAATCACTCAGAAATATGAAATACTTAAGTATAAATCTAACAAAACATGTACAAAACTTGTAAATTAATGACTAGCAATCTTGAGAAAAAAGAACAATGCTGGAGGGATCATGCTTTCTGATTTTAAACTACCATACTAAACTGTAGTAATCAAAACAGTATGGTATTGGCATAAAAACAGACACATAGATCAATGGAACAAAACAGAGAGCTCAGAAATAAATCCATGCATATGCGGCCAATTAATTTATTTATTTTTTTAAGATTTTATTTATTTATTTGACAGAGAGAGAGACAGCCAGCGAGAGAGGGAACACAGGCAGGGGGAGTGGGAGAGGAAGAAGCAGGCTCCCAGCGGAGGAGCCTGATGTGGGGCTCGATCCCAGGACTCTAGGATCACGCCCAGAGCCGAAGGCAGACGCTTAACGACTGAGCCACCCAGGCGCCCCCGGCCAATTAATTTATGACAAAGGACCCAAGAATATTCAGTATAGAAAGGACAGTCTCTTCAATACATGGTGTTGGAAAAACTGGGCAGCCACATGCAGAAAAATGAAACTGGGGACCACTATCTCACACCATATATGAAAATTAACTCAAAATGGATTAAAGACTTGAACCTAAGACTTGAAACCATAAAACTAACTCCAAGAAAATAAAGGCAGTAAACTCCCTAACATCAGTCAGTGTTGGTGATGATTTTCTGGGTTTGACACCAAAAGCAAAGGCAACAAAAGCAAAATTAAAGATGCAGAACTATATCAAACTAAAAAGCTTCCGCACAGCAATGGAAACCATCAACTAAATGAAAAGACAACCTATCGAAGGGCAAAAAAATTTCTAAATCATATATCTGATAAGAGTCTAATATCCAAAATATATAAAAAATCCATATAACTCAATAGCAAAAAACAATCATTTAAAAATAGGCAGAGGAGAGGCGTCTGGGGGGCTCAGTCGGTTAAGCATCTGCCTTTGGCTCAGGTCAGGATCCCAGAGTCCTGGGATCGCGCCCTGTGTTGGGCTCCCCCCTCAGTAGGGAGCCTGCTTCTCCCTCTCCCTGCTGCCCCTCCCCACCATTCATGTTCTCTCTCGCATGCTCTCTGTCTCTCAAATAAATAAAATCTTTAAAAAAAAATGGGCAGAGGATCTGCATACAGTTTTCCAAAGAAGACATGCAAATGGCCAACAAGTACATGAAAAGATGCTCAACATCACTAATTCAGGGGCACCTGGCTGGCTCAGTCGGTAGAGCATGCAACTCTTGATTTCAGGGTTGTGAGTTCAAGCCCCACGCTGAGCGTGGAGCCTACTTTTAAAAAAATCACTAACCTAAACATCAGCGAAATGCAAATCAAAAGACAAGTTGGTTATCGGAAACCGGGGATGTACTGTATGGTGACTACCATAATATAATAAAAAATCATTAAAAAAAAAAAAGACAAGTTGGTGAGGATGTAAAGAAAAGGGACCCCTTGTGCACTGTTGATGGGAATAAAAGCTGGTACAGCCACTATGGAAAACAGTATGGGGGTTCCTCAAAAAATTAAATATAGAACAATCATACCATCCAGCTATTCCACTTCTGAGTATTTATGCAAAGGGAAAAAAAAACACTAACAAAGAAATATATGCACCCCATGTTCATTGCCACATTATTTACAATAGCCAAGATATGGAAACAACCTAAGTGTCCATCAATAGATGAATGGATAAAGAAAATATGGTGTGTGTGTGTGTGTGTGTGTGTACACAATAGAATATTATTCAGCCATAAAAGAATGCGGGAATCTTGCCATTTGCAAGAATATGGACGGACCCTGAAGGCATTACACTAAGGAAAATAAATCAGAGAAAGACAAATACTATATGATCTCCCTTATATGTGGGATCTAAAAACAACGACAATAACAAAGCTCGCAGTACAGAGAACAGATTGTCGGTTGCCAGATGTGGGAGTTAGGCAAAATGGGTGAAGGGAGTCAAAAGATAGAAACTTCCAGTTACAAAATAAGTCATGGGGATAGAATGTACAGCACGGCAACTATAGTTAATTACACTGTATCGCATATTTAAAAGTTGCTATGAGAGTAAACCTTAAAAGTTCTCATCACAAGAAAAAATTCTACAGCTACATGTGGTGATGGATGGTAACTAGCCTTACTGTGGTGATCATTTTATAATACATGCAAGTATCGAATGACTATGTTGTACACCTGAAATTAATATAATGTTGTAAGCCAGTGAGACCTCAATAAAAAAAGAGCATGGTAGGGATGCCTGGGTGGCTCAGTCGGTTAAGTGTCTGCCTTCGGCTCAGGTCATGATCCCAGGGTCCTAGGATCGAGCCCCGCATTGAGCTCCTTGCTCGGCAGGGAGCCTGCTTCTCCCTTTGCCTGCAGCTCCCCTGCTTCTGCTCTCTCTGACAAATAAATAAATATAATCTTTAAAAAAAAAAAAGAGCATGGTATTGGTGAAAGAATAGACAAATATATCAGTGGAAAAAACAGAAAGGAAATAGACCCAGGGTGCCTGGGTGGCTCAGTCGGTTAAGCTTCTGATTCTTGATTTCAGCTCAGGTCATGATCTCAGGGTTGTGAGATCAAGCCCTGAGTCAGGCTCCATTCTCAGTGTCAGTCTGCTTGTTCCTCTGCCCCCCACCACTTGCACGTTTGTGCGTGTGTGCACATGTGTACGTGCTCTCTCTCTCAAATAAATAAATCTTATTTTTTTAAGATTTTATTTATGTATTTATTTGAGAGAGTGCACAAGCAGGGGGGAGGGGGAGAGGGAGAGGGAGAAGCAGATTCCCCACTGAGCAGGGAGCCCGACACGGGGCTCAATCCCAGAACCCTGAGATCATGACCTGAGCCAAAGGCAGACACCCAACCACCTGAGCCACCCAGATGCCCCCTCAAATAAATAAATAAATCTTAAAAAAAAAGAAAAAGGACAAAAGATCTGAATAGACACATATATAGATGACAAATGAGCATGTACAACTATGTTCGACATCATTTTTCATTAGGGAATTGTAAATCGAAACAACGAGATACCATTATACACCTATTAGAATGGTTAAAATCCAAAAACCCGACAATACCAAATGCTGACGAGGATATGGAGCAACAGGAATGTTCTCATTCATTGCTGATTTGAATGGAAAATGGTGGAGAACTTTGAAAGACAGTTTGGCAGTTTCTTGCAACGCCAGTCTTACCATATGACCCACAACTGCACTCCTACTTATTTACCCACATGAATTGAAAACTTATGTGCACACAAAAACCTGTATAGAAATGTTTATAGCAGCTTTATTCATTAATTGCCAAAAACTGGGAACAACTAGGATGTCCTTCAATCGGTGAATGGAAAAGCAAATTGTGGTACATCCATACAATGGAGTATTAGTCAGTGATAAAAAATAAAAGCTATAAACCCATGAAAAGATACGGCGGAAGCTAAAATGCAAACTGTTAAGTGAAAGAAGCTAATCTGAAAAGGCTACAGACTATATGATTTCAACTATATGACATCTTAAAAGCGGTAAAAGTATAGAGACAATTAAAAAAAAAAAACACGGGGCGCCTGGGTAGTGCAGTCATTAAGCGTCTGCCTTCGGCTCAGGGCGTGATCCCGGCGTTATGGGATCGAGCCCCACATCGGGCTCCTCCGCTGGGAGCCTGCTTCTTCCTCTCCCACTCCCCTGCTGTGTTCCCTCTCTCACTGGCTGTCTCTCTGTCACATAAATAAATAAAATCTTTAAAAAAAAAAAAACAGTGGTTGCCAGAGGTTCAAGCAGAGGGAGAGATAGGATGAATAGCTAAAGCACAGATGAAACTGTTCTGTATGAAACTGTAATGCTGGATATGTGTCATTATGCATTTGTCAAACCCTAAAGAATGTACAACACAAAGAATGAACCTTACTATAAACTGCAGACTATAATTAATAATAGGGTATCCATATTGGTTAATTTTTTTTTTTAAAGATTTTATTTATTCGACAGAGATAGAGACAGCCAGCGAGAGAGGGAACACAAGCAGGGGGAGTGGGAGAGGAAGAAGCAGGCTCATAGCGGAGGAGCCTGATGTGGGGCTCGATCCCATAACGCCGGGATCACGCCCTGAGCCGAAGGCAGACGCTTAACCACTGTGCCACCCAGGCGCCCCCATATTGGTTAATTGTAACAAATGTATTACACTAATGCAAGATATTAATCACAGGGAAACTATGGGAGGGTGCAGAGCAGTATATGAAGCTATATGTACCATTTTCTCAATTATTCTAGAAATCTAAAGCTGTACTAAAAAAATTAAGTCAATTAATTGTTCGAAATGCACTTAGCAGACAACTCAACAATTGCATTCACGCGCGTTCATCTCATACAAAATCCTTACACAATCAGAGCATCTTTATTGATAACAGCCAAAAACTAGAAACAGCCAAGATGTCCTTCCACAAGAGGTTGGTTAAGCAACCTGTGGTACATTGATACCACGGAATATTGTTCCGCGATAAAAAGGAATCAGCTATTCATACACTCAACAATGTGCATGAATCTCCAGAGAATTGTGCTGTATAAAAAAAGCCAGTCCTGAAAGGTTACATACTGTATTATTCCATTTATATGTCATCCTTGAAATGACAAAATTATGGATTAGTGATGGCCAGGAGTTCAGGAGGGAGTGGGAGAGGAGGGAAGGGGTTGTGTCTATGAAAAGGCAAGACGAGGGGTCCCTGTCATGATGGAAATGTTCCCTATGTCAATATCCCGGTTGTGATACTGTACCAAGGTTTTGCACGATGTTCCCATTGGAGGAAACTGGGTAAATGGTACATTGCATTTGAATCTACAATTACCTCAAAATTAAAATTTATCTTAAAAAAATAAAGGAAAAAAATTTTAAAGTAGGCTCCTCCTCCTTACCTCAAACGATCTGCCAGGCTGTCCTGGAACCAGGGCAGGGAACCTCTGGGGTGATTTCCCATTAGCAGGCATGTTCACCCTGGGTCTCAGCCCACTTCCAAAGCTGGAGGGGAGTCTGGTATGTGGGCTGCGGTCAGAATGAATGGAAGATTCCGCAGCCTCCAGTAAGGAGAAACCTCAACAGCTCCACAGACACACCAAGAAATCCTAAAAGGACAGTATCCATGTCATCAGTGTCATTCCACGTTTACACCACAAAGTTCAGCAACCCCCACTCTGAGTGTTAGGGTGGATTATGGAAACAATCATGATATCTGAAGTCAAATTAATGACCTCAGAGTCCTTTCTTCTGGAATGCCTCCACAGGTAGCTTCACACCTTACCTAGCCAGCCTAGTGTTCAATTCTAGGTTCAAGGTGGATCTGGGTTTGCAGGGAGGGCAGAATTGGGGCAGCGAATGGTGCTAAAGCCCTATGGGGTGGACAGACGAAGGACTTGTCCATGGGGACCTGCTGGGTGACTGTGGAGGCAGGAACCCTGGAAACCTGGTAATCTGATTGAAAGGTATCTCTTCTGCCCTCTTTAATTATTTTGCCATTTTAGGGTGAAAAATCCCTCTTAAATTCTCCTACAAGAAGCTCTTAGCTTCTTCCTTCCAGAAGATGGTTCAGCAGTAATAATATTTATTAATCAACAAATGGCAGGGGGCATGCTGCTATTAACTTACACCAGAAAAACATCTGACACAATTCAGGAAACATTACCAATACAACTCCAGCGAAAATTAGGGAAGATGTAAATCACTTAAATATCACAAAAATCATTTACAAAACATAGCCCTGAACTATTATGCTAAAACGTAAAATGATGAAGCTATTGCCATTAAAATTCTCAACAAGATAGGGATGTCTAATACAACTCAAAATTGTTTCGCTGGATCTAGCCCACACTATGGAAGATGAAACAATCAGAATGTATACTGCAAGGAAATGGAAGTGTGGCTTTCTTTGCCAAGCATATGATTTTATACATAGAAAAAACAGCCACTACTAGCATTCATAGGGCAATTTGAAAAGGGGCTGGATACCAGATAAAATTATAAGAGCAGATAGTTTTTCCTCTATGATAGCAATGATATATGAAAACGGGAAAAAACCCATCACTAATGACAGCAAGAAGGAGTTGAACTTCTACAATTAAAAAAATTGACAAATATAAAATAGTCACACAGATACACCATATCCTTGGATAAGATGTAATAAAAATGTCAATCCTCCCAAAAAGCATTTTATTAAAGTAACATAAATAATAAAAAAGAAACATAAAGCTCAATAATAATAAGATGACGTACGTAAAATTTTGTGGAATGCAGCTAAAGAGATTCTTAGAGATATTCATGTTCTAAATGGTTTTTAACAAAGAAGAAAGGCTGAACATTAATGAATTAACATCCAGTTCCAAAAGTTAAAGAGAAAATGGTACAGGTAAAAGCAGAAATTTGGGAAATAGAAAACAAAGGCACATCAGAGAGGATCAACAAGGCCAAAAGTTGGTTCTTTGGAAAGACTAGTAAGATTAGCACACCTCTGGGGAGACTGATAAGGAAAAAATCTAAACACACTCTATGAAGACTTGACAACAAGACGCAGCAAGGAATCTAAAAACTGACTCCTCCAGGAGCCGCCATCCCTGACCTGCACAGATTCCCATTCACCAGATTCTTCAACTCCCCACCAATGGACCTTACAAACTGACAATTCGTCATTCCCAAAAGCCAACAAAGCCATCACCTCAAAATCACTGATGACTGTCACGCCATAAAACCTCGTGCACTCGCTTTAGCGCCGCGCGCCAACAAGACTTAAACGTCCTCTGCGGGCCACTTCCGTTTCCTGTCCTCACCCCTGACAGTGCCCCTTCTGGGGTGTTGGTCTCGCACACATCGTAAGGGCTGTGATGCTGTGGTCTACTCACTTTGAGCAAGGTGCAGTTACGGATCTGCGGAGACTTGTCCATGAGTGGCGTTGCTGGGCGAGGAACATGGCTGTGCCGAGGCTTTCCTGCATGGAGGCCGCCATCTTAGCGCCCATTCCGTACAGTGGGCTGTTCCACCGAAGGCGGGGGCGGGGGGCGTTGTTCAGGGGTAGAAACCTGAGGGCAAGCATTCCGGAAGGAGTTGGTCTTTGGAACTGGGTTCTGTAAGTTTGTGCAAAGTTTACAGAAGCAGAGGTGCCGGGGGCAGGGGAGATGTGTCCTGATCTTTAAGGGAGATGCCAGTGGGGAGCGGGGGGAAAAACCAGAATTAGTTTCGGGAAGATGTCACTCGGAGGAAAGGTGAAATTAGAATGGTACAGTCCCCCTCCTGGCAGATACCACTGGGCAAGAGAGGGAAGGAGTCGGTGTGGTATAGTCCTCTCCTTGGAGATACCACTGGGAAGAGGTGGGGAAAGTCAGGTTATTGTTGATCCCCTCCTGGGTGATACCACTGGAGAAGAGCGGGGAGGGGTCGTAGTGATACATTGTTTTGATGTGAAGGAATAGGTATAGAGGGGAATTGAAACCCCCTCAACCTCCATTACCTCCATTACCCCACTAAAATGCTAGTGGCTAGAAATAATAAGTAGTAGTAGTAGTAGTAGTAGTAGTAGTAGTAGTAGTAGTAGTAGTAGTAATAACCTTTGATATGGACAACTAATATTTTTAAGCAAATTGCCAATAGAAAAATATTTAGAAAACATTGTAAACATACTTTCGCTGAAAATACATCTCTGAGGCACAACCCTAACTCCTCCTGTCAACCAGTTTGCAGCCACTTAACCTCTCTTACCTGGGAATTTAGGAGCTACTACGTACTCTGGGGAGAGAAGAGAGAATTCTAGGTGTTCTTCACCTCTGAACTCCTAACCTAAACATTCTTCAAAACCTACTCCTGCATATACCCCTCCTGCAGGCCTTCTCTGACAAGAGGTAGAGGGCTCTTTTCCCTGCTGAAGGCATTTCAAACACAACAGGTAGACCCTAGCTAAGCTTGGGCATGGATTGCTGGGTCCCCTAAGAATATTCAGACCCTCTCTCTGGGTCTCAGCACAACAATCTGGAGAGTTAGAGCGTCACCCTCTCAGTATTTGTGAATGGAGTGGAAGAAAGAGGGGCAAATGTGAGAACATTATTGTAACACACACTTCTACTGAAATTTCCCAAACATCCTTGTCATGACTTTTGGGCAACATCTCAAGTTCTGGACTGTGCTAACTTCTACCATCAGTGCCTCCTGGGCTGATCTCAAACCTAGGTCTTTCTTAACTCTACCAACACCTTTTGCACTCTTCTGATCTGAATTCATATCCTCTATTAATGATTTCATCATCAGTGTCTCTGTATTTTGACCATGAATCCAAGATGCTGCTAACTCTTTTACCACATGTGCCCTTTTTTTATAGACTGAGAGACTAGGCATTTCTTAATTTCCACTATCAATGCCTCTTTGGTCTAGATCTCAACTATTAGACCATGGTTAACTTTTCCACCATCAATGTCCTTTGGATTAGACCTCCAAAACAGACGTATGTTGCACATGACTGGGTTCCAGTTCAAACCAGAGGGGAAATGATGTCTGAAGAATAACAGAGGCCCAAGTTCAAGAACTGGACCTGAGGACCATCAAAAGTATAAGTTCATTCATGGTAGAAGATTGCTCACAAGGCTGGGCTTATCGTCAGTAAAACAAGATGGTGATTTCTGGCAAAATCATTAGCATATGTTTTTAGGTCAAATCAGGGAGATTGATGATGTTGAAAAGTTCATATTTGCCTAAGATATAGACATGGAATAGCTAATGGAGGCCCAGGGTTCAAGGTCAGAAGTGATGGTTTGTCACTTCAGAGAACAGATTATAAAAGACTGAGGCTTCCATCTTGTTCTCTCTCTCCACCTCTCTCTCTCTCTCTCTGTCTCTGTCTCTGTCTCTCTCTCTCTCTCTGTGTCTCCCTTCATCCCTCATACCACTCACTCTGGGAGAAGCCAGCTGCTATGTCATAATGACACTCAGGCAGATAGCCTTCGGAAAGGCCCATGTGCCAAGCACATCGCCAATAGCCAGGGAGAAACTGAGGCAGCTAGCCTGTAGCCCTATCAATGAGCCAACCTCCAGCCTCAGCTGACTACAGCCCCAGGCAACAACTCAGTTAGAGACCCTGAGACAGACTCTTTAAGCCAAGCCACTCTCAAGTTCTTAACCCCACAGACGCTGTAAGATAATAAATGTTTGTTGTTTTAACTTTATGTTTAAGAGTAATTGGCTGTTGGGGCGCCTGGGTGGCACAGCGGTTGAGCGTCTGCCTTCGGCTCAGGGCGTGATCCCAGCGTTATGGGATCGAGCCCCACATCAGGCTCCTCTGCTATGAGCCTGCTTCTTCCTCTCCCACTCCCCCTGCTTCTGTTCCCTCTCTCGCTGGCTATCTCTCTCTCTCTGTCAAATAAATAAATAAAATCTTAAAAAAAAAAAAAAGAGTAATTGGCTGTGCAGCAGTAGATAACAATACAAGCATTTAAAGTTTTGGTATTTTGTTCATCATGGATTTTTACATTAATTTTGACTTTTGAAAACGTTGCACTGGGGCGCCTGCATGGCTCAGTCGATTAAGCGTCTGCCTTCAGCTCAGGTCACGATCCCAGGGTCCTGGGATCAAGTCCCACGTCCAGCTCTCTGCTCAGCAGGGAGCCTGCTTCTCCCCACCCCACCCCCGCCTGCCACTCCCCCTGCTTGTGCTCTCTCTCTCTGTGTGTCAAATAAATAATAAATAAATAAATAAATAAGTTCTTCAAAAAAATAAAATAAAATATTTTTAAAAAGAAAACATCGCACTAAATGTTATTTACCTTGATTACTGAGTTATTTTGGTGCCCGCTTAAACTTTACACTTTGAGGTGAGCGCCTCACCCTAGTCCCAGCCCTGCTAAGAAACTTCTTCTCTAAAATCATAGACTATCAGAAACTTTGCTATTTGAAATTACATCAATAAGAATAAAACACCCTACTCTGCCTGGAGGATCGAAGTCGCTTTGACATACAGAGCAGGCCTCAATTTCCAGCCCAAGTTCAGAGGCTCAAATAAGGGGCATCTGTGAACATGTCACATCTATTTTTACTTTAGTGTTTCTAAATAAAAAGGCCCCTGAATCCACTTCACAGTCCAGACTTAACACTGACTCTTTTATATACCAACTTGCTTTGCTTTGGGCTAATCAAAACCCTGCTTCATTTAAATTTTATTTTTTTAAGGTTTTATTTATTTATTTGTCAGAGAGAGAGAGAGAGCACAAGCAGGGGGAGCAGCAGGCAGAGGGAGAAGCAGGCTCCCCAGTGAGCAGGGAGCCCTATGGGGTCTATCCCAGGACCCCAGGATCATGACCTGAGCGGAAGGTAGATGCTTAACCCAGGCACCCCTCATTTAAATTTTAACTAGACTCAACTCTTCCCCAAAACCCTATGGTAATCCCATTGCCTCCTTTGTTTGCCAAAACTAAGGTGATCAACCATCCTTCTTTGCCCAAACTGAGGGATTTACTGGGACAAGGGCTAATCATTACTGAAACCAGTAACGTCACAGACAAACTTGAACGAGTTGGCCACCCTGGGTGAGCGCCCCCACAGTCCTTACGGTGTGTGGTCTCCCTTGCTGCAGCACGTTAATAAGCCCATGAATGTCAGACTAGGGATGTGACCCTGGTGGTCTTTATCAGGTAGGCTTTATCAAGGTCATTAATGTTGGAAGGGTTCACAGAGGTCACGTTTGAGATCAGTCCTCATATGCACTGATGGTGGAAAATTTAACAGACCTGGAATGAAGCTCCAGATCAAAGGGGCATTGATGGAGGAGTAATTAATTGAAGGCTGAACACTAAGCCATGCCAGAAAAGCACTGAGGGTAGAAGAGTTATCAGAGCTCTGAGTCAGACTAGAATAATAGATGGGGTTAGAAATTGGTCCAGAGGTGGTAAAAATGTTAAAAGGGGCCTGGAGTTTAGATTTTTGACAAGAGTCATTGATGGTGGATTAGATAACAAATGACCAAGTTCAAGGACCAGCTCGATGAGCAGTGGTGGTGGAAGAGTTAACAGAAGCCAGCAATTTGAGCTCTCTTGTCTAGACCAAGTGCGTGGGTTGTAGATAAACGGTACAGCTGGCCAATGGCTGTGTAAGAGAGGTGGGGTATAGTTTGTGGTGGCCAATGAGATGAAGGAGCAGCCTGTTACTAAGGAGAAGGCCCTGTTGCTATGTGCTGAGGAGGAGAGGCAGGGTCTAACCTGAGAAGCTAATGACTGCAGGAGAAGTTGGACTTCAGCCTCTTCAGCCTATGGTGGCCTGTTACTATGTAGTAACCCCAGTGCCATGTGAAATGAGCCAGCCAAAGTGGCACCTGAGAAGCTGTAGACAGAAGGTGCCCTTAGCGAATGGCTGAGCGTAAGAATCAGGCTCTGGCCTCCCCACTCAAATAAGGCTGCAGGTCTGTAAACCAGTCGAAGTCCCTATTGTCCAATGCAGGGAGGGGGCAGGGCATCCTCTGAGGGGGTACAGATACAGGATGGAAGTGGAAGTGGGTGGGGGTAAGACCTGAGGTTGCTTTGGACCAAGGATGCAGCTGGCCAATGGCTCCCTGTGGGAGGCAGGCTTTAGTTTCCACGGCCAATGAAATGTGAACATCCCTGTTGCTATGCAGAAATAGCGTTGCGGTTCCAAAGTCTATCGATAAGAATGAAGCCTCTCACTGTTGCCTGCAGAAAGGTGACAGATTGGGAAGAAAAAGAAACAAATGAAATGTCATAACGGATTTTATTTAAATTACATATCCAAAACATTATCATTTTGACTTGTAATCAATTTTTTAAATTACTAATGAGATATGTGGCATTCTCTTTGTTGTAAATAAGTCTGCGAAATCAGATGTGTATTTTCTACTTACAAGATGTCTCGGTTGGAATACTACGTTTCCACCAGAAATACTTGATTTGTATTCAGATTTCATAACATTTAATTTTGAAAACATAGATTAATATTCACAAATTCATCCAAACGAACTTGAGAAGTTTTCCAGTAACTGAATTGAGTATCTATTTTACATGTTTAGTTAATTAAAATAAATCAAATTTAAAATTCAATTCCCAGGGGCACCTGGGTGGCTCAGATGGTTAAGCGTCTGCCTTCGGTTCAGGCCATGATCCCAGGGCCCTGGGATCGAGTCCCACGTCTGGCTGCTGGCTCGGCAGGGAGTCTGCTTCTCCCTCTCCCTCTGCCTCTTTCCCTGCTCATGTTCTCTCTCTGTGTATCTCTCTGTCTCAAATGAATAAATAAAATCTTAAAAAATACATAAAATTCTCATTCTCACTAGCTTCATTTCAAGTATTCCATAACCACATGTGGCTGGTGTCTGCCGTATCAAATGGCATAGTTCTAGACACCATGCCACTGATCATAGTCAAATTAAAGAGGCATGGTTTTGAGTTGTGGACCAGGTAGGCATGGATGGTAGAAGAGTTCACAGAGGCCAGGTTTGAAGATGTATAAAAGATGGCAAACGGTGTTGAATTGTTGACAGAAGCCCACGTTCAAGGACAGACCAAAGTCACGCGGATGGTGGAAGAGTTAACAGAAGCTCAGGTTTGAGGTCAGCCCTGAGAGGTGTGGATGGTTAAAAAATAGAGTTTTCTAGTCCCAACAAGATAGCATAGACCTGTTTCTCCCTGCTCCCTCCTGCTAAGTGCAACTATCGACCCTAAAAATAAAACAAGAGAGCATCAAGAGAAAACTATGAAGGGGGGTAAAAAGGTGAATTCATTTAGCAACCCAGGACTGGAGGAACAGTCCGACTGCAGGGTATCTTATATTCCCCACCCCCCAACCCAACAGAAGGCAGCTCAGGCCCAGCATTTCCTGACACCCAACCTAGGAACATGAGGCAGCTTAAGCAGGTTCATTTCTCCCCTGGATCAAATGGAAGTCCCTCTGACAACATGAGGCAAGCCCAATAACCACAAGGAGATGGATTGGGAGCCTGCTTACAATAAGTGACCATGACGGGCACCTGGGTGGCTCAGTCAGTTAAGCGTCTGCCTTCTGCTCGGGTCATGATCCCAGGGTCCTGGGATCGAGCCCCACATCGGGCTCCCTGCTCAGTGGGGAGTCTGTTTCTCCCTCTGCCTCTCCTCCTGCTTGTGCTTTCTCTCTGTCAAATAAATAAACTCTTAACAACAACAATAAGTGACCATGAGAAGTTCTCTCTTTCTCCATTGGGTCAGAGACAGCTGTCCCCCACCAGCACTGCAGCAGGTGGGGGGGGGGGGGAGGCTGTAAGAGGGATACAGCCACAGCAAGAGACTGGGCCTGGAAAACTTCCCTTCCTTGAAAGCCCCCAAGACCTGAGATTCCCTTCTCCCAACAGGAGGCACAAGGCAAGTGGGTGAAATCAGCAGGAAGAACCCAACCAGGCAGCCAGACTTGGGAAACCCTTTCACGTGACCAGAGGTCCTGGGGCGGGTAGGCGGAAGCAGCAAAAGGGGCTCAGGCACAGCAAGCGTCATGACCCAGGATGCCACCTTGAACGTGAAAGATTCCCTTTCCCTACACAGAGACACCCGGGCAGCCATGAGGCACTGGTCAGGGGAGCCCATCACATCCTTCTACCACCGAGGGATACTGCGAGGTCTGGCTTATAGAAATCGTTTCCACCCCCTCAGGCAGAACCAGCAGAGACACCATATAGACCAAGCAGATGCTCGCCAGCATTTGTTGTTTCCTGTTGTGTTAATGTTTTCCATTCTAATTGGTGTGAGATGGTATCTCATTGTGGTTTTGATTTGTATTTCCTTGATGGCTAGTGACATGGAGCATTTTTTCATGTGTCTGTTAGTCATTTGTATGTCTTTTTTGGAGAAGTGACTGTTCATGTCTTCTGCCCATTTTTTGACTGGGTTATTAGTCTTTTGAGTGCTGAGTTTGAGAAGTTCTTTATAGATCTTGGATAGCAGCCCTTTATCTGTAATGTCATTTGCAAATATCTTCTCCCATTCCGTGGCCTGCCTCTTTGTTTTGTTGACTGTTTCTTTTGCTGTGCAGAAGCTTTTTATCTTAATGAAGTCCCAAAAGTTCATTTTTACTCTTGTTTCACTTGCCTTTGGAGACGTGTCTTGATTTTTTTTTTAAAGATTTATTTATTTATTTATTAGACAGAGACAGCCAGGGAGAGAGGGAACACAAGCAGGGGGAGCGGGAGAGGAAGAAGCAGGCTCCCAGTGGAGGAGCCCGATGTGGGGCTCAATCCCGGAACGCCAGGATCACACCCTGAGCCAAAGGCAGACGCTTCACGACTGCACCACCCAGGCGCCCCACTGCGCCACCGAGGCACCCCGGAGACGTGTCTTGAAAGAGGTTACTGTGGCTGATGTTGAAGAGGTTACTGCCTGTGTTCTCCTCTAGGATGTTGATGGATTCCTGTCTCACATTGAGGTCTTTCATCCATTTAGAGTTTATCTTTGTGTATGCTGTAAGGGAATGGTCCAGTTTCATTCTTCTGTATGTAGCTGTCCAATTTTCCCAGCAACACTTACTGAAGAGACTGTCTTTTTTCCATTGGATATTTTTTCCTGCTTTGTCACAGATTTGTGGATCATAGAGTTGAGGGTCTGTTTCTGGAGTCTCTATTCTGTTCCATTGGTCTATGTGTCTGTTTTTGTGCCAGTACCATGCTGTCTTGGTGATCCCAGCTTTGTAATATAGCTTGAATTCAGGTAATGTGATGCCCCCAGCTTTGTTTTTCTTTTTCATCATTCCCTTGTGCTTTGGGGGTCTTTTCTGGTTCCATACAAATTTTAGGATTTTTTGTTCCAGCTCTTTGAAAAATGCCAAATGCTATTTTAATAGGGATGGCATTGAAAGTGTAAACTTCTCTAGGCAGGATAGACATTTAAACAATGCTCATCCTTCCAATCCACGAGCATGGAATATTTCCCCATCTTTTGCACTACTAGGTATTTACCCCAAAAATACAGATGTAGTGAAAAGAAGGGGCACGTGCATCGCAATGTTCATAGCAGCATTGTCCACAATAGCCAAACTGTGGAAGGAGTTGAGATACCGTTCAACAGATGAACGGATAAAGAAGATGTGGTCCATATATACAATGGAATATTACTCAGCCATCAGAAGAGACTATGGACTCCGGGAAACAAACTGAGGGCTTCAGAGGGGAGAGGGTGGGGGACTGGGATAGACCGGTGATGGGTATTAAGGAGGGCACGTATTGCATGGAGCACTGGGTGTTATACGCAAACAATGAATCATGGAACACGACATCAAAAACTAGGGATGTACTGTGTGATGACTAACATAATATAATAAAATTTAAAAAAAATAGAAAATAAAACCCAAGCAGATGAAAATAACATCACAAAGTTTCTGAGAATTAAACTTCCACTGGGGGACGCCTGGGGGGCTCAGTAGGTTAAGCATCTGCCTTCGGATCAGGTCATGATCCAGGGGTCCTGGGATGGAGCCTGCATCTGCCTCTCTGCTCAGGGGAGAGCCTGCTTTTCCGTCTGCCTGCCGCTCCCCCTGCTTGTGCTCTCTCTCTCTGACAAATAAATACACAAAATCTTTAAAAAAAAAAAAAAAAAAACCTTCCATTGGAACTACAGCACAAAAACTAGGGCAAAGCCTGCATGTTAAACCTGAACAGGGCAATGGGCCACTGAAAGAAAAGATTTTAATAGGACCCAGAGTCCCCTAACATCATAGACAAATGCCTGGGATACAATAGAAAATTATCCATCATTCCAAGAATCAAGAAAATCACCACTTGAATGAGAAAACAAAACCTGATGCCAACACAGAGATCATTCAGATGTTTAAATTATCTGACAAGGATTTTAAAGCGGCCATCATCAAAATGTTTCAACAGTTATAAATTCTGCAAATTCTCGTGGAACAAATGAAAAACAAGAAAAATCTCAGCAAGGAAATAGAAGTTATTGTTTTAAACCCAATGGAAATGATAGAACTGAAAAACACAATAAAGGAAATAAAAACCTCACTGATTAGCTAATGCTGTGGCTTTTTAAAAAACAAAACTCAACCGAATACATTTAAAGCTCTAATTGGCTTTATTCAATCATTAACGAATCTAGCAATATCCCATCTACCAAATACAAAGCAGCTCCAAGAAGCTGTACAAAACAGGAGATTTTTTATAGGTAGAAGGAGGCAGGACAAGGAAGTTACTAGCAAGGAGTGGATTGTTTCAGGCAAGGTCACCTTCCTTCGAGGGGTAATGGAGGTCTACAAGTAATTACCTCATTAGTGCTGACCAGGAAATTCCAGACTGACTGGTTTATATGACGTTCCTGGGAGAGACTGAAATTGCAATTAGGTTAGGTATTAAGTATCTAGTGCTGTGAGTTTAGCACCAATGACTCCATTTTGGGGCCTGTTGTCTTTTTTTCTTCCCCCCATAGGCTCAATAGTAGAGTGGAGATGGCAGAAGATAGAATCAATAAATTTGAAAACTGACCAATAGAATTAAACCAATCTGAACAACAGAGAGAAAACTGATTGAAAATATTGAATTGATGGGGCGTCTGGGTGATTCAGTCGTTTAGTGTCTGCCTTCGGCTCAGGGCGTGATCCCAGGGTCCTGGGATCGAGCCCCACATCGGGCTCCCTGCTCAGCGGGAAGCCTGCTTCTCCCCCTCCCACGTCCCCTGCTTGTGTTTCCTCTCTCGCTGTCTCTCTCTGTCCAATAAATAAATAAAATCTTTTAAAAAAGCATTGACATGAGAGACAGTCACGAAAGACCTAGCATTCATTATCATAGACGTTCCAGAAGGATGACAAAGACGGCAAGGCCAAAAGAGTACTTGAATCAATACTGAGATGTTCCAAATCTGTTAAGACAGACAACTACAGAACCAAGAAGCTACGGCAATCTCAACAGGATAAACCCCCCCAAAATTCACATCAAGAGATATCATAATTAAGCTTTTGAAAACTAAAGACAATGAAAATACCTTGAAAGCAACCAGAGAAACAAAGCGGTACCTCTAAGGGGGCACCAATTTAAACGACAGCAGACTGGGTGAGGAAACTGGGGACCTGTCGTTTAAGGGTACAAACTTGCAACTAGTACATAAGTTCTGGAGATCAAATGCACAGCATGATGAATAGAGCTAATGGTATATATCGTATCTGATGTGAAAATTTGGGGGTTCAGGAATGAATGGTCAGGAAAGAATTCTTGAGATGTCTTCAGTGCAAAAAGGTGGTTTTATTAAAGCCCAGGGACAGGACCCGTGGGCAGACAGAGTTGCACTGCGGTTGTGAGGTATGGCTAATTATATACTTTCAAGTTGGGAGGGCATTAGGGAGAACATAAGTCTCTAGGAATTTGGAAGCAGGGTTACCAGGACCTTGAAGGGCTGCTGTTGTTAGGAAAAGGTCATTTGCTACTGTCTAGTAAAACCTTAGTCGTGAGACCCTTCAGATGTGTATCAGCGGGCCATATGCTTGGAGGATGATTGCTAAGATCTATCTTAGGGGGTAGAGATAAAGGCAGTTTCCAAAGGAATTTTTATGTTAAAGGAAACTTACAGGATCCTGGGGGCCGGGATAATGTTAAGCTAAGGTTGCTTTTGCCCTTAGCAAAGCATTAACATGGAGGCAGCTGAGTTCCTAGAGGAAGGTCCCTCTGCCTGTCGCATGGACTTGTCAGTGGGCTGTAAGTAGTAAGGACATTTATTTTGTTTGTTTGTTTGTTTGCCTTTGTTCCCACACCACAAAAAAGAAATGGTAACTGTGTGACAGGATGGAGGTGTGAGCTGATGCTATGGTGGTAATCAGACTGCAGTATATAAATGTATCAAATCAACACAGGATACGCCTTAAACTTACATAATGTTAAATGTCAAGTATATTTCAATTTTTAAAATGGGAAAGAAAAAAAAAAACCACAACCTTTCAGTAAAAAATGACAGCCTAGGGGCCTGGGTGCCTCAATCGGTTAAGCATCTGCCTTCGGCTCTGGTCCCGATCCCTGGGGCCCTGGGCTCACTTTGGGCTCCCTGCCCAGCGGGGAGCCTGCCTCTCCCTCTCCCTCTACTCTCTCCCAGTTCATTTTCTCTCTCTCTCAAATAAATAAATAAAATCTTTTAAAAATCGTAACAAAAAATTTTTTAAAAATTTCAACCGAGTACATTTTAAAGATCTAATTGGCTTTATTAATTGATTCATGAATCGGGCAGCATGCTGTGTAGCAAGTAGATGGGAGCTCCAAGGGGACTACAGAAAGGGAAAAGTTTTTAAAGGCTGAGAGGGAGTGGGGAAAAAGGACATTATTAGCAGAGAATCCATTGTTTTAGGCAAGGTCACCCTCCTTAGGGGAATGGAAAGGGTCTATCAGTCAATTTCCTATTACTGACCAGGAAATTCCCATGTTGACCAGTTAAAGGTTACATTACTAGGGGGTCGAAACTGCAGTTAGGTTAGGTATTAAGTCTTGGTTTACTGACTTGGGGCCTTAACCCTATGCGATACAATTTGGGGCCGGTGGATTTCTTTTTAACACCCGTAATCTAGTAAGTAAAATGTTCCTGAGTTATGTGACCTGCTCTAGCAAATTCATGGAGCCTAAGGAGGGTCTGGGAACTTCTGGTTTATAGCCAGTTGGTCAGAAGCACAGGTAATCTGAGCTTGTGAGTGCCATCTGAAGTGTGTATGTGGCCAGGGCCGGGGTGGGGGGCAGTCTTGTAGAACTGAACCCTTAATCTGTACAATCTGGGGCTATCTCTGGGTAAATCGAATCAGAATTGCTTGGTGTTGTGTCAGAAGCCCCCCCCCCCCACACACACACACATTGGAATCGGGTCCAGGAACCCAACACAGTTGGTATTAGATAAGTGGGATTTGCTAAGAATGGCCCTTGGCTCCTGGAAACAAGTGGTTTGGAACGGGAAGGATAAAAGGGGGGGGGGGTGAGGAGGAACGTTTGATTCCTGGGTGGCCACGTGGTCACCTAATGTTTGGAGCCGCAGCTGTGCTGTGCTCAGTTACTAAAGATAAAAATTACCAATGAAATTTAGAAAGGCATCCAACTCCTGGGCAGTTGCTTCACTGACTGCATGAAGGAAAGAGAAACGAAGAAGAAAGCAAATTCAAAAAAGGCAAAATACTCAGCCCCTCGGTTATTGTCATCTGGACAAAAAGTAAACGAGAACGCAGGGTCAGACTTTGATGCTAGTCCAAGCTCAGGTTTCAGGTCTAAGCTTCAGCCACTGGCCTCAAAGCCGCCCCCAAGGTAAAAATCAAGGTGGGGGAAGGGCAAAGCCAGGAAACGATTGAAACTGGGGGGACGGGGGGTATGGGGGTGTGTCCGTGGTTTTTGAGCGCTGCGAGTGCAAGAGCATGTTTGGGTTGAGACAGGACTCACAGCTCACTGCCCAGGTCAAGATAAATCCTGTGATTAAGGGGCCCCCTTTCACAGAGCACCCCAGACAACCTTATTGTTGCAAAACTGAAAACAGCTCCGGAAGCCTTATTGAATTTGCAGTCTCGGCTTCCATTCCTGGGTCTTACAGATGCTAATGGAAACATTAGGTTCATTAACAAGTGAATGGGGAGATTCTGAGGGCAGAATCCGAGGACTCCCCCCGACTAGGTGGAAAATTTTTTAACAGTTGTTTAGAAGTCAAGTGAATAAAGCAAATAATTTAGGAGCAAAACTGGGGAGAGTCTCGGGACTTGTCCCAGCAGGGTGGAAATCTTTAGATGGTTATTAAGAAATGGGATGAATAAAACAGACATTGATGGGGTTAAAACAAAGGTTTTAATACAGCACTACCAAAGGTCGGGTGGGCTGAAGGGACCGCCCCCCTGCAGGTGCCCCAATATTAAAGGGCCCCAAACAATTCTGCTTTATTTACCCCAGTTGGAAGCAATTTTAAAAGTCAGGCGGTAGAGATTACTATTAAGAAACCTGACCAGCAATCCCATGGATCAATGGTTAGACAGATTAATCAAGTTAAAATTTGACAAAAGCCCGGAGGCCAGGGGGAAACGTCCGGCTGGCTCAGTCAATGGAGACGGCGACTCTTGACCTGGGGTTTGTGGGCTCGAGCCCCATGTTGGGCATAGAAATTACTTAAAAATAACATCTTAAAAAAAAAAAAAGTTGACAAAAGGGCCAGAGTTCCTTGGTTCGATCTCTCTCTGAGGCCTGAAAAGCCTTTTGCACCAGAGTAGATAAAATTGGTCAGGGGGGTGGAGAAGTTTCCAGAACTCCTTGATACAGAAGCCCCGTGAACTGTAGTACCAAAACCTGTTGATGGCGTCTTAATGGAGGCTACATTTAGAAATGTAAGTGAAGGGGAGCACACTTTGCCACCCCAAAATGTGCTTCTTGGGCACGGGGATTATTTAAAGCCACTCATTTTCAAGAAAACAGGTGAAGCCTGAAAACTGACCAGAAGTTAGGTTTGGTAAGAGACATTTACATGTTATACGCAAGTAATGAATCATGGAACTTTACATCAAAAACTTAGGAGGTACTGTATAGTGACTAACATAACATAATAAAAAATTTTATTAAAAAAAGAGAGAGAGAGATTTACATGTGTAAGGGAATCTCCATTTGTCAAAGTGTCTTCCTCGCCATACCAGGAAGAGGGCATGACTCAGTCTCTAGAAACTCTTATCCCCGCCCCCCCCCCCCCCCCGAAGACGCTGACTTGAATCTGCATGACAGCCCTACCCTGGTTTACTGAGCTTTGCTTCTTTTGTCTTTAGCCGAAGACGGTATTTAAGGGGATTACTAGATTACTTTGACCTTTTGGGGGAGTTGCTCAGTTTTCCTGGGTCTTTCCCGTGTGGAAGGGAATTTACGCACCCGCGATTAAACTTAGGTTTTTCTCCTTTTGATTGGTCTTATATTAATTTAATTATTAGCCCAGCCAAAGAAGCTAGAAGGGAAGAAGGGAAAACTTTTCCACACCTACCTAAGGGTTGATAAAATTAAGGTCGAAGTTTGCAGAGGAATTGGTATGTTTGAACAGGCTTTTTGGGAAGTGGTTCCATCTTTTTTTTTTTAATCTAATTGTATTACAGGGATGAACATGGTATCTGACGGGGGAATGTGTCCCCTGCCCAACACTGTAACCAGAAGGCACGTCCGTGTGCCCTGCAAAGCAATGTTAATTGCACATGCTCAATGGGGATCAGTAAGATTGCCTGAGCCCGCAGTGCAGAACAAGAGCTGGAGCGTGTAAAGGATTTCAAAATAGAGCAAGCCAGCCTAGATAAGAGCCTCTTGTAAAAACAGGGTCAGGAGGCCATCAAGGAGGAGGAATTCATGCACATACTCATTGAAGAAACCATGAACTTCTTTTGAACTTTTCAGCCAGCTGCAAGCCCTCAGCCTGGACTTAACTTCCCTTCACCACATACACCCTAATCATCCCCAACTTCACTTTGAAGGGAGCCAGTGTGATTTAAGAAGTTCCAATCCCTCCTGTGCATGTTAACCCAACTAATCCCAGTTAACCTAGTTTCAGTCCCCGCTTTGCATAGACGACCTGAAAGAGAACCACACTATAGGCTTTTGTCTGTATAAATCCGCCCTCTCTTTGTTTTCCTCAGAACACAATTTCGGTTTCTACCTAAATCTGTGTCTCCCGAATTGCGATTCTGATTGCTCAAATAAATGCCTATTTGTTTAAATTTTCAGTGAATTCTTTCTTAGTCCACAAGTGCTGCTAGGGACAGAGACGCGATAGCCCACAGGGAGCTTAGATTGGGCCTTATGGCAAAACCCTGCGAATGCCTCCCAGCCACTACTTCTAGGACCTTGAACTAGAGAATTTCCACTTGAAGGGCACTTAATACCCTGCTATTAGACATTATTAATTGAAGCTACCTCTATGACCGAAAGACATAAAGTGATTTTAAGATCAAACTCCGTAAGAAAGTTCCCACCTATAGGTTTATAACCCCAGCTGTTGTCTCTGAGAGATTAAAGATTTGAGGTTCCCAGGCCGGGGAAGCCCTTCAGGGGCTCCTTAGTAAAGGACTTATTAAAGTGGTTTCAAAATATAGAGCTCAAACTTAAACAACCGTTGACTTAATGTAGGCTGCTTTATGCAGAATATTAATATACAAACCTAAGGGTAATCACGAATCAAAAATCACTAAAAGATAGGGAAAGAATAAAGAGAAAGACACCCAAATGTATGACTAAAGAAAACGAGCAAACCATGAAACAGAGAAAGAAGAAAGGATCAGGGACAAACAACCACAAAACAAGTAACGAAATAATAATAAATACATACCTATCAATAATTACCGTGGGAGCATCTGGGTGACTCAGTCGGTTAAGCATCTGCCTTTGGCTCCGGTCATGATCCCAGGGTCCTGGGATAGAGCCCCGGCATCGGCATCAGGCTCCCTGCTCAGTGGGGAGCCTGCTTCTCCCTCTCCCTCTTCCTGCCGCTCCCCCTGCTTGTGCTCTCTCTCTGTCAAATAAATAAATAAAATCTTTGAAAAAGAATAATAATAATTACTTTGAATGTAAATGGACTACACATTCCAATCAAAAGACATGGGGTGTCGGGTGCCTGGGTGTCTCAGTAAGTTAAGCATCCAACTTTTTTTTTTTCCTGAAGATTTTATTTATTTATTTGAGAGAGAGAGAGAGAGAGAGAGCATGAGCAGGGGGAGGGGCAGAGGGAGAGAGAGAAGCAGGCTCCCTGCTAAGCCTGATGCAATGTGGGGCTCGATCCCAGGACCCTGGGATCATGACCTGAGCCAAAGGTAGACGATTAACCAACTGAGCCACCCAGGCGCCCCAAACATTCAACTCTTGATCTCAGCTCAGGTCTTGATCTCAGGGTTATGAGTTCACACCCTGCATTGGGCTCCACACTGGGCATGGTGCCTACTTAAAAAAAAAAAAGTAAGGTCACAGAGTGGATTAAAAAAGAAAGACCTATCTACATGCTGCCTACAAGAGACTCATTTTAGACCTAAAGACACCTGCAGATTGAAAGTGAGAGAGTGGAGAAACATCTATCTTGCAAATGGATGTCAAAAGAAAGCTAGAGTAGCAATACTTTTTTCAGACAAAATAGGCTTTAAAACAGACTGGGGGTGCCTGGGTGGCTCAGTCAGTTAAGCATCTGACTCTTAGTTTTGGCTCAGGTTATGATCTCAGGGTCGTGAGATTGAGTCCCTTGTCAAGCTCCATGCTCAGTGCAGAGTCTGCTCAAGATTCTTTCCCCTTTCTCCCCCTCTGCTCCTCCCCCTGCTCACACTCATGCACTTTGTCTCTCCCTCTCTCTAAAATAAATTTTAAGGGGTGCCTGGGTGGCACAGCGGTTAAGCGTCTGCCTTCAGCTCAGGGCGTGATCCTGGCGTTCTGGGATCGAGCCCCACATCAGGCTCTTCCGCTATGAGCCTGCTTCTTCCTCTCCCACTCCCCCTGCTTGTGTTCCCTCTCTCGCTGGCTGTCTCTATCTCTGTCGAATAAATAAATAAAATCTTTAAAAAATAAATAAATAAAAAAATAAAATAAATTTTAAAAATAAGTAAATAAAATATTTTTTAAAAAAGAATAAAAGTGAATCACGAGAAAGAACGTTAAAAACAACAACAACAAAGACTGTAACAAGAGACAAAGAAGGACCCTATATAATAGTAAGGGGAAAATCCAACAAGAAGATAAGACAATTGTAAGTACTTACACACCCAACATGCGAGCACCCACATATATAAAATAGTTAATAACCAACATAAAGAAACTGATCGATAGTAATACAGTAGTAGGGGACTTTAACACACCACTCACATTGAGAGACAGATCATCCAAACAAAATCAACAAGGAAACAATGGCTTTGAATGACACACTGGACCAGATGGACTTCACAGATATATTCAAAACACTCCATCCTAAAACAAGTGCCCATGGAACATTCTTTTCAAGTGCCCATGGAACATTCTCCAGGATAGATGACATATTAAGCCACAGCAAGTCTCAGCAAATTCAATTTTAGTATATGTGCTGCTGAAGCGAGCGGTAGTCTCAGCAAATTCAAAAAGATCGAAGTCATACCATGCATCTTTTCTGATCACAAAGCTATGAAACTAGAAATCAACCACAAGAAAAAAATCTGGAAAGACCACAAATACGAGGAGGCTGAAGAACATAGTACTAAACAATGACTGGGTCAACCAAGAATTCAAAGAAGAAACCTTTTAAAAAGTACAAGGAAACAAACAAAAATGAAAACACTACGGTCTAAAACCATTGATATGCAGCAAAAGCGGTTCTAAGGGTGAAGTTTACAGCAATAACAGCCTGCCTCAAGAAGGAAGAAAAATCTCAAATAAACAACCTAATCTTACGCTTAAAGAAGGTAGAAAAAGAATGACAAACAAAACCCCAAAGGAAGGAAATAATGAAGATTAGAGCAGAAATAAATGATATAGAAACTTTAAAAACAATAGAACAGATCAGCAAAACCAGGAGCTGGTTCTTTGAAAAGATCAACAAAAATTGATAAACCTCTAGCCAGACTCATCAACACACACACACACACACACACACACAAATACACAAAATCACAAATGAAAGAGGAGAAATAACAACCAACACCACAGAAATGCAATTGTAAAATAATATTATAGAAAATTATATGCCAACAAATTGGACAGCCCAGAAGAAATGGATAAATTCCTAGAAACATATAACCTACCAAAACTGAAACAGAAAGAAATAGAAAATCTGAGCAGACCAATTACCAGCAATGAGGTTGAGTCAGTAATCAAAAAAACTTCCCACAAACAAAAATCCAGGACCAGACAGAGCACAGAAAAATTCTACCAAACCTTTATGTCAGTTTCTTTTAAAAGATTTTATTTATTTGACAGAGAGAGAGCACAAGTAGGCAGAGCAATAGACAGAGGGAGAGGGAGAAGCAGGTTCCCTGCTGAGCAGAGAGCCTGGTGTGGGGCTCGATCCCAGGACCCTGGGATCACGACCTGAGCTGAAGGCAGACGCTTAACTGACTGAGCCACCCAGGTGCCCGTCTACCAAACATTTAAAGAAAAGTTAATATTTATTCTTTTCAAACTATTACAAAAAAATAGAAAAGGAAGGAAAACTTCAAATTCATTCTATGAGGACAGTACCACCCTGATACCAAAACCAGATTAAGAAAAAAAAAAACACAAAGAGAGAACTATAGGCCAGTATCTTTCATAAACATAGATGCAAAAATCCTCAACAAAATACTATTAAACTGATTCCAACAACATATTTAAAAAAAAAAAATCATTCACTGGCAGACAGTCTCCGCTTTGCTGTCCCACCTGCCGCTCCCTTGTGGTATATTCAATAAAGTTCTATCTTTTTTAAAAACAGATGATTTACCACAATCAAATGGGATTTATCCTTGGGATGCAAGTATGGTTCAACATTCACAAAAAAATCAATGTGATACATCACATCAATAGGAGAAAGAATAAAAACCACATGATCATTTCAACAGACACAGAAAAAGTATCTGACAAACTACAACACCCATTCATGATAAAAGCCCTCAACAAAGTAGGTTTAGAGGGAACATACCTCAACATAATAAAGGCCACATATGAAAAATCCACAACAAAGATCAAACTCAATGGGGAAAAAGTGAAAGCTTTCTCCTTAAGGTCAGGAACAAGACAAGGATGTCTACTCTCATCATTTTTATTCAACGTAGTACTGGAAGTCCTAGTCACAGCTATTAGACAAGAAAAAGAAATAAAAGGCATCCAAATTCGGAAGGAAGAAGTAAAATTTTCATTATTTGCAGACGATATAATACTATATATAGAAAACCCAAAAGAATCCATCAAAAGACTACTAGAACTGATAAATGAATTCAGTAAGGTCACAGGTCACAAAATCAATGTACAAAAATCTGTGGCATTTCTGTACACTAATAATGAAGCAGCAGAAAGAGAAATTAAGAGAAAAATCCCATTTAGAAATGCACCAAAAAGAGTAAGATACCTAGGAATAAACCTAACCAAAAAGGTCAAAGACCTGTACTCTAAAAACTATAAAACATTGATGAAAGAAATTAAAGACAATACAAAAAAATGGAAAGATATTCCATGCTCATGGATTGGAAGAACAAATTTTGTTAAAATGTCTATGCTACCCAGAGCAATCTATACATTTAATGCAATCCCTATCAAAATACCAATACCATTTTTCAAAGAACTAGAACAAAGAATCCTAACATTTGTATGGAACCACAAAAGACCCCAAATAGCCAAAGCAATTTTGAAAAAGCAAAGCAAAGCTGGAGGCACCACGATTCCAGACTTCAAGTGATATCACAAAGCTGTAGTTACCAAAACAGTATGGTACTGGCGCAAAGATAGACACACAGATCAACGGAAGAAGAAAGAAAACCCAGAAATAAATGCCCCATTACATGGTCAATTAATCTTCAACAAACCAGGAAAGAATATCCAGTGGAAGGAAGACAGTCTCTTCAATAAACTGTGTTGGGAAAACTGGTCAGCTACATGCAAAAGGATAAAACTGGACCACTTTCTTACACCATGCACCAAAAAAATTCAAAATGGATTAAAGACCTAAATGTGAAACCTGAAACCATAAAAATCCTAGAAGACAGCCCAGGCAGTAAAGTCTCCGATATGAGCTATAGCAACATTTTTCTAGATAGGACTCCTGAAGCAAGGGAAATAAAAGCAAAAATAAGCTATTGGGACTACATCAAAATAAAAAGCCTCTTCACAGCAAAGGAAACAATTAACAAAACTAAAAGGCAGCCTACGGAATGAGAGAAGATATTTGCAAGTGACACGTCTGATAAAGGGTTAGTATCCAAAATATATAAGGAACTTATACAAATCAACACCCAAAAAACAAATAGTCCAATTTAAAAATGGGTAGAAGACATGAACAGATATTTCTCCAATGGAGACATCCAGATGGCCAACAGACACATGAAAAGATGCTCACCATCACTCAGCATCAGGGAAACACAAATCAAACTATGAGATACCACCTCACACCTGTCAGAATGGCTAAAATCAAAAACACAAGAAACAAAAGGTGTTGATGAGGATGTGGAGAAAGGGGAACCCTCTTACACTGTTGGTGGGAATGCAAACTGGTGCAGCCACTGTGGAAAACAGTGTGGAGGTTCCCCACAAAGTTAAAAATAGAGCAACCCTATAATCCAGCAACCGCACTACTGGGTATTTACCCAAAAAAATACAAAAACACTCATTCAAAGGAATACATGCACCCCTGTGTTTACAACAGCCTCATTTATAATAGCCATATTATGGAAGCAGCCCATGTGTCCATCGATAGATAAATAGATTAAAAAGATGTGGTATATATACAATGGAATATGATTCAGCCATAAAAAAGAGTGAAATCTTGCCATTTGCAATGACATGAATAGTGCTAGAGAGTGTAATGCTGAGTGAAATAAGTCAGAAAGACAAATACCATATGATTTCACTCCCATGTGGAATTTAAGAAACAAAACAAACAAGCAAAGGAAAAGAGAGGGTGAGAGAGAGAGAGAGACAAACCACGAAACACTCTTAACTATAGAGAACAAACTGATAGTTACCAGAGGGGAGGTAAGTGGGGGCGATGGATGAAATGGGTGATGGGGATTAAGGAGTGCACGGGTCATGATAAGCACCGGGTGATGTATGGACTTGCCGAATCATTATATTGTACACCTGAAACTAATATAATGCTGTATGTTAACTATACTGGAATTAAAATTTTTTTGAAGATTTTATTTATTTATTTGAGAGAGAGAGAACTAGCAGGGGGAGCAGCAGAGGGAGAGGGAGAAGCAGGATCCCTACTGAGCAGGGAGCCCAACACAGGGCTTGATCCCTGGACCCTGAGATCATGACCTGAGCCAAAGGCAGATGCTTAACTGACTGAGCCACCCAGGCGCCCTGGAATTAAGATTTTTAAAAAAGCACCGAGCTCAAGTAATTTACATCAGAAACACCAAGAATGGTGATGCCCCAGCGGCTGGTGAAGATGCATGAACAGATCCTACCAACTGTACATTTTGAAAAGTAAAACTTTATTAAATAAAAAAAAAAACCATGAAATACCCACAATGTCTAGGATGGTGTTGGAGAAATGCCCTAATGGGTATGGGAGAGCCCAGAAGAATTCCATAATAAAATGGAATGGTTTATACAGGATCGTGCTGCCTAAGCAATGCGCAAAGAGAAGATACTCAAGAGCAGGGAGCACCTTTTCCCTTTTCCCTAGGATTGACTCTGGAACTGTGTGAAGAATTTGCTGGACTCTATTGTCACCTGGACAATGCCCTATCCACAGCTCTCAACTGACCGACAAAGAGCTGCTTGGGTCGTGGATGGTAGTCCTCTGTGAGTGGAAAGCCTCCTGTTTGGAAGGCCACCACTCTGAATAAGTTAAAAAACCAATCAGCTCAGTGGTCCGATTGCATGCTCTTTTGCTAGCAGTGATGGAAGAATTGAACAGTGATAAGAGCCTGTATGTTTGACTTTTGACTGACTCGTGGGCAGTGGCCAATGGCCTGGCCACATGATCAGCAAGAGAGCGACGGAAATGTGGCCTCTTAAAGGGATGCCCATGCGGGGCGTAGCCCTCTGGAAATTTTTTTGTAAGTAATCTCTGCACCCAGTGTGGAGCTCGCACTAGTGACCCTGAGATTAAGAGTCCCGTGCTCTGCGGACTGAGCCAACCAGGGGCCCCAACCCTACGGAAATTTGAGGGGTGCATTAAAGTAGGACATGTCAACACCCATCAGAAGAACTCCCTTCCGGGTTTGGAAGGTGATTGGAACAAACAAACAGATATCCCCACGTGCTCCCTTGAGGTGGCCTCCTGGGTCCATGAGATGAGTGGACACTGGGGGTCTGCAGCAAGGCAGAGATGAGCTACCAGACCTATTCTCCTGGCACCTTCTGAGGCACAAAATGTCAACAAGAACTGTTCTGTTAGCAAAGGAGACGGAGACTGCAGATGGCTGTGTGGCAGATTCCCTGGTGGGAAGGGCCCGAACATAGCCGGCAAGTGAGACCGATGCTGGCAGCAATGGGAGCTGTAAGTGGGTCCTGACAGGAATTGTCCTTGACTCTAGACTGGGCTTTGCTTACCCTGTGGGAGGGGCAGATGCTTAGAGTGCTGAGAAAGAACCAGAATAGAACATATTACACTACCTTGGGCAGCCCACCGTCATTTCTTCAAACCAAGGAATACACTTTACAACTGATCACGTCCAACATGGTATCAATGGGCAAGATATCCTCCTCAGAGGACTAGTCTAACAGGGAATGGATCGGGTAATTAAAACGGAGGTTGTCTAAAACTAGAAGGGGTGACGAAGGGGGAGGAGGAGATAAAAAAGCCTGAAGGGCTGGCTTACACGCGTTCATAAATGTGTGCTCACACTCAGCGACAACATGATGAGGATTACAGGAGTGTTGCCATTTGGATAGATTCTTCTGGTTTTCTGGTGGATCTGGGGAAGAGGTGGTGGGGAATGTGCTGGTATTTTTTCTTCCCCACATCCACCTGAACTTTTTTTTTTCCCTGCTTGATGCCGTGGTCAGAGCACCAGGGCTGCGACTACAAGGGCTGGAAGCAGGGATGATTCCTAAGCGAGAAATGTAACTGTGTTTTTAACTTTTATGTCAGGATTCCTAAGGGCTTGATGGGGCAGGATTTGCCTTTACACCAATTGGCAAAAGTGGATTAACAGTGAATGTAGCTCTATTGCCTGGGGGTAGAGATAGCCCACCAGGCGATGCACCTAGGTAACCTTTCTCTATGTGAACGGGAGTCACGGAGGGGGAGGCATTCGCTAGACCAGTATTGCTGCCTGCAATCTAGACCATTGTACTGGTAGAACCTAATGTCCCCTCCAAAGGTGGAAACGCTTGGGTACAATTGGAAAGAAGGAAAAATAGTAGATGAGAATAAGGGGATGAGTAAATGGTTTATGTTATGTAATGAGAGAAACCCAATATTACATTCACACCTTTAAAGAGGCTCAGAGCAAGAGATGATACTCTCTAAGCTTGATTATACCAAATGCCTGAAAGGGTGAAGCCCTAAGTTTGCTGACATCACTCCTGCTTTTGGAAACTGACAAGATGAAATGGAAGCCTGTGTAGGGAAGGAAAAATTTTATTTCTACCCTTCTAGTTTCTTTGGCTGGTTTAATAATTAAATTAACATAAGACAGATTAACGGGAGAAAAACAAATTTAATTACATAAGTACAGGGGCCTCAAAACTATGACTCAAGGGCAAGTTGGTCAGTTGAGGCTTATATGCCATCCTGAGCTAAGAATAACATAGAGAGCTGGGGCTTCAAAGGGGAGGATGGTAAATCGCAGGACAATAAGAAAATCACAAGTTTGGTAAGGAGATATTTGCCCTGCCATACAGACAGGTCATTCAGATAAAAGTTATCTCTGGTAATAGATCTTTCTCTGAGTCAGGCCCCGGCCATCTAAATTATTTTAGGTAGTTAAGGGAGACTTAAAAGTTTTTCTGGAGTCTGCTGGGTCTTGATTGCCTTCGGTTCAAAATAACCCATGTGCCAAAGTGGCACGTTTTGGGGTCACATATTCTGCTCCCCCTCACCTGCATATCTGAGTGGTTTCACCCTGGGAGCCATTTTCACGTGATATGATGATGGACTGGATAGTTACTAATGACTGAATGAGATTCTAATAATGTGGCATTATCTTTTGACATTTATGATTATTTTGCGTCAAGGGTCCATGTTCAAAGACCAGAGGGTGGACTGTGATATTGAGATTGATTGATTGATTGATTTTTAAAGATTTTATTTATTTATTTGAGAGAGATGGGGGGAAGGGGCAGACGGAGAGGGAGAAGCAGACTCCTTGCTGAGCAGGGATCCCGCTGAAACATGGGGTTTGATCCCAGGACCTTGAGATCATGATGCCTAACCGACAGAGCCACCAAGGTGCCCCGATGTTGTGATTTATAAGAAATACACGTTTAGTCTTCATTCCCATTTCTGGCTCAGGGCTCCTAAGACCCTTGGAATTTTCTAAATGATGAGAGCGGTCAAGTCTTCTGTTATGTTAATAAGATGGCTTTTGGAAAGCGGAAAGCGGCTGAGGACGGAGGGCTGGTTGCCAGGGGAACCAACCGTGATTAGAGGGTTGGAATTTTTGGTCCCCAACCCCCACATCTCTGGAGGGTAGAGGGACTAGAGATTGAGTTCAGTCACCAATGGCCAATGATTTAATCAACTGTGCCTATGTAATGATGCTTCCACAAAACCCCAAGAGGATGGGTTTGGAAAGCTTCCAGATCAGTGAACACATGGAGGTATGGGGAGAGTGCCAGGCCCAGAGAGGGCATGGAAGCTGTGCACCCTTCCCCACACTTTGCCCTATTCATCGCCTCCATCAGACTGTTCCTGAGTTATAAACTTTTTTGGTAAATTGATGATCTAGGAAGTAAAAATAAATTAATTAAATTAAATTTTAAAAAGACAGGAAAATAAAGACGTACTCAGACAAAGGAAACTGAAAGAATTTGTTGCTAGCAGATGTACCCTTAACAATTGGCTAAGGAAGTTCTTCAAAAAACAGAAAATGGGGGCGCCTGGGTGGCTCAGTCGCTAAGTGTCTGCCTTCGGCTCAGGGCCTGATCTCAGGGTTCTGGGATCGAGCCCCACATCGGGCTCCATGCTCTTCTGGGAGCCTGCTTCTTCCTCTCCCACTCCCCCTGCTTGTGTTCCCTCTCTCACTGGCTGTCTCTCTCTCTGTCAAATAAATAAATAAAATCTTAAAAAAAAAAAAGAAAATGAGAAAAGAAAGAATCTTGGAGCATCAGGAAGGGAAAAGTCAAAAAGAAGAGCAGAAATATGGGTACATACAATAGACTATCCTTTTCTTCATTCGTTTTATATACTGTATCATGTTTGATGATTAAAACTAAAGTGGGGAAACGGGGCAGTCGGTTGAGCATCTGCCTTTGGCTCGGGTTGTCACCCCGGGGTCCTGGGATCGAGCCCCACATCAGGCTCCCTGCTCAACAGGGAGCCTGCTTCTCCCTCTCCCTCTGCCACTCCTCCTGCTTGTTCTCTCTCTCTCTCTCTCTCTCTCCCAAATAAATGAATAAAATATTCTTTAAAAAGTGGGGAAGGGGAAGGATCTAAATAGAGGTGAGGTTTTCATATTTCACTAAAAGTGCTAAAATGTAGTATCAGTATGTTTTAAAATATAAATTGTTCTTATTATTAAGATATAGTGAAGCCAACAGGTCAGGAGACAAGTGCCATTGAAAAGAGAGTTGGTGGGGCCCCTGGGGGGCTCAGTCAGTTGAGCATCTGCCTTGAGCTCGGGCCATGATCCCAGGGTCCTGGGATCGAGTGCCACATTGTCAGGCTCCTCGCTCAATGGGGAGCCTGCTTCTCCCTCTCCTTCTGCAGCTCCCCCTGCTTGTGCTCTCTCTCATGCTCTCTTTCTCTCAAATAAATAAATAAGATATTTAAAAAGAAGAAAAAGAAAAAAAAGAGAGTTGATTATACTCATAGATACCAAGAGGAGGGGGCATGTCACACCATGGCAGGGGCACATAATGAAGCACCAGGGTCAGTAAGGAAGAAGAGGAACAAGGAGAAAACATAGATGTTACGGATTGAATGTTTGTGCCCCCCCAGAATTTACATGTTGAAGCCTTAACTCCCAGTGGCTGTGTTTGGAGATGGGGCCTCTAAGGAAGTAATTAAGGTTAAACGAGGTCATAAGGGTGGGGCCCTGATCTGATAGGATTAGTGACCTTATAAAAAGAGACAGCATAGACAACAAAACTGTATGATAATCATCAAATCTGCTGAGAGACTAGATCTGTACTTCCACCACAGAAGAGAAATGACAATTATGTGACATGATAAAGGTGCTATTTTATTTTATTTTATTTTATTTTATTTTTTTAAAGATTTTATTTATTTATTCGACAGAGATAGAGACAGCCAGTGAGAGAGGGAACACAAGCAGGGGGAGTGGGAGAGGAAGAAGCAGGCTCATAGCAGAGGAGCCTGACGTGGGGCTCGATCCCAGAACGCCGGGATCGCGCCGTGAGCCAAAGGCAGACGCTTAACGACTGTGCCACCCAGGCGTCCCAGAGGTGCTATTTTATTACAAGGGAAATCGTATCACAATCTAAAAATATCAAATCAATATATTATATACTTTAAATTTACACAATGTTATACATCAAATATATTTCAATAAAACATTAAAAGCAAAAAAACAAATCAAGAGCATATATTTTTCCATATTAAATAAAAAGAACGACACCAGAGTTGTCAGGTGCTCTCTCTATCTCCATGTCTATGCACAAAGAAGAGGTCACACACGCGAGCACACAGAGAGAAGGCAGCCGTCTGCAGCCCAAGAGGAGGGCCCTCACCAGACACCAACCCTGCTGGCACCTCAATTTTAGACTTCTAGTTTCCAGAACTGTGATAAAATACATTTCTGTTGTTTAAGCCATCCAGCCCATCGTATTTTGTTATGGTGACTCTAGCAGAATAATACATTGATAAGAGATCTGTTGTGGTTTCCACGGATTGTTTAGTTTGAATACTTTCAGGGGGCTCTGGGTAGAACCGGCTGTCCTGAGTGGCCTGGTGCCTGGCCTTGGGGTGAGTAGGGCAGGTGGATAACAGCCTGGAGTGTGACGGCCTGATAGAGACAGTGGTTAAGGGTGTGGATTGGTGGGGTGCCTGGGTAGCGCAGTCGTTAAAGCGTCTGCCTTCGGCTCAGGGCGTGATCCTGGCGTACCAGGATCGAGTCCCACATCAGGCTCCTCTGCTATGAGCCTGCTTCTTCCTCTCCCACTCCCCCTGCTGTGTTCCCTCTCTCGCTGGCTGTCTTTCTGTCACATAAATAAATAAAATCTTTAAAAAAAAAAAAAGGTGTGGATTGGTTGTTTTGCATCAAGGTACTCATTACAAATAACAAAAGACATTTCTGTAGCTCCGGAAATCCCAAGGATTTTAGGAACTCCCTGCCAGAAAACAGGGACGATGACCAAATATATATATTATACCATACAACCTGAAGAAAACAAATCATGCAATCATATTAATTGATGCAGAAAAAGTATTTGACAAGATTCAACACCCACTCTTGATTTAATGAACTCTCAGCAAGTTAAGAATAGAGGAGAATTTCCTCAACTTGATAAAGAGCATCCACAAAAATCCTACAGCTAACATCGTATTATTGGTGAAGGACTGAATCATTTCCCCCTAAAATAGGGGACAAGGCACTCAGGAGTGGACAGCATGGTCTGAGGGGGAAAAAAAATAATAATAAAATAAAATAAAATAAAATAAAATAAAATAAAATAAGGGACAGGGCAAGAATAACTGATCTTACCATTCTTACTCAACACATTATGAGAAGTTCTAATCAATCCATTAAGACAAGAGAAAGAAAACAAGCATCCAGATTATAAAGAAGAAAGTAAAACTCTCCTTATTTGCAAGTGACATGATTGCCTATGTAAAATATCCCAAAAAATCTACCTCTAGGGGTGCCTGGGTGGCTTAGTCGGTTAAGCATCTGAGTCTTGGTTTCAGCTCAGGTCATGATCTCATGGTTGTGAGATCGAACCCTGCATCGGACTCTGTGCTCAGGGTAGAGTCTGCTTCATATTCTCTCTCCCTCTCCCTCTGCTTCTCCCCCGACTCACGCTCTCTCTCTCTCTCAAATAAATAAATAATATCTTAAAAAAGAAGAGAGAAATTTACCCCCCAAACCTCCTAGAATTAGTCAGGGAGTTCAGCAAAGTTGCTGGATAAAAGATCAACATGGAAAACCATCACATTTCTGTATACTAACAATGAACACACAGAAACTGAAATTTTAAATACAATACGATTTACAAACAGTCCTAAGAAAATGAAGTACTTGGGTCTACACATAACAAAGCACGTAAACAATCTGCACGATCTCGAGATTACAAAATGCTGATGAAATAAGAGAAGACTTAAATAAACGAAGAGGCACATTGTGTTCATGGATAGGAAGGCTCAACGCAGTAACAATGTCAATTTTCCCCATGTCAACATATAGGTCTAATATAATACCCATCAAAATCCCAACAGAGTTTTTGTAGACAGACAATAATTTTCTGCAATTTATATGGAAAGACAAACGAACTCGAATAGCTAAAACAATTTTGAGAAAGAAGAAAGCGGGAGGAATCATACTACTCAATATTAATGTTTACATAGCTACATTAATAAGACAGTGTGGTATTGGAGGAAGCATAGACACATAAATGAGTGGAACAGAATAGAGAACCCAGGAAAAGCCCCACACAAGTATGGCCAATTTATTTTTGATAAGGTTGCAAAAGCAATTCAATGGAGATGGATAGGCTTTTCAACAAATGGTGCTGGAGGAAGTGGACATCATAACCAAAAAAATTAAGGTTCAAACCTCACACAAAAATTAATGCAAAATGTGAAATGTAAAACTTTTAGAAAAAAGCATAGGAGAAAATCGTTAGGAGCTAGGGATAGGCAAAGAGCTCGAAAACTGGACACGAAAAGCATGATTCATAAAAGGAAAAATTTATCAATTGCCCTTCATCAAAACTAAAAACCTTTATTCTGCAAAATCATTTGTGAAAATGGAAGATAAAAAGACAAGTTAGAGACTGGGAGAAAGTTTTGGCATCCAACAAGAGATTAGTTTCTAGAATATGTAACGAAGGTGGCTCAGTCGTTAAGCGTCTGCGTTCAGCTCAGGGCGTGATCCCGGCGTTCCGGGATCGAGCCCCACGACAGGCTCTTCCTCTGGCAGCCTGCTTCTTCCTCTCCCACTCCCCTGCTGTGTTCCCTCTCTCTCTGGCTGTCTCTCTCTCAGTCAAATAAATCAATAAAATCTTAAAAAAAGAGAGAGAGGGGGGCGCCTGGGTGGCTCAGTCATTAAGCATCTGCCTTCGGCTCAGGGCGTGATCCCAGCATTCTGGGATCGAGCCCCACATCAGGCTCCTCCACTGGAAGCCTGCTTCTTCCTCTCCCACTCCCCCTGCTTGTGTTCCCTCTCTCGCTGGCTGTCTCTCTGTCACATAAATAAATAAAATCCAAAAAAAAAAAAAGAATATGTAACGAAGTCTCAAAACTCAAGAGTATAAAACAAACAATCCAATTATAAAGTAGGAAAAAGACATGAACAGACATTTCACCAAAGAGGATGTACAGATGGTAAATAAGTACATGGAATGATGTTTGACATCTTTAGCCATCAGGGAAATACAAATGCAGGCCACAATGCGAAATCAGGATACACATACCAGAATGGCTGAAATAAAATACAGTGATAACACCATGCTAGTAGGATACAGAGAAATTGTTTATTCATATATCCTGCTAGTAACATAGAATGGCACAGCCACTCTGGAAAATCATTTGGCAGTTTCTCATAAAACTAAGCACACTCCAAAAATTGCATTCTTGGGCATTTACGCCAGAGAATATATATATATATAAATAAATAAAATATGATTTTTAATAAGATGTGGGCTTTAAAAAAAGATAGCTCATTCATAAGCCTCAAAAAGTATTGCCACTAGATTATAAAAGGTTAGTTAAAACTGAGTACTAGGGGCGCACCTGGGTGGCTCATTCGGTTAAGTGTCTGCCTTCAGCTCAGGTCACAACCCCAGGATCCTGGGATCAAGCCCCATGTCAGGCTCCTTGCTCTGCGAGGAGTCTGCTTCTCCCTCTCCCTCTGCCTGCTACTCCTCCTGCTTGTGCTCTCTCTCTCTGTCAAATAAATAAATAATATCTTTAAAAAAATTGATTACTAGGAATTGATTACTAGGATTATAGACACATAGAACGGGGAGGGACTCCTCAAGGAGAGTCAGATTACACAGTTGGTACCACTTCCAGAGACCGAATTAAAAAAGACAACTGATGGGACATTCTGTCCTCTTTCATAACATATGCCACTTCTGAAAATTGTCAACTTTTTACACAGGCTATGAGATATTTTATTTACATTTAAAAATAGCTTTTCAGGGCGCCTGGGTGGCTCAGTCAGTTGGGCATCTGCCTTCGGCTCAGGTCATGATCTCAGGGTCCTGAGATCGAGCCCCGCGTCAGGCTCCCTGCTCTGCGGGGAGCCAGCTTCTCCCTCTCCCTCTGTGCTGTCTCTCTCTCTCTCTAATAAATAAATAAAATCTTAAAAAAAGAAAAGAAACATACTCTTATATTAAAATAAATAAATAGGGGCGCCTGGGTGGCTCAGTCGTTGGGTGTCTGCCTTCGGCTCAGGGCGTGATCCTGGCGTTCTGGGATCGAGCCCCACATCAGGCTCCTCTGCTGGGAGCTTGCTTCTTCCTCTCCTACTCCCCCTGCTTGTGTTCCCTCTCTCGCTGGCTGTCTCTCTCTCTCTGTCGAATGAATGAATAAAATCTTTAAATAAATACATAAATACATAAATAAATACATAAATAAAAATAGCTTTTCTTCTTCAGTGTAGTAGAAATGCCCAGAAACTAGTAACTGAAATCCCTCCCTAACCCGGGTACTAACAGCTTTATTGATCTCTGGATGTGTCCAGTCATTCTGAATGTCATCCAGATGGTTATCAAAATCTCCCAGTTTCATAAGCCCAGCTCTCCAGGAGCAACACCAAGTCCTCTGGGACTCTGGCCAGTCTTCACAGTAATCACAGGATGGGTCTCCACACTGCTACTTGCTTTTTTTTCATGGTGTTCACACACATGGATTTTGGGTACCACACAGTCCATTGTAAACCTTGTGTTGTCTACCATGATGACGTTTATGAGTATATGTGTATGTGTAACATAAATATATTTGTTATAAATTAAATAGATATGTACATGCACATATCAAAATATATAGAACCAGGGGCGCCTGGGTGGCGCAGTCGTTAAGCGTCTGCCTTCGGCTCAGGGCGTGATCCCAGCGTTCTGGGATCGAGCCCCGCATCAGGCTCCTCTGCCGGGAGCTTGCTTCTTCCTCTGCCACTCCCCCTGCTTGTGTTCCCTCTCTCGCTGGCTGTCTCTGTCAAATAAATAAATAAAATCTTTAAAATATATAGAACCAGTATTTTATATTTAGATATATGGACATCTTTCTAAATCTTAAAATAAGACATTTTGTGGTCATAAGAGGATTAGTTGCATAATGGTGAAATTATGCAAAAATTATGAAAAAGCCGATTCATACAAATATTAACTGATGGAGATACATACACTTCCATACATCTCTAGACATAATGGACATGATGCTTCAAGGAGTGTGCCTGGAGATGAAGTAAAGGGAAAAAATACACATAAAAAATAAAATTTAAAAAGTAAGAAGCAGCATGTTTATTATCATTACAGTTTTCAAAATTGTGATGTTTTAAATGTTTTATTTTTATTTTTTTAAAGATTTTATTTGAGAGAGTGAGAGAGAGCACAAGCAGGGGGAGTGGCAGAGGAAGAAGCAGACTCCCCACTGAGCAGGGAGCCCAATGCAGGGCTCGATCCCAGGACCCTGGGATTATGACCTGAGCCGAAGGCAGACGCTTAACAGACTGAGCCACCCAGGCACCTCCCAGGAGCCCCCCAGGCGCCCCTTTAGATGTTTTTGTTATGGAAACTTAAGCACATGGACAAAGGATAATGAAAAATACAATGACCTGGCATATAACCATCACAAGTTTCTTTTTTTTTTTTTTAAGATTTTAAGTAATCTGCACCCAACATTGGGTTTAACTCACAACCCTGAGACCAAGAGTCACACACTCTACCAACTGAGCCAGCCAGGCGCCCCTAACCATCAACAGTTTCAACAATTTTCGTGAAAATGGTTTGTTTATTTATTTATTTATTTATTTGAGAGGGAGGGAGAGAGAGGAGGGGCAGAGGGAGAGGGAGAATCCTAGGCAGGCTCCATGCCCAGCATGGAGTCGGATGCAGGGCTTAATCTCACAACCCTGAGATCATGACCTGAGCTGAAGTCAAGAGTCAGATGTTTGACTGCGCCACCCAGGTGCCCCCGAAAATCTTTTTTTGAAAAGATCTATTCATCTGTTTTAGGGAGAAAGAGTGCACTCGTGGGAAGAGGAGCAGAGAGAGAGAGAGAGAGAGAAGCCAACTCCCCACTGAGTGCGGAGCCTGATGCGGGGCTCAATCCCAGGACCCTGAGATCACGACCTGAGCTGAAATCAAGAGTCCCGTGCTCGACCAACTAGGCCTCCCAGGCGCCCCCCACAAAATCATTTTTCAATCCTAAATAAATCACAGAGACGTAACATCTTCACATTTAAAAATGCAACATCTTGGGGCACCTGGGTGGCACAGTCGTTAAGCGTCTGCCTTCGGCTCAGGGCGTGATCCCGGTGTTATGGGATCGAGCCCCACATCAGGCTCCTCTGCTGGGAGCCTGCTTCTTCCTCTCCCACTCCCCCTGCTTGTGTTCCCTCTCTCGCTGGCTGTCTCTATCTCATAAATAAATTTTTAAAAAAATAAAATAAAATAAAATAAAAAAATAAAAATGCAACATCTTTATATCTATCTGATTAGTTTAATCTGTGTAGTTTTGTTTTTATATATAATATATACTTTATATATTTCTATAATATAAATACATATTTATACCTATTTTATACAATATATAGTATATAATTATAATACATAAAATATGTATATATATGATTTATATTTTTTAATATATTAGATGTGTATTTTACCTATATAAGTAGGAACAGAGATTTCTCCAAATTTACACTTTGGGATGCAGTTCCCAAACCCCTAAACACTGGTCCCTTTCCTGCCGCCCCATCCCAGAACACTAGGACCACGACCCCTGCAGAGCCAACCCCAGGAGCACAATCCTGGAGGACAGGTGGCCTGGGCAAACTGTCACTTCACAGCTGGTAACAAGGAGGCATATTAGTGGCAGTTAGGCAAGGATCGAGAAAAGGGCACAGATAAAAAAGCCGACGGGGTCTTTGTTAACAGCGGCTCATGGACACACTGGCTTTTGTCGGGAATGGGGACTTCGGTGAGTGACCAAGGGGCAGGGGTGGGTAGACGAGTTATGAGGATCTGTGGGGTGAGTGATGAGAGGTCTGTGGAGCGAATGGACGTCTGTCAAGTTAGTTATGAAGTTTTATTATTTCCTTGGCTTCCTTTACCACATTGTATTACAAAGTACTTCTAGTGGCGATACAGCTGTCTTTCCTTCTATAGAGAATGGCGTGGCTAGCTGGCCTGCCCCAAATTTATATAACTAACATTCTAAATTTTCTTTTCTGTTTGACATTTATTGCTTTTCACATTTTCCATCTTTACAGCAGCTGCAGTTTATTCCGTGTTTTGGTATGTGCCGGAACACTTAGCTTTTTGAAAAAGTTATATTAATTTTTGTCTGTCCAATATTTGCTCCTCTGGTTTCTGTCTCTAATTTCTTCTTTAAAGATTTCATTTATTTATTTGAGAGGGAAAGCACAGAGGCAGAGGGAGAGGGAGAAGCAGACTCCCCCCTGAGCAGGGAGCCAGATGTGGGGCTCAATCCCAGGACCCTGGGATCATAACCTGAGCTGAAGGCAGTTGCTTAACTGACTGAGCCACCCAGGCGCCCTCTGTCTCTAATTTCTTAACTAACATTGGCTAGTTTCTCGAGGACATGTCAAGTCCTGACAGGGACCAATCTCATCTTTTTCCTGACTTGAATACAATGGCTTTTGTGGTCCCACAGGTAATATGATGCTGGTTATTGGTTTGAGATAAAAATATTTAATCACATTAAAGAAATATCCAGCTATTCCTAGTATATTAAGTTTTTATTCAGAATGATCAATGGTTTTGATCACATGTGTTTTTGACATCTGGGAGATAATCCGGGTTTTCTCCTAACATCAATCAATATAATATGCTTTATACTAATAGATTTCCTTCCATCTGACCCTCCCGGCGTTCCCAGGAAAAAACCCCACTTATTCATGCTGTATTATTCTTTTGGTGGGTAGTGTGTTTCACCGTTTTTCATATATGATTTATATATTGATAGACATAACCGAAATACAGCTGTAGTTACCATCCGATTTTTTTTTCTCCTTTTGGTAAGGTTGATATCAGTGTTGTATTCAATTTAAAAAAAAAATGAAAAATTTTCCCTTTTCTTTCTTTAGTTTTTTTACCTAACGTCTTTTACTTTTTCTTTTTTTTTAAGATTTTATTTATTTATTTGACACAGAGAGACAGCCAGCGAGAGAGGGAACACAAGCAGGGGGAGTGGGAGAGGAAGAAGCAGACTCCCAGTGGAGGAGCCTGATGTGGGGCTCGATCCCAGGACTCTGCGATCATGCCCTGAGCCAAAGGCAGACGCTTAACGACTGAGCCACCCAGGTGCCCCTACCTAACATCTTTTTCATGTTTTAGGATATCACATCACATTCATTTATTTTTTAATTATTTAATTATTTATTTTATTATTAACATATAATGTATTATTTGTTCCAGGTCTGTGATTCAACAGTCTTACACAACACACAGTGCTCACCATAACACATACCCTCCCCAATGTCCATCACCCAGCCACCCCATCCTTCCACCCCCCCTACCCCATCCCTCCAGCCCCCTCCCCTCCAGCAACCCTCAGTTTGTAACACATTACATTTAATTATCATGTCCTCTTGGGGTCCTCTAGGCTGCAATAGTTCCCATCACTTTTCTTAGTATCTACCTTACTTTTTGGCATAACAAGATGTTCCAGGTTCATATTATCTTTTCCCTGTCCCAGCCCTGTGATCAGCCATTTCTCCAGGGAGCTCTGGTTGGTGGAAAATATTACTGGGAAACTGAGATCTGGGCACCAGGTTGCTCATTGCAATTGGGGTGTGACTGTTCCCAGGCCATCTCAGTGTATAAAAGGAGATATACAGTGGTGTGCTGGAGCTGGCTTGTACTGGTTTGCAAGAGCTGGTTCTTACATTTTCATTGTTAAATTGTGAGCTGGTTGTCAAACACAGCCATTATTAAATATTAAATAATATAAACTTATAATTAAATGAATTATATTCAAAACGAAAGTAGGTGCCTGGGTGGCTCAGTTGGTTAAGCGTCTGACTCTTGATTTCAGCTCAGGTCATGATCTCAGAGTCCTAGGATTAAGCCCCCCTCATCAGGCTCCACACAAGACAGAGAGGGATGAGAGAGAGAGAGAGGGAGGGAGCATGTGACTGGGGGGAGAGGGAGAGAGAGAAGCTGAGAGAAGCAGATTCCCTGCTGAGCATGGGAATCCTCTAAAATAAATGAATAAATCAAATCTTTTTTTAAAAAAAGGCAATACATACTCAGAATTGATCATTCCTAATGATTTTTGTACACTTTACTGTTATTTTCATCTTCGGATTACTTGCATGTATTGCACGTGTATAGTGGAAATACTATATAATGGAGCGCTATTGTACATTTCTCCCCAACTCTGTGCTTACTGATGTCATGTTGGCAGCTTTGAAATCAGCCATGTTGACAATATTTACACAATGGAGATCAGCGAATGTTATCAATCAGAGCCAATTTACTCTAGTGTTGATTGTTTAAACCATGGGTCAAAAGGTCACAGGCCAATCTGACCTACTACCTGTTTTTTAAGTAAAGTTTTATGGAAACACAGCTATGCACATTTGTTACATATTGTCTGTGGCTATTACCTAATTCATCAAAGAAATTGCTCATATCGTTGACCAATGAGTGGAGTTGCAGCTTAGTGCTGAAGCTGAAAGAAACTTTTGTGTAATGAGATTGGAGTTAAGATGGTGGAGTAGTAGGAGGACCCTATGCTTGCCTCGGTCTTGGACAAGCTAGATAAATATCAAATCATTCTGAACGCCCAAGAAATTGATCTGAGGACTGACAAAACAAACTGCACAACTAGGGAGAGAGAGAAGAGGCCACATCATGGAGGGTAGGAGGTGCAGAGACGTGATTTGGGGGAGGAAAGGATTGCAGGTGCTGTGGAGGGGAGGGAGCCTTGCTCATGGAGAGAGGCAAAAGAGAGAGAGAGACAGAGAGAAAGAGACAAAAGAGAGAGAGGATCACACAGGGATCGTACAAAGGAAAACACTTCCCCAAAGCCATTGACTAAGAAAACAAGAGCGGTGGATTATCTTGAGTTTTTACAACCAGCAGAGCTCAAAGCCTAGAAGTTTAGAGGTCTGCACCTTAGCTGGTATTGAACCCGCGGGGGCTGCAGTGTTCCTGTGGAGTAGGAGAGCAGAGGCCCAGGAGTGGACACGTGATCTAAGGATTCCCTGGGACACACTGAGAAAGATGGTTCTCCCTTCTTGCAGTGCATCTGGGAGAAGTGGGATTGGCCTCTCGGGGGACAAAAGAGCCGACAGGTGCCATCGCATTCCCCTGCCCCTTAAGCATAGGAGCAGAGACACCTGCTGAGGGGGGTTAACCTGGGCTCAGGCCTTTTGCTGCACTTTAAACTCCAAGCTCCTGCACGTTGGTGTGACTGCCCTTCTGGGACAAACTGCAGCAGCCCCAGCATGGCAAGACCCTCCCCCAGAGAACCAGTGCAAGTCTGCGCTGCGCTGGGTCCCTAAAGTTCGGAGTTTAGAAACTCAGCTGCCTGCCTGAGATAAACACAGGTGTACTACACTGCCAATCAGGCAGACGGCCGGGACCTAAACAGAATGAAGACAGGGATCTGAGGGATGCCTGGTACAGATGAGGGGAGATGGTTCACTCTTCTGGGAGGGCTTCCTGGACAGTGGTGGAACTCCTCTCTCTGGGAACGAAGGAGAGGACTGGCACTATTTTTCTCCCCTGCCCATCACCACGGACTGACATCAAGGAGTAGCACAACTCCGAAGGTGGAAGCCTGAGTTGCTTGCATCAAGCCCCACCCCCTGCTTTCTGCAGGTGCTTCCTTCCTTGGGCAAGTGTGTCTGAGAATCACAGCAGCAGCCCCTCCCCCCGAAGACCAGCACAACCCCCCAGCCACCATGCGCCACGTCTACAGACCATAGAGTTTGCAAAGCTTCAGCTCTTGTGGAAGTGGCATCAGGTCTCTTTTAACAAACAGACCAGAGCACAGCTCGTTAAAACTCGCCACACTCTGGCCAAGGTCCAAACACTCCCCATGCAGGCAAGGAGAAACTGCGGAGGACTGACCTGAAGGAAAGAGCAGCCAAACCACAGCAGAAGGCACACAGCCTATACCAGAAACACTTCTCAAAGTGCCAGGCCCTGGACAGTATATAACCTCGTCATAAAGCCATTACTCTCAGAAGCAGGAAACATAATAGGCTTTCTAAACACACAGAAGAAGGCGGAGACCTACACAAAATGGCAAGATGGAGGAATTCATCCCCAAAGTAAGAACAAGAAAAGGTCACAGCCAGGGATCTAATCGAAACAGATATAGATAATATGCCTGGTCCAGAATTTAAAGGAACAATCATAAGGAAACTAGCTGGGCTTGAGAAAAGCATAGAAGACACCAGGGAGTCCCTTACCACAGAGATAAAAGAACTAAAAACTAGTCAGGCCGAAATAAAAAATCCTGTAACTGAGATATGAAACCAACTGGATGAAATGACCACAAGGATGGAAGAAGCAGAGGAACAAATAAGTGATATATGAGGTAAAATTATGGAAAAAATGAAGCTGAAAAGAAAAGGGAAAGAAAAATATTGGATCACAAATATGACCTAGGGACCTCAGCGACTCCATAAAGCATAATAACATTTGTATCATAGGCGTCCCAGAAGAAGAGAGGGCAAAGGGGGCAGAAAGTTTATTTGAGGAAATTATAGCTGAAAACTTCCCTAATCTGGGGAAGGAAACAGACTTCCAAATCCAGAAGACACAGAGGACTCCTTACAAAATCAGCAAAAGCAGGCCAACGCCAAGACATATTGTAGTAAAATTTGCGAAATACAGAGACAAGGAAAAAATCCTCAAAGCAGCAAGGGAAAAGAAATCCCTAACTTACAAGGGAAGACAAATAAAGTTAGTAGCAGATCTCTCCACAGAAACATAGGTCAGAAGAGAGTGCCGTGATATATTCAACGAGGTGACTGGGAAAAATCTGCAGCCAAGAATACTCTATCCAGCAAGGCTATCATTCAGAATAGAAGGAGAGATCAAGAGTTTCCCAGACAAACAAAAACTAAAGGTGTTTGTGACCACTAAACTAGCCCTGCAGGAAATATTAAAGGGGACTTTTTGAATGGGAAAGACAAAAAGCGACAAAGACTAGAAAGGAACAGAGAGAGTCTCCAGAAACAAAAACTAAAGGTGTTTGTGACCACTAAACTAGCCCTGCAGGAAATATTAAAGGGGACTTTTTGAATGGGAAAGACAAAAAGCGACAAAGACTAGAAAGGAACAGAGAGAGTCTCCAGAAACAATGTCTTAACAGGTAACACAATGGCATTAAATTCTTATCTATCAATAATCGCTCTGAATTTACGTAAATGGACTAAAGGCTCCAATCAAAGACATAGAGTATCAGAATGGATAAAAAAAATAAGACCCTTCTATATGCTGCCTACAAGAGACTCATTTTAGACGTAAAAGCACCTGCAGATTGAAAGTGAGGGGATGGGGGCGCCTGGGTGGCACAGCAGTTAAGCGTCTGCCTTTGGCTCAGGGCGTGATCCCGGCGTTATGGGATCGAGCCCCACATCAGGCTCCTCCGCTATGAGCCTGCTTCTTCCTCTCCCACTCCCCCTGCTTCTGTTCCCTCTCTCGCTGGCTATCTCTCTCTCTCTGTCAAATAAATAAATAAAATCTTAAAAAAAAAAAAAGAAAGTGAGGGGATGGAGAACCATCTATCATGCTAATGGACATCAAAAGAAAGCTGGAGTAGCCATACCTGTATCTGACAAACTAGGTTTTAAACCAATGACTGTATTGAAAGATGAAGAAGGGCACTGTATCATAATAAAGGGGTCTATCCGACAAGAAGATCTAACAATTGTAAATATTTATGCCCCCAACTTGGGAGCACCCAAATATATAAAACTAATAACAAACATAAAGGACCTCATTGTTAATGATACAATAATAGCAGGGGACTTTAACACCCCACTCACAGCAACGGACAGAGCATCTAAGCGGAAAACCAACAAGGAAACAATGGCTTTGAATGACACACTGGACCAGATGGACTTCACAGATATATTCAGAACATTTCTTCCCAAAGCAACAGAATACACATTCTTTTCCAGTGCACATAGGACATTCACCAGAATAGATCTCATACTGGGTCACAAATCAGGCCTCAACAAGTACAAAGAGATTGAGATCATACCATGCACATTTTCTGACCACAATGTTGTGAAACTTGAAGTCAACAAATACATGGAGGTTAAAGAACATCCTACTAAAGAATGAATGGCTCTACCAGGAAATTAAAGAAGAAATTAAGAAAAAATACATGGAAACAAATGAAAATGAAAACACAATGGTCCAAAACCTTTGGGAAGCAGCAAAAGTGGCCATAAGAGGGAAGTGTATAGTAATACAGGCCTTCCTCAAGAAGCAAGAAAAATCTCAAATATACAACCGAACTTTACACCTAAAGGAGCTGGAAAAAGAATGGCAAATGAAGCCTAAAGCCAGCAGAAGAAGGGAAATAATAAAGACTAGAGCAGAAGTACATGATACAGAAACAAACAAAAAAACACCCAGCAGAACAGATCAATGAAACTAGGAGCTGGTTCTTTGGAAGAATTAATAAAATTGATAAATCGCTAGCCAGACTTATCAAAATGAAAATAGAAAGGACCCAAAGAAATAAAATCACAAATGAGAGAGGAGGTCGCAAGCAACACCACAGAAATACAAACAAGTGTAAGGGAATATTATGAAAAACTTTATGCCAACAAATTGGGCAATCTGGAAGAAATGGATAAAGTCCAAGAAACATATAAACTATCAAAACTGAAACAGGAAGAAATAGAAAATTTGAACAGACCTATAACCAGCAAAGAAATTGCATCAGTCATCAAAAATCTCCCAACAAACAGAAGTCCAGGGCCAGAAGGCTTCCCAGGGGAATTCTACCAAACATTTAAAGAGGAGTTAATACCTAGTCTTCTGAAACTGTTCCAAAAAATGGAAATGGAAAGAAAACTTCCACTTCTGAGCAGGTTCTATAAAGATCTTATCAAACTTGGGGCACCTGGGTGGCACAGTCAGGTGGGCATCCGACTCTTGGTTTTGGCTTAGGTCATGGTCTCAGGATTGTGGAATCAAGCCCCAAGTTGGGCTCTGCACTCAGCATGGAGTCTGCTTGGGTTCTTTCTAACCTCTGCCATTCCCTTCACCCCGCATGCTCTCTCTCTCTCTCTCTCAAATAAATGAGTAAATCTTTAAAATAAAGAACTTATCAAACTCACCCCCCCAAAAAAATAATCCAGTTAAGAAATGCCAGAAGGCATGAATAGACATTTTTCCAAAGACATCCAGATGGCTAACAGACACATCACTTATTATCAAGGAAATACAAATCAAAGCTACAATAAGGGGCGCCTGGGTGGCTCAGTCGGTTAAGCATCTGTCTTTGGCTCAGGTCACGATCCCGGGGTCCTGGGATCAAGTCCCACATCGGGATCTCTGCTCAGTGGGGAGCTTGCTTCTCCCTCTGCCTGCAGCTCCCTCTGCTTGTGCGCGCTCTCTCTCTCTCTCTTAAATAAATCAATAAAATCTTTAAAAAAAATTTTTTTTAAGTTACAATAAGATACCGCCTCATACCGGTCAGAATGGCTAAAATTAACAACTCAGGAAACAACAGATATTGGCAAGGATGTAGAGAAAGGGGATCCCTCTTACACTGTTGGTGGGAATGCAAACTGGTGCAGCCACTGTGGAAAACAGTATGGGGGTTTTTCCAGAAGTTAAAAATAGAACTACCCCATGATCCAGCAATTGCACTACTACGTATTTACCCAAGGGATACAAAAATACTGATTGGAAGGGGCAAATGCACCCTGGTGTTTATAGCAGCATTATCAACGATAGCCAAATTATGGAAAGAGCCTTAATGTCCATCGACTGGTGAACAGATAAAGTAGGTGTGGTATATACACAATGGAATATCACTCAGCCATAAAAAAATGAAATCTTACCATTTGCAGTGACGTGGATGGAGCTAGAGTGTATTATGCTACATGAAATAAGTCAATCAGAGAAAGATAAATATCATTTGATTTCACTCATATGTGGAATTTAAGAAACAAAACAGATGAACATGGGGGAAAGAGAAAAAAGGGAGGTAGGCAAACCATAAATGAGGCTCTTAACTACAGAGAACAAACAAGGTTGCTGGAGGGAAGGTGGGCGGGGGGGGGTGCTAAATGGGTGATGGCGGTTAAGGAGGGCACTTGTGATGAGCACTGGGTGTTATATGTAAGTGATGAATCACTAAATTCTATTCCTGAACTAAAAAAAAAAAAAGGATAGAAATAGAAAAACGCAATTTTTGTGTAACAAAAATAATGTGTATCACCATGAGAAATAGTTCAATAGATCACATACCAGATTTAATGACAATACATTTATTTGGAAATGAGTTATCAGATTGGGATGCAATTGAAACAGAGAGGTAGGCAAGAGATACAAGGATTTGGCAAAAGACAATGAAAGAATTCTGTGATAATGAATTGGCCATACGATATTTACAAGGAAGAGTATTGTATATTGGGGCACCTGGGTGGCGCAGTTGGTTAAGCGTCCCACTCTTGATTTTGGCTCAGTTTGTGATCTCAGGGTTGTGAGCTAGAGCCCCACATTGGGCTCTGCCCTCAGAGAGGAGTGTGCTTGAAGGCTCTCTCCCTCTGCCTCTCCGTCTGCCCCTCCCCCGACTCATGCTCATGCTCTCTCTAAAAATAAGTAAATTAATCTTAAAAAAAAAAAGAGTATTGTGGGGCACCTGGGTGGCTCAGTCCGTTTTTTTGTTTGTTTGTTTGTTTTTTAGTTTTTATTTATTTATTTGACAGAGAGAGACAGCCAGCGAGAGAGGGAACACAAGCAAGGGGGAGTGGGAGAGGAAGAAGCAGGCTCCTAGCGGAGGAACCTGATGTGGGGCTCGATCCCAGAACGCCAGGATCATGCCCTGACGCTTAACAGCGTCTGCCTTCGGCTCAGATCATGATCCCAGGGTCCTGGGATTGAGTCCCGCATTGGGCTCCCTGCTCAGCGGGCAGTCTGCTTCTCCTTCTGCCTGCCGCTCCTCTCTCTCTCTGTCTAATAAATAAATCTTTTAAAAAAGAGTATTGTATATTTAATTATCCACTATAAAATGAGTGCTATACATCCTTCATATTGGTAAAATTTATAATGAGCTCAAAACTCAGATACATAATATATTTTCCCTGGAGAGCTGGTTGTTAAATAGTCTCCAGCACACACACACACACACACACACACCCCACAATCTCTTGTCCTCATTATCCCTACAGAGCTATCTGCAGCCCCTGAGCCCACTGAGTCTTTCTGTGCCCCAGGACCCAGCTTCTCTCTCTGTGGGCACCATCCCTGTCATGTCCTATGACCACTTCTTGTGCCCCACCCAGCCTGGCCCATGCCTCTCCTGTGTACTATACTTGACCTTCCTAAGCAGGAGTATTGTCCTCCTCCCACACACTCTGTCCTCCAATCCTGAGACTAATTCTTTTTTTAAAAGATTTTATTTATTTATTTGAGAAAGAGAGCGAGCACAAGTGGGGAGGACAGAGAGAGAGGGAGAAGCAGACTCCCCACTGAGCAGGGAGCCCAATGTGGGGCTTGATCCCAGGACCCTGAGATCATGACCTGAGTTGAAGGCAGGTGCTTAACTGACTGAGCCACCCAGGTGCCCCCATAAGCTAATTCTTAATTTGGAGGCCTATTTCTCTAAGTCCTCGAACTACCTAGGACAAGGGATTTATCTTATCCCCCCCCCCAACCATCAACTTGTTCTGATCATGTCGGGTGGGAGCCCTAAAAGAGGTCCCTCCAAGTTTCATTTTTTTTTAAAGGATGGAAAAAGATGCATAGCAAATGGCAGGATATAGTTAAGTGACATTTTCAAAGTAAACTTTATATTAAGAAAACATACAGTAAAGTGTACAAATCCGAATCCCTATGAGATTTGATAAATGTATTCTCCAAATAACCAGCACCAACAAGATCTAGGACGCTTTCAGCCACCCCCGAAAGCTCCTTCACCCTTCTCTGAATGCAAGAAAGCCTTTAGCAGGAAATCCGAACTCACCATTCATCATAGGACTCATACTTCCGAGAAGCTCTATGACTGTAGCGAATGCAAGGAAGCCTTCCCCTGTAACACATCCTTTACTAACCATCAAAGAATTCATGCTGGGCAGGAACGCTATGAATGTACCGTACGTGGTAAGGCCTTCTTCTGGAAGTCAGAACTAATTGTACACTCTAGAACTCACACAGGGAAGACACCTTATAAATATACTGAATGTGGGGGAGTTTTTAGCACAAAGTCCTGTCTCATCATACATCACAGATCTCATACTGGGGAGAAACCCCGTATATGTTCTGAATGTGGGAATGACTTCAGTCCTGGCCCCAGACTTATTAAGCATCAGAGAAACCCCTCTCAGGAGAAATCATCAATTTAAGGAATTTAGGAAAGCACTTGTATTTCTAAAATATATTAATATAAGGGGACACCTGGCTGGCTCAGTCAGTGACTCAGCGTGAGTCAGTGTGACTCTTGATCTGGGAGTTGTAAGTTCGAGCCCCAGGCTGGGTGTAGAGATTACTTAATAAAATCTTTTAAAAACCTATATAAGGAAAGTTATGTTTCAGATGTGATGTCAAAATTTTTAAATGTTTTAAAAATAAAGACTTAAATAAAAACAAAATAGCATAGCACACTTGAAAAATTAGCAAAAATTACTTAATATCATCAAATATCTGTTCAGTGTTCAGGTTTCCTCCAAAGTCTTGCAGTTTTATTTTTACATTTGAGTTTACAAATTGAGTTCCAAACAAGATCCGTAGATTGCATTTGCTTAATTATGTCTCTTATGACTCTTAATCCCTACCTTTTCTTGCCTCTTTTTTTTTTTCCCCTTGAAATGTATTTGCTAAAGAATCCAGCTTGTTCACCTTAGAATTTCTCATGTTCTGGGCTTTCTGATTACATCACCATGGTGTTATTTAACATTTCTCAGAGACTTATATCTCCTTTAAACTAGTAGTTAGATCTAAAGGCTTGATAAGATTCCGCTTTGATTTTTTTGGCAAGAGAAGTTAGTACGTGGTGCCAGGCACTTTGCATTACATCACCCTGGGAGGCACGTAATGTGATTGTCTCACTTCTGGTTATGTTAACACTGACGGTGACTTTAGGTGATGGGGCCTGATGCATCCATTAAAACCGCCCATCAGCCTTTCACCATGATTTGAACACTGCTGTTGATCTTGCCTGGATTTTTATTGCAAGAGAGTGGTATTCTAACTTTGTCCTCTTCCTGCATTTATATATTTTTTATTTATATTTTTAAAAAGATTTTATTTATTTATTTAACAGAGAGACAGCCAGCGAGAGAGGGAACACAAGCAGGGGGAGTGGGAGAGGAAGAAGCAGGCTCCCAGCGGAGCAGGGACCCCAATGTGGGGCTTGATCCCAGGACTCTGGGATCACGCCTGAGCTGAAGGCAGACACTTAACGGCTGAGTCACCCAGGCGCCCCAGTATATTTTTTTTATTTTTTAAAAGATTTTTATTTATTTATTTGAGAGAGAAAGAGAGAGAGAGAGAGTGAGCAGGGGGAGAAGCAGAGGGAGAGGGAGAATCAGACTCCCTGCTGAGCAGGGAGCCCCATGTGGGGCTCGATCCCAGGACTCTGGGATCATGACCTAAGCGGAAGGCAGACACTCAACGGACTGAGCCACCCAGGCGCCCTCTTCGTGCATTTATTAATTTCATTTTTCTTCAGAGAAGAATCTCCTCTAATTAACTGTTTGTTCATCCTAAGGAACATTTCAAACAGGAAAGGTAGGATATAAATATCATTCTTTCTTTTTATTGGTCCAAATGTAACCAGTGAAGTTTGTTTTTTGTTTTTGGGTTTTCTTGCGGGGGGGGGGGGGAGGGGTTGGCTAAGATTTTAATGAACTCATGGGTTTTCGTATTTTGTGGTGTTTCAGGTCGTTATCATTAGTATCCTTCCTTTTTTTTAAAAAAAAAAAGATTTTATTTATTTATGTGACAGAGAGACAGCCAGCGAGAGAGGGAACACAAGCAGGGGGAGTGGGAGAGGAAGAAGCAGGCTCGTAGCGGAGGAGCCTGATGTGGGACTCGATCCCGGCACGCCGGGATCACGCCCTGAGCCGAAGGCAGACGCTTTAACGACTGCACTACCCAGGCGCCCCGGGAGAGAGAGATTCTTAAGCAGGCTCCATGCCCAACGTGGAGCCCAACACGGGGCTCGATCTCACGATCCTGAGATCATGACCTGAGCCAAAATCAAGAGTTGGATGCTTAACTGACTGAGCCACTCATGTGCTCCTACATATAACTCTTACGTGGGACTTGGATCTGCAATATTTTTTTTTCATGTTTTCCTTTTTAAAATTTGAAATAGATAACACATGCACATGGTTCAAAAACCAAAACATCGTGAGAAGTAAACGTTGGCAAATCTTCTTCCTTCTCCTGTTTCATCCACCTGATCTACTCCGGCCCCTGTAAGTTACCATCTGTGTTAGATTTTCCTGCGTCTTTTCAGGGCTTCTCTACATAAAACTAAATAATTTCAAATATACAGAGTAATCAATGATATGATGTAGGTGTAATTATATCATGGCAGGATGTTAATAGAGAATAGATATAAATACTACATAGATGACATATAAAAACGATAGGTCAAGATGCCTACTCACCAGAACTTTTAAAAATAAGAGGACCAACAGTACCAAGTGTTGGCAAGAATGTGGAACAACTGGGATTCTCATACACCGCCTATGACATTTTGAATTGGTACAACTGGTTTGGAAAGTTGAATATATGCCTCCGCAGAAATTCCACTAATAGTTATATACATTGCAAAAGTGGGTACATAGGCTACCTGAAAGACACGCACTGGAGTGTTTGTGGACATACTATTTGTAATAGCCCAAAACTGGAACCCACCCAAATTGCTCATCTATAGGAGAGTGGATAAATAAATCACGGTGTATTAGCCCAACGGAATAATACGCAGTGATAAAAAGAATGAACTACCACTACGCGCAGCATGGGTGAATCTCACAAATATTTTGTTGAGCCGGACACAAAAGACTACACACTCTATGATTCAATATGTATGAAGAGCTAAGACAAGCAAAACTAATGTGTGATAACAGAGGTCAGAACAGTGGTTATGACTGGGGGTAAGTATTGACTAGAGAAGGCATGAGGGAGGCTTTTGAGGTTCTGGCGATGTTTTAGATCTTGATCTCGGTGGTAGCTACACAGGTGCAAATGTACCAAATATGATCAAGCCGTATACTTAAGATTTGTGAACTTTATTACATGTTACACTTCCATTAAAAAGTAAAAGGAGGGGGCGCCCGGCTGGCTCAATCGGTAGAGTGTGCAACTCTTGAACTTGAGGTTGTGAGGTCAAGCCCACGTTGGGTTTGGAGATTACTTAAAAATAAAATCTTTAAAAAAAAAGGTAAAAGAAGAATAAGGAGCAATCGCAATGGAAACATTGATCAGTAATATAGAGGAGTTAGCAATAGAGTTTAATCTAAAAGTGGGCCACATTTAATTTTGAACCTTGTTCGTATTTTAAACACGAAAATAAATACCACATCATCTTTATCTTTTTTTTTGAAGGATTTTATTTATTTGAGAGAGAGAGCATGCAAGAGAGCACAAGTGGTGGAGAGGGAGAAGCAAGCTGCCCGTTGAGCAGAGAGCCCGATGCGGGGCTCGATCCCAGAACCCCAGGATCACGACCTGAGCCGAAGGCAGACGCTTAACCGACTGAGCCACCCGGGTGTCCTACATCATCTTTACCTTAGCCTGCCATCGGCTGACATATGTAAATGGGTGGGGAAACTGATCCTGAGGCCCTGGTTCAATAATAAGGCCAACACTCTTGAGGTCTCCCACTGCCTTTGTGCCAGAAGCAGATTTTATAGAAGTGTTGTTTACCTAAAATATGGAAAAGTAAAAAAACTTCTATGAACAAGGCAAGAGTTAGCAAAAGAATGAAGATACGAGCTGCCTTTCTCCAAGTACTAACAATATGACAACAACAAAAATAGTCTTGTATAAGATAATAGCTCTGTAGATAAAATATTCTGAGCTCTTGTTTTTCAATTTGATACATACATAAAGATAGAAGCCCTATACAGTGCAAGAAATATTTGCGTTTGAACTTCAGTGGATGGACTACGAAATAATGATTATTATCTTTTGGTATTCCCTGCACTACCTATAACATAGTTGTAATAACAAATTAGTAGTAGGAGGGGCATCTGAGTGGCTCAGTCAGTTGAGCGACTGACTCTTGATCGCAGCTCAGGTCTTCATCTCAGGGTCCTGAGTTCAAGCCCCACCTTGGGCTCCATGCTGGGAGTGGAGCCTAGTTTTTTTTTTTTTTTTAATTTTTTAAAGACACTATTTTCATTTTCTTTTTTTATTTTTTAAAGATTCTTTTAAAGATTTTATTTGTTATTTGAGAGAAAGAGAGCACAAGCAGGGGGGAGGGGCAGAGTAGAGAAAACAAGCGGGGAGCCCGATGCAGGACTCGATCCCAGAACTCTGGGATCATGACCTGAGCCGAAGGCAGATGCTTGACTGACTGAGCCACGTAGGTGCCCCAAAAGACATTATTTTCAATCTAAGTTTCCCTTGGTGACTTTATTCATCATATCTTTTTGCCTTACCAAATATTGACATTGTTATATAGTAAAACATGCACATTTCTAAATTTATAGTTTCTTGGTTTCCCTTATTGGTATAAAAGTTCTTCCATCTAAAAGTATGGTCTTGGGACACCTGGTGGGTTCAGTCTACAGAGGGTTGGACTCTTGATCATGGAGTCTTGAGTTTGAGCCCCACATTGGGGGTAGAGTTTACTTAAAAAAATAAATAGATGTACAGCTTAAAAAATTTTAAACAAATAAAATAAAAGTATGTTCTGACATTAAGATTTTATTAAGCGAACCATATTTCTAAACCTAACACAATATTCTTAATCCCTTTAGGCTTCATCTGGGAAGCTGAGAGTCTTCTAGAGTGCTCGCTGAGGATTTAAGGTTGTAGATGAGTGCTTTAAACCAACATAGCAGTCCCCAGAGCTCTGCTGTGTACCCTTGCACATCCTTCACCCCTAAACTTCAAGGAAGCAGGCAGCACCCACACAGCAGCCTCTCCTTGGGTGCAGCCATCTTGGATTACGTGTCAGCTACATCCACCTCAACCTGAGCTAACTCCTCCTCTCCCTCTGTGTCTAAATCTGGTCTTCCTCGCCCCACCCTTCCCGGCCTCGGTGCCAGCCCTAGTCTCCATGACACCCATTCTCTGCCAAGCATTCCAGTCTCTAAGCATGATGTCCAGACCTCAGTGCAACTTGCCAAACATTCCAAGGGGAAGTCCCAGGCCTGAATTGCTAGTGCCCTCCTTGTGGCTAAGGGGCTGGCTTGTTGCTAGGAGTTTCGCTACAGCTAAATTCCAGCCTGGGGACTTTATGCCAAACAACACCATAAACACCAGACCTAGCTTCAATGTCAGTCCCCAAACTGATCACCAAGCCCAAATTTGTGCACTAGGAGTCCACACGCCAATCAGAATCTCCCACCTGACTCCACTCTCAGACCCACCCTTGGCTTGAATGGTAAAAGTTAGTCTCAGCGTGGTACTCTGGACCACGTCTAACACTCCATTGGCCATCTGGCCCCATTCTGAAGTGGATAGCAGGGCACCATGACCCAGAAGAGTTTATTATGGTCCCTTGCCCACTGCTCAGTAGCTTTGTCTTGAGACTTCCCAGGACCCCAAGCTATGTCGCCTGTCCCCATTTCTGCGTGTCAGGTTCAGGAAGACCCCGTGGTGGGCAGTGTTGGCGTAGGAGAGGTAGGTAGTGCACAGGGAAGAGATAGAGTACCCCGGGGCCAGAGAGTCGGTTGTGGGGAAGGTAGCTGGGGGCCAGCTGAGGGGGAGGACAAAACAATATGAGAGACCTAGGGGTCAGGACACAAACACCATTAGGCCCTTTCCCTCAGGCTGCCCCTTCATCTTTAGACACTATCCTTCCCTTCTCCTCCCTCTTCCCTAGCCTCACAGGCATCTCTCCATGTTCCTGCAGGACTGGCAGGCCATGACCCAACCAACCTGTTCTGTCGGTGGTTCACATGCTGGGCCACGGGGGCCGTGAGTTTTAGCTCTTAGACAGGTACACACGGCTCTCATGGCTGCTCCAGGGAAGAATGAGCGGGCCTCAGCCCGACCGGCCAGCATTCACCACCATCACCCAGGACCTTCAGACACACCCTGAGGCAGAAACCAGAGTCTCAAGAGGTGAGGGTCAGGACCTTGGAGTCCTTGACAGCTGCCCATTGATATTTGTCATCCATGAGTGTGTGGACACCCACTGTGGGCACAGTGGGGGAGGACTTGAGTTTGTTTTCAGCAGCAAAGAGTTAATCCTGGGCTCATGGCCCATCTCGAACCCCAGCAATTCTACTAACGCCCAAAGAAGACAAACTCCGTGTCCTCCCCCAAACTTAGAGTATTCGTAATATTTGTTTAAATAAATGAATATAATGTTTTGGTGTCAGTTGTGTGCTAGGCACTGGTGATACAATAGTGAAAAAGAACACGCAAAGGGCGCCTGGGTGGCTCAGTCATTAAGCGTCTGCCTTCGGCTCAGGGAGTGATCCCGGCGTGATGGGATCGAGCCCCACATCAGGCTCCTCCGCTATGAGCCTGCTTCTTCCTCTCCCACTCCCCCTGCTTGTGTTCCCTCTCTCGCTGGCTGTCTTCTCTCTCTCTCAAATGAATAAATAAAATCTTTTTTTTTTTTAAAAAAAGGAAAGTAAAACGATATTGGTTTCCTACGTAAACTTGAATAGAGATCCTTCAAGATTACTATGAAAAATTGGGTCTTAAAATATAAAGTTGTCACAGCTTTAGTTTTAAGAAATTTGTGATGTATAGGGGCGCCTGGGTGGCACAGCAGTTAAGCGTCTGCCTTCGACTCAGGGCGTGATCCCGTAGTTATGGGATCGAGCCCCACGTCAGGCTCTTCCGCTGGGAGCCTGCTTCTTCCTCTCCCACTCCCCCTGCTTGTGTTCCCTCTCTCGCTGGCTGTCTCTATCTCTGTCGAATAAATAAATAAAATCTTAAAAAAAAAAAGAAATTTGTGATGTATAGATTTTTTTTTCCTTCTAAACAATGAGACTATGTTTCCTCACAGATGAGGAAAACCAGGCCCGCCGTGCTCAAGTACCTTGGGTAAGGTCACATAGCTAGTAAGGTGTGAAGCTGGAGTCTGAACCCAGTTCTGAATCAACAAGCGTGATAAAGAAATTGTAGGCAGAAGGAGTGGAGGATGGGAAGTGGTTTGCCGTCTCCTGCGATCTGTATACGGTGCAGCAGAAGAGAAGGGAGATATGAGGGTCTTACAGCTGGGCAAGAACTGGTCGCAGGACCCCCTGCAGACCCTCCTAAGGAATTCAATTTCACTGAAGCAAATGGAGAAATAATCCTTCGTTTTAACTAGTGGCAATAGCAATCACTCTCTATTTTTAGGCAATCCATCCGGCGGCAGTGTGGGGTGTGGCTTTAAGGAAAGAGGGAAAGAATGGGATAAGAGAGAGATTTAGGGTGCTGCTGCCGTAGTCCAGCAATAGTCCAGGTGAGAAATGGCCTAATGGCTTAAAGTAAAAATAGTGAGGACTGTGGGTTGAGAGAGATTTGAAGAATACGCCCTGGGATTTGATGACCGATTACACATAGGAACTGAAGGTTATAGTGATAGTATGACATCTGTTTCAAGCAAAATGTATTTAATGGATCTACATGACATCCAGATAGAGACAGCCATCAGATAGCTGGATAGAGGGCTAAGGGCAGGGGCGCCTGGGTAGCACAGTTGTTAAGCGTCTGCCTTTGGCTCAGGGTGTGATCCCAGCGTTCTGGGATCGAGCCCCGCATCAGGCTCCTCCGCTGGGAGCCTGCTTCTTCCTCTCCCACTCCCCCTGCTTGTGTTCCCTCTCTCACTGGCTGTCTCTATGTCAAATAAATAAATAAAAATCTTTAAAAAAAAAAAGAAGGGTTAAGGGCAGGCAGCATTATCCCAAAGCAGTTGCCAAAAAATGACAGTTCTCTGGGACATTAGCAAATTTAAAAGGATAAACGAAGGAGGAAAGCTCCCTGTAAAAGAAGTTAGGGGAAAAGTTTGGTTACATGAAGTTAAACAGGTGTGGAGCCTTCAATGTGTCCATGTACGTGGTGAATTTCCAAGAGTAAAGGCATTTCCCCCATATTATTTGACCACAGACCTGTTTTTCTTCCCATAGAGTATGTTGGGGGACTTGTTCCAAAGAACGCTTTCAAAAATGCTTGTTTTGAGCTCGAGGGAGAAAAGTATCGAATAGCAACATGGGAGCTTTCTGTTAACATGGCAACAGAGGGCATGGAAATGCTAAGATCACTGCAGAGCAGATGGAGCGAGAAGAAATGATGACTGAGGACAAAGCTTGAAGGCAAAAGAACGAGCTTTCGAAAGGACACCTAGAACTAGTCATAGCTTGTGTCAGGTTAGGTTTATCTATAATAAAACACAGTTTTCCATGACATTTTCCTCTTAATATTTTGTTCTTTCAGTTGATTTTTTAAACCTTCCATTGATGCTTTTATTAGAAAAATGCACAAATCCTAAGTATACAGCCAACTGGCTTATTCCAAAGCGAACACACACACCTAGGTAACAATGTCCAGGTCAAGAACCCCAGAAACTCCCTTTGGACCCTTCCCAAGTATCTCCTCCTACCTCCCCAAAGTAAGTAACCATTACCCTGACTTGTTATACCATACATTGGTTTTGTCTGGGTTTGAACTTTCTTCAAAAGTGGACTCATACCATTTGGTGTCTGGTTTCTTTCACTCAACAGCATGTTATGGGATTCATCTATGTTGTTGCATGTGCTTGCAATTGGTTCTTCTATTTTTTTTTTTTAAGTAATCTCTATGTCTGACATGGGGCTCGAACTCATGACCCTGAGATCAAAAGTCACTTGTTCCAGGGGTGCCTGGCTGGCTCAGTCGGTAAAGTATGTGACTCTTGATCTTGGGGTTGTGAGTTCGAGTCCCACATTGGGTGTGGAGCCTACTTAAATATAAAAGAAGATAAAAATATTTAAGAGTCACATGCTCTACCAACTGAGTCAGCCAGGCGCCCTGCACTTCGTCCTTTCAGTTGTAGCATAGTATTTCTGCAGCTTAGTGTGGAATATACCACAATCTATCCATTCTATGATTGATAAGCACTTGCGTTGTTTCCAAGTTCTTACTTTAATAAAGAACAGTGATATAAACATTCGTCGACATGACTTTTGGTGTGCATACGAATGTTTCTGCTGGGTGTATGCCCAGGAGTGCAATAGTTGGATCATAGCGCATGTGTATGTTAAAATGTAGTGGATCGTGCCAAAGAGTTTTCGAGAGCCACTGTCCCAGTTTGTACTGTCCCCAACAGTGTATGAGAGTTCCCATCGCTCCACAGTCTCGTCAACACTTGGCACTGGTAAGTATATTTGTACATTTATTTGTAAGCATTTTTTTTTTTACATTTCTCCAAGTATTGACAATAAGCAACCCTTTCTGAAACATCAGAGGAGGTCATGGCTAGCAATGACACTTGCATGACATTGCATTGCTGTAAAGGCTGGAGGTAAAAAGGTGACTCCTACCCAAGGTGATCACTCTGATTCTGCAGGTTTATATGGGCTGAGTTTTTCATCTCCGGCTTTCCTTAATATTAGTGTTCATTATCCTTAGAATTACCATAAACTCTTGTACCTAAGGCAGGTCTCAAGAATAAGGATGCTGCTTCTATTTTGGGCTTTCTGTCACAGGATGGGAGATTCACATGCATTAACCTGGATATAAACGGTATGATCCCCACCTGCCCACCTACCCCCATTAACTGAAACTTTTGTATACATGGCTTTCCAAAACACTATTTGGCTGAAATCGTATCTTACTCTTAAATGTTTGACTACTGTTAAAAAAGAGACAACAGACCCAAATTGGAATCACTTATGCTAAGCCCACATCACCAAACCAAGACTTAATATGTAACCTAATTGCAGTTTCAACTTTTCCCAGGAATGTGATCTTAAACCAATTAATCTGGAATTTCCTGGTTGACCTGATCAATTCTCTTCGTCCCCCAAAGAAAGATGAAGTTAATGGACTCTCCTTGTCCCTGCCTCCTTCTGCCTAGAAAAGTCTACCATTTTGTTCAGCTCTTCAGATCTCCTTTCTATCTCGTAGATGGAATGCTGCCTGATTCATGAATTGCTGAATAAAGCCAATAAAATCTTTCAGGTTTACTCAGTTGAATTTTGCTTTTTTTTTTTTAAGATTTTATTTATTTATTTAACAGAGAGAGAGACAGCCAGCAAGAAAGGGAACACAAGCAGGGGGAGTGGGAGAAGAAGAAGCAGGCTCCCAGCGGAGGAGCCCGATGTGGGGCTCGATCCCAGGACCCTGGGATCACGCCCTGAGCCGAAGGCAGATGCTTAACGACTGAGCCACCCAGGCGCCCCTGAATTTTGCTTTTTTAAAAAAGATTTTATTTATTTATTTGACAGAGACAGAGAGAGCACAAGCAGGGGAGCAGCAGAGGGAAAGGGAGAAGCAGGCTCCCCACTGAGCAAGGAGCCTGATGCGGGACTCGATCCCAGGAGGCTGGGATCATGACACGAGCAGAAAGCAGACACCCAACCAACGGAGCCAGCCATGAGCCCCTGAATTTTGTTTTTTAACAGATTTCCACTTTGATCCCAAACATCATACTCTGAATATCTGATGATCCTTCCAACACAGTGACACCGATAGGAAGAGCTTTAAACAACCATCTTCCTCGGGTAGTAGGAGGAAGAGTTCAAGGGCTCAGTGCTGAGAGGATTAGTTTCTCCAGGAGCCTCAGTGAGAGCTGAGGCTGGTGAAGTGCAGTGCACCCCCTTTTGTTTCCAAGTTGGGCCAGACCCCAAACAATGCCCACTCCCATCCACCTCTCACTATTTCCCCTGTAGTAGGGGAATTTTTTTTAATTTTTCAATTTTTAAGTAGAAATATATTTGACATATAACATTTTATGTCCCCTACAGTTTTATACATCAAGTTTAACCTTAAGTTGAGCAAAGTATTTTTACTGCTTCTTTATGTAATTCTCATAACTGCATTGCATGTACAAGGTGTTCTTTTAACAAGAGGTTTAGAAGGATTAATAGCCTCTCATAGCCAAAAGAAAAATGTTTATAATGAATGCACACCAAGCATGATATTATCTCGAGAAAGGTCTCCAGCATTTGACAAGAATTTTTACAGGAAACTCTATTAGCCAGGAATAAAAATTTCAGTTAAAAGTATGATTTTTCCTTCCTGAATCTTGTAAATTTTCCAATGGTGATTTCATTATTGGAAATTACAAAGTTTAGGATTTACCGTCCTGACATTTTTCAGAAATACACAAGTCTAGGGGCACCTGGCTGGCTCAGTCGAGAGAGCATGCAACTCTTTTTTTTTTTTTAAGATATTTATTTATTTATTTGACAGAAAAAGAGAAAGAGAGAGAGCACAAGCAAGGGGAGAAGCAGGCAGAGGGAGAAACAGGCTCCTGAGCCCTTCATGGGACTTGATCCCAGGACCCCGGGATCATGACCTGAGCCAAAGGCAGACGCTCAACCGATTGAGCCCCCCAGGTGTCCCCAGAGCATGCAACAGTTGATCTTGGGGTTGTAACTTTGAGCCCCATGTTGAGTGTAGACATTACTTAGAAATAAAATCTTTAAAAAAAAGAAATAGTAAACTCTAAAATATTGGCACATTCTTCCCCAAAATATAAAGAAATGAAACACCTTTCTTCTTCCTTTCTCTCTTTTACCTTCATTTTCTTCTCTCATTCTTCCCATTTGCTCCCATAACTTTACCTTCCCTCTGCTTTCTGGTGTATCCTTAGAAGAAATTTCACTTCATGAAAATATTTCCAGCAATACAAAGTATTTTTGAATCTAGTTTAATTTAAAACCCAAGACTAGGGGCGCCTGGGTGGCACAGCGGTTAAGCGTCTGCCTTCCGCTCAGGGCGTGATCCCGGCGTTATGGGATCGAGCCCCACATCAGGCTCCTCCGCTAGGAGCCTGCTTCTTCCTCTCCCGCTCCCCCTGCTTGTGTTCCCTCTCTCGCTGGCTGTCTCTATCTCTGTCGAATAAATAAATACAATCTTTAAAAAAATAAAAAATAAAAAATAAAAACCCAAGACTAGTCTCAATGTACCCTGCCTGGAAGAATATAGAAGAAATAAACAGGTAACCATGTGTTAAAAGAAATCCAAATGTTTGGTCAGTAATGTTGACTTAAATATAAGCCCGTGGCAACAGAAAGCTCTTTTACTTACACCATTTCAGTGTAAGTAAAAACTGTGAATAAAAAAAAAGTGACTGTGAATACAAAGCAATTGTACAAAGAATAAATGTCAGAATGCAAAGGACCTTTAAATTTTAATGTATAAGATTATTCTGCCCAAAAGCATAAAGATTTTGTCTTAGACTTAGCCTCTTATAATAAAACTGGAGCTAATTGTGGAACCCTTCTTTGGCTTCTAATTCTGATTTTATGTATTTGCTTCTACATTTTTATCAGGTGAATTACAAAGTTGTAAAAACGGCACATGAATAATAAGAAAACATTTATCTTTGTGTTCTAATATTTTTAACAAAGTATTTTCTATTTGAACTATATTAACCAGTATTTAATAAGACAAACTTCCAGCTAATGGTACCACTTAAAATTCTCTATTCACTAATGATTCACACTTAGATTGTCATTTCCTATGAAATGCTAACAAGATTCTAAGCTACTAGCCCTGCATGTTCATTTATAAATTGTAGGTGAACAGATCCAAAATGGCGCCGTGGCCATCTTGCGTCTCTCCACAAAGCTCACGTAGTCAAGTTTTGACCGCAGTCACCCAAATCCTGGCAGAACGCCCTGTGACCCTTCCCTAGAACACCATGGTCTTGTGAGAAGCTGTCACATGGCCGTTTCTCATCTGCCTCCGTCTGTCCCAGAAACCTTGCTATCTTGCGAGAGGCTCCCACGAAGCATTTTCTCATCTGCCTCTCTGGTTCAGGTGAGGCATGGGGCTTTCTGTTTGAAGCCCCCCTTGAGGGTAAGCTGCAAACCTCTGTGCAAGTCTGTAAAACTTTTGGTTGTAGTTTATAAGAGAGTTCTCAATGACAGAGTGACCCACCATGCACGCTCTCTGTCATCTGGCCCCAAATAGTTCAGTGTCATCCTGTCAGACTGGGCATATGGGGAGTGACACAATCCTGACCTTGCTTTTATTGTCTGTGTAAATAACAAATCCTTATGGTTCATTGTCTCCTCACCAGCTGAATCTATGGAAATAAGACAAACCAACTTCACTGTGCTGCTGCTTAGGGACTGCTTGGCCACTTGCCAAACTGGCACCCAGCACGGGGCCAGTAAAGTCACAATGCCTTTTTGGAGAAAAGACATAGGAGCCGTGTGGGCCAAGTTAGGAGACCCCCTGGGATCCGGCAGTGCATGCCCTTTCTCTTTTCAGGGCACTGCCGCATGTAAAAAGCACTCAGGGGGAAATCTCCCTCCCCAAATCGTCACCAGTGTGTGAGTCGGGATTTAATGCAAGTACCTCTACCCTCTGAGACCCAAAGCTTTTGCTATATAGGTGATGTTCTGCGGGTGGCCAGTCAGAAGCCTCAACCTTAGCAGCCTTGTCTGTGCTGTCATCTCACCTTCACCAGTAGGGGTAGCTGATCAACCCCAAGAAAATCCAGAGTCCTGCTTGCCAAGTACAGTTTTTTGGATCCACATGGGTGAATGTACAACACTCAGTCCCTCTGGAAGCCAAAGAACACAACCTACTGTCTCTTACGAAGTAGAGGACTTCATGTTTCTGATAAGAAACCACTAGTGCGTGCCAGAATTATAACTTCTGGCAAAGTCTCGTTACCAAAAGGTTCCCATTACACTGAGCATCGGCCCTACCCGCTCCTCATAGATCAGCGTCAGCTCTGAGACACACTTTCAGGTTATCAGTGGGACCTCATCAGAGTTGGTGTTTGTTCAAACTGTGCCATGTTTTCCCTGATGAACACACTCAAATGGCTGTAACAAATGCTGCTGAAAGTACTGGAGTAACAGACATTTTAAGTAGGAGTAATACTTCTTCTGGTTGTGTAGGACATTTCCAGTGCAGAAACGCCACAATTAAAACAGTAGCAGGAGGATAAGATAGAGCCAGGCCTGCCTCTGGCTTCCCCAGCCCAGCCATATGGTGTCACTAAAATAACACAAGACAGGGGAGAGTGTGCTGATCATTATATTAAACAAAAACCTAATAGAGATGGAAGAGCTTTTAAAAAATATCCAGGATATGAGGGCGATCTGGCTACGACATCTGTCACTCCACTGATCGCCAGGGTTGATTCGGCTGATCTGGCTGGCTAGGCGGGTGTCCCCTTCCTCCCTCACCACTCCATGTGCGTCCCTCCTGAAGCCGTGCGCTTGTTCAAAGAGGACAACCTTCCCCGGTAGAGGAGGACAATTCTTTGGTCAAGGGTATACGAGTAGCTACACTCCCCTTCTAGAACCTCCGAACAAGCCCTCAAGGTCCATTTGTAGGAGAAAGTAGGGCAGTCAAGCTTCCAAGACTCCAGACACATCCCAATGAATTGCTGCTGACTTTCTATAAAAATAATAATAAAAATAAAGTAAAATAAAATAATAAAAACTATCCAACAGATTGCTATCCTGCTTAAGCCAGTCAGGCCTAATAAGCTTTTTGAATTACAAGTGTCAGTGACTGATAATTAGGCAGACTGGAGCCTGTAGCAAAAATAAGTTGCCACTAAGGCCATAATCTCTGCTATGGTTTTGCACGTGGCATTTGCTTTTTTTTTTTTTAAGATTTTATTTATTTATTTGAGAAAGAGAGAAAGCACGAGTGGGGAGGATGGGCAGAAGGAGAGGGAGAAGCAGGCTCCCTGCTGAACACGGAGCCTGACTCGGGGCTCGATCCCAGGACTCTGGGATTATGACCTGAGCCAAAGGCAGATGCTTAACTGACTGAGCCACTCAGGTGCCCCATGGTATTTGCTTTGGTACATCAAGATTCCTGAGGATAACTGGACCTGATCCACAGAGATATCAGCTAAGTGAAAGTCTGGTGGGGCATTCTGGGCCACTTGCAGCAGTGCAACCACCAACAAACTAAACAAAACTATTTATTTTTTAATTATTTTTAAAGATTTTATTTATTGATTTGATAGACGGTGAAAGAGCGCAAGCAGGGGGAGCGGCAGGCAGAGGGAGAGGGAGAAGCAGGCTCCCTCCTGAGCAGAGAGCCCTATGTGGGGCTCCATCCCAGGACACGACCTGAGCCAAAGGCAGATGCTTAACTGACTGAGCCACCCAGGTGCCCCAAAACAAAACTATTTAAAGCTTTGCATGGAGCATGCAGACCCAGGAAGGGGTTGCGCCCCTGAGGCAACACTGGCACGGATGGAGCAGGAGGCACTGAAAAACTGAAAAACGTGTTCCCACCTCCCAATCCCACATCTTCCATCCCACACCCATGGGCCAGGAAAGCAACATCCACCCTTGGCACCAACAAAGACTGAGATGGTGCTCTAGTGGCACCAGACAACCGAAACAGACCAGAATAACATTGCAAGGACTCTGAAAACGAAATTATCATTGGAACCACAGCCCCCAAAGAGTCAAGACTTGCATACTAAAGCTAAACAGGATCATTGATTGCTAAAACAGAACACTTAAATAGGATTCAGGGTCTCGTAACATAATAGACTGTCTGGGATACAATAAAAATCAGATCTCATAGCAAAACAAAAAAATCACAATATGAATGAAAAGATATCAAGAAAAGCCAATACCAAGATTAATTGGATGTTGGAATTATCTGACAAGGATTTTAAAGTAATTATAAAAATGATTCAACAAGGAATTACAAATAAACTTGAAATAAATGAAGAGCGAGAAAGTCTCACCAAGTAAGATATGAAAAAGAACCAAATGGAAATGACAGAATTGAAAAATATAAGTGAAATCTAAGACTTATGCAAAAGGATCAATGGCAGAATAAATTTGACAGAGAAGAAGTGATCTCAGAGATAGAACATTAGAACTTGACCAATCTGAATAACGGAGAAAAAATACACTGGAAAAAAAAAAGATAAAGAGTCTCAAAGATATATAGAATAATAACAAAGATCTAAGATTCATACACTGGACTACCAGAAGTAAAGGACAGAGTGGTGTTAAAAAAGTGTTAAAAGAAATAATTATTGAAACTTTCTCAAGTTTGGCAAATGACATAAACCTACAGATTCAAGAAGCTGAGAAAACCCCAGTAAGATAAACCAAAAGAAATCCATGCCAATGTATCATAATTAAATTTCTGAAAACTAGGGGCACCTGGCTGTCTCAGAAGAGCACGCAACTCTTGATCTCAAGCCCCACGTTGGATGTAGAGATTACTAAAATAAAATAAAATGGGGCACCTGGGTGGCGCAGTCATTAAGCGTCTGCCTTCAGCTCAGGGCGTGATCCCAGGGTCCTGAGATCGAACCCCACATTAGGCTTCTCCGCTAGGAGCCTGCTTCTTCCTCTCCCACTCCCCCTGCTTGTGTTCCCTCTCTCGCTGACTGTCTCTCTCTGTCAAATAAATAAATAAAATCTTTTAAAAAATAAATAAATAAATAAAATCTTTTAAAAAAAGACATTTTCAGATGAAAGAAAATTAAAACAATTTGTTGCTAGCAGATCTACCCTTCAAGAATGGCTAAAAGAAGTTCTCCAAACAGAAATAAAATAATAATAGACAAAAGCTTGAAACTTCAAAAGGGAAAAAAGAACAACAGAATGGGTTAAAATAGGAGTAAATGTCCTCTCCTCATGAGCTTTGTAAGCCATATTTAATGATTGAAGTAAAAATTATAACATCTGATACGGTGCTCAGAAGGGTAAAGGGACCAGCCAAAAGGAAATTAAGTTTTCTACATTTCAATCAAAGTGCTAAAACATTGCTATCAGTAAACTGCACGTTGTAATACAGAAACTGCTAAGAAAATGACACAAAGAGATATACTCAAAAATTACGTAAATATATAAAAATGGAATTCTAAGAAATGTTTGTGTCTCCAAAGGAAGGCAAAAGGAGAGAAGCAGAAGAATGAGAATCAGAGGGAACAAACAGAAAACAAATAATAAAATGGCAGACATAAGTCCAAACATATCTTACCAATTACTTTTAGTGTAAATGGTCCAAATATGCCAGTTAAAAGACAGAGATTAGCAGAGTAGATACAAAACACAACCCAACTGTATGCCATCTACAAGAAATTCACTTCAACTATGATGACAGAAGTAGGTTAAAAATAAAGGGAAGGAACAAGATATGCAATGTTAACATGAATTTTTAACAAGTAGACCTCAGAGCAAATAAACTTACAAGGACAAAGACTCAATCCACCAAAAAAAATAACAATCCTAAATGTGTATGCACCAACAAAACAGCTTCAAAAAATGTGAAACAACAGTGATTGTGCTGAAAGGAGAAATAGACAAATCCACAATTATAATTAAAGACATCAACACCCCGCACCACCAATTAATAGAACTACTGGAGAGAATTTCAGCAATGATAAAGAAAAAGTGAACACCACCAGTGACTCGCAGGATCTAGTTATTTATAGAACATTCAACCCAACAACACATTACTTTCAAGTGCCTATGGAACATTCACCAAGATGGACAATTTCTGGGCCAAAAAAAAAATACCTCAACAAAGTCAGAAGAATTGAAATCATACAGTGTATGTTCTCTGACTGTACGGAGTCAAACTAGAAATCAATAACAGACAACAGTAAAATCTCTAAGACATTTATTTTTTTTAAAGATTTTATTTATTTATTCGACAGAGATAGAGACAGCCAGCGAGAGAGGGCAGGGGGAGTGGGAGAGGAAGAAGCAGGCTCGTAGCGGAGGAGCCCGATGTGGGGCTCGATCCCAGAACTCCAGGATCACGCCCTGAGTCGAAGGCAGATGCTTAACCGCTGTGCCACCCAGGCGCCCCTCTAAGACATTTATTAAAAACACACTTCTCAATAATCCCTGGGTGAAGATGGAAGTCAAAAGGAAATTTTACAAATATGCGGAACTGCGGGGGGGGGGCTGGCTCAGTTGGTAGAGCAGATGACTCTTTTTTTTTTTTTAAAGATTTTATTTATTTATTTGACAGAGACAGCCAGCAAGAGAGGGAACACAAGCAGGGGGAGTGGGAGAGGAAGAAGCAGGCTCCTAGCAGAAGAGCCTGATGTGGGGCTCGATCCCAGAACGCCGGGATCACGCCCTGAGCCAAAGGCAGACACTTAACGACTGTGCCACCCAGGTGCCCCAGAGCAGATGACTCTTAATCTTGGGTTTGAACCCCACACTGGGTGTAGAGATTATACACACACAAAAATTTTTTTTTAATTTTTAAATCTTAAGAAAAAAGATTTTATTTATTTGACAGAGAGAGAGAGACAATGAGAGAGGAAACACAAGCGGGAGGGAGTGGGAGAGAGAGAGGGAAGAAGCAGGCTTCCTGCCGAGCAGAGAGCCCAATGCTGGGCTCGATCCCAGGACCCTGGGATCATGACCCAAGCTGAAGGCAAACGCTTAAGGACTGAGCCACCCAGGTGCCCCACACAAAAAGATTTTTGAAAGGAGGAGGAGCTAAGATGGCAACATAGCAGGAGGGCCTATACTTCCTCAAGAGCACAGCTAGATAAGTGTCAAATCATTCTGAACACCCAAGAAATCGATCTGAGGACTGACAGAACAAACGGCAGAAGAGGCGGAGAGGAGGCCACCTCGGGGAAGGTCCCTGAGAGAGGCAAGGGCGTGTAGTGCACAGGGGATCACGCGAGGAAAACCCTTCCCCCAAGCTGTTGACTGGCAAAAGGAGAGGGGCTGCTGTTTGTGAGGTTTTACAACCAGCGGGGCTCAGAGACTGGAGTTTAGAGGTCCGCAGTGCTCCTGTGGAGAAGGGCAGATGGACCGGGGGCAGACAGCACCATCTGACCATCCCCCTGGGAGAGGTGGCTCCTCCTTGGAGCACATCTGGGAGAGGTGGCATTGCCTCTCGTGGGACAAAAGAGCTGGTGGGTGCCATTACCCTCTCTTGCCCCTCAGCCTGGGGGCAGAGACACCTGGACACCAGCTCTTTGCTACGCTTTCTTCATTACCCCGAATTCCACCACCGAATTTCCGGGACAAACCTGTATCATGCCCGGCTCACCAAGACCCTCCCCCCAAGGAACCAACATGGGTCCCTGACATCCCAGGTCCCTAAAGTTTGGAGTTTTACAACTCAGCTGGCCCGCCTGGGATAGAGCCCAAGGTGCACTGCACTGCCGCGTGGGCAGATGGCCCGGACACAGATAGGATCAGGGTAGCGAGCTGAGGGACACCTAGGACACAAGAGGGGGGAGATTGTTCGCTCTTCGGGGAGGACTTCCCAAGACAGCGGCAGGTGCAAACTCCGCTCTCTGGGACGGGGGAGATGGCCGGCACCATTTCCCTCAGCATAAACTAGCTGAAATAAGCAGCAGTGTTCTAAACTGCTTACACCAAGCCCCGCACTCCTGCCCTGTGGGGGTGCTGTCCCCGCAGAGTGCACACAGCATACATCAGAGACACTTCCTGAAGCCCCAGGCCCTGGACAGTGTATGACCTCTTCTTCAAAAAGGCATTATGCTCAGAAGCAGGAAACATAACAGGTTTTCCTTTTTTTTTTTTAAGTTGGCACCACACTGCGTGTGGGGCCCAACCTAGGGCTTGAACTCACAGCGCTGAGATCATGACCTGAGCTAGAATCAAGAGTAGGACGCTTAACCGACTGAGCCACCCGGAACCCCAGAAAAGCTAGATTGTAAACCAAGGACTGTGAAAAGAGATGAAGAAAGGAGCTACAACAAGAGGATCTAACAACTGTAAATATTTATGCCTCCAACTTGGGAGCACCCAGATACATAAAATAATCAATAATGAACATAAAGGACCTCATTGCTAATAACTCAATGATAGTAGGAGACTTTAACACCCCACTCACAGCAACGGACAGAGCATCTAAGCAGAAAATCAACAAGGAAACAATGGCTTTGAATGACACACTGGACCAGATGGACTTCACAGATATGTTCAGAACATTTCATCCTAAAGCAACAGAATACACGTTCTTTTCCAGTGCACACAGGAACATTCTCCAGAATAGATAACTACTGGGTCACAAATCAGGCTTCAACAAGTACAAAGAGATTGGAATCGTACGATGCACATTTTCTGACCACAATGCTACGAAACTTGAAGTCAACCACAAGAAAAATACTTGGAAAGACCACAAATACATGGAGGTTAAAGAACATCCTACTAAAGAATGAATGGGTCCACCAGGAAATGAAAGAAGAAATTTGAAAAAATAATATATGGAAACAAATGAAAATGAAAACACAATGGTCCAAAACCTTTGGGAAGCAGCAAAAGTGGCCGTAAGAGGGAAGTGTATAGTAATACAGGCCTTCCTCAAGAAGCAAGAAAAATCTCAAATATACAACCAAACTTTACACCTAAAGGAGCTGGAAAAAGAATGGCAAATGAAGCCCAAAGCCAGCAGAAGAAGGGAAATAATAAAGACTAGAGCAGAAGTACATGATATAGAAACAAACAAAAAAACACCCAGCAGAACAGATCAATGAAACTAGGAGCTGGTTCTTTGGAAGAATTAATAAAATTGATAAATCGCTAGCCAGACTTATCAAAATGAAAATAGAAAGGACCCAAAGAAATAAAATCACAAATGAGAGAGGAGGTCGCAAGCAACACCACAGAAATACAAACAAGTGTAAGGGAATATTATGAAAAACTTTATGCCAACAAATTGGGCAATCTGGAAGAAATGGATAAAGTCCAAGAAACACATAAACTATCAAAACTGAAACAGGAAGAAATAGAAAATTTGAACAGACCTATAACCAGCAAAGAAATTGCATCAGTCATCAAAAATCTCCCAACAAACAGAAGTCCAGGGCCAGAAGGCTTCCCAGGGGAATTCTACCAAACATTTAAAGAGGAGTTAATACCTAGTCTTCTGAAACTGTTCCAAAAACTAGGAATGGAAGAAAAACTTCCAAACTCATTCTATGAGGCCAGCATTACCTTGATTCCAAAACCAGACAAAGAGCCCATTAAAAAAGAGAACTATAGGCCAATATCTCTGATGAACATGGATGCAAAAATTCTCGACAAAATACTAGCAAATCCAGTTCGACAGTACATTAAGAGAATCATTCACCATGATCGAGTGAGATTTATTCCTGGGCTGCAAAGGCGGTTCAATATTGGCAAATCAATCAACGTGATACGCCACATTAATAAAAGAAAATAACCATGTGATCCTCTCAATAGATGCAGAAAAAGCATTTGACAGAGTACAGCATCCATTCTTTTTTCTTAAAGATTTTATTTATTTATTTATTTATTTGAGAGAGAGAGAGAGAGAGAATGCGTGCCGTGGAATCAGCCCAAGCAGGGGGAGGAGCAGAGGGAGAGGGACAAACGGACTCTGCACTGAGAGTGGAGCCTGCCCAATGTGGGGCTTAATCCCACAACCCCAAGATCATGACCTGAGCCAAAATCAAGAGTCGGACACTTGGGGACGCCTGGGTGGCTCAGTCAGTTAAACACCTGCCTTTGGCTCAGGTCATGATCCCAGGGTCCTGGGATCGAGTCCCTCATCCGGCTCCTTGCTCAGCGGGAAGCCTGCTTCTCCCTCTGCCTGCCGCTCCCCCTGCTTGTGCGCGCGCTCTCTCTCTCTCTCACAAATTAATAAATAAAATGTGAAAAAGCAAGTCGGACGCTTAACCGACTAAACCACCCAGGCACCCCTACAGCACCCATTCTTGATAAAAACCCTCAACGAAGTAAGGAAAAAGGGAACGTACCTCAATATCATAAAGGGAGACCCACAGTTAGTAGAGCTTTTCTTCTATAGTCAAGAACAAGGCAGGGATGTCCTGTCTCTCACTGGTACTATTTAACATAGTATTGGAAGTCTTGGCCTCAGCAATCAGACAACAAAAAGAAATAAAAGGCAACGAAATCAGAAAGGAAGAAGTTAAACTTTCAGTCTTCAAAGACATGATGCTCTATGTAGAAAACCTGAAAGACTCCACCAAAAAATTGCTAAGACCGGTACACAAATTCAGAAAAGTCACAGGATGCAAAATCAACATACAGAAATCTGCTGCATTTCTACACACCAATAATGAAGCAGCAGAAAGAGAAATCAAGGAATCGATCCCATGTACAATTGCACCAAAAACCATAAGATATCTAGGAATAAACCTAACCAAAGAGGTAAAAGATGTGTACTCTAAAAACTATAAAACACGAAAGAAATTGAAGATGATACAAATAAGTGGGAAAACATTCTATGCTCATGGATTCAAAGAGCAAATACTGTTAAAACACCTATACTGCCCAGTGTGCCTCGGTGGTGCAGTTGGTTAAGCCTCTGGCTCTCGGTTTCAGCTCAGGTTGTGATCTCAGGATTGTGAAATCTAGCCCCGTGTTGGGCTCTGCGCTCAGTGTGGAGTCAGCTTAGGATTTTCTCTCCCTCTCCTTTTGTCCCTCCCACTCGTCTCTTTCTCTCTCTCTAAAATAGATAAATAAATCTTTTTTTTTTAAGATTGTATTTATTGGGATGCCTGGGTGGCTCAGTCAGTTAAGCCACTGCTTTCCACTCAGGTCACGATCCCAGGGTCCTGGAATCAAGTCCCGCATCAGGCTTCTTGCTCAGCCTGATTATAAAAAAAAAAAAGAAAAGATTTGAGCAAGGAGCCTGATGTGGGACTCGATCCCAGGACCCTGGGATCGTGGCCTGAGCCGAAGGCAGACACTTAACCGACTGAGCCACCCAGGTGCCCCAGATAAATAAATCTTTAAAAAAAATAATTTGACCAATCTTAAAAAAAAAAAGAAACTAATGTAAGATTGTGTGTGAACTGTACTCCAATTTAAAAAATAAATAAAAAGAAAAAAGTAAAGAAAGGAGGAAAGTTCTCAAATCAATAATCTGGTTCCTACCCCCAAGAAACTAGAAAAAAAAGAGTGAAACAGACCAAAGCAAGCAGAAGGAGGGCAATTATAAATATAAGAGCAAAACCCCAAAAAACGAAAAGTAGAAAAGTAATAGATAAAATCAATGAAACAAAAGGCTAGATCATTGAAAAGATCAAGAAAATTGAAAACCTCTGGCAAGACGGAGAAAGATAAAAAGAGAAAATATAAATCACCAACATCAGGAATGAAACACGGGATATCTCTGCAGATCCTGCAGCTATTAAAAAGATAGTAAGGTAACCGCCTGTGAACAACTTTATGCTAATAAATTCAACAACTTAGAAGAAATTGACCACGTGCTCCGAGACTGCAAACTACTGTATTCATCCAAATAGACCCAGAAGCATTAAAGAGATTACAGGTGTTGTTTTGCCTTCCAGAAAGGGATCTCCAGACCCAGATGTTTTCACTGGAGATTTCTACAAAACACTGAAAGAGAAATTAGCACCAACTTTGTAGGATCTCTTCCAGATAAGAAGACCTTTCCCACCTCATTTTATGAGACCAATTTCCCTTTGCCACCAAAACCAGGAAAAAAAGCAAAAAAAGAAAAAGAAAACTACAGACTGAGACAACTGAGAAAATCAAATCTGACAATATTGAAAAAGAATTATACAGTATACCACAACCAAGTGGGATTTATTCTAGGTGTGAAACACTGGTTTCGGGCATGCGTGCGCACACAAACCCCCAGCATTTGACAAACTCTGATGGCCAGACTTCTGGTTCCTGAAGATGGAGAGGACACACCCCTTCCTATTTCTAGCAGTAATTACGGAACCTGGGCCAATGATCAAATAAATAGTATTTCTTATTGTAAGTCACAATATCGCAGTAACAAAGACAGACAAGCTACTTAATTCCTGGCCATGACATCAGAAAGAACAATTACACCACATTTGCAGCAACATGGACGGGACTGGAGGAGATTATGCTAAGTGAAATAAGTCAAGCAGAGAAAGACAATTATCATATGGTTTCACTCATTTATGGAACATAAGAACTAGGAAGATCGGTAGGAGAAGGAAGGGAACAATGAAGGGGGGGTAAACAGAAGGGGGAATGAACCATGAGAAACTGTGGACTCTGGGAAACAAACTGAGGGCTTCAGAGGGGAGGGGGCTGGGGGACTGGGATAGACCGGTGATGGGTAGTAAGGAGGGCATGTATTGCATGGTGCACTGGGTGTTATACGCAACTAATGAATCATGGAACGTTGCATCAAAAACTGGGGATGTACTGTATGGTGACTAATATAACAAAATAAAAATTATTAATTAAAAAGAAAAAATTCCTGGCCGTGAGTGATCTTCTGTCTAAATATTTCATTCAGAGGGAAAAAAGCATCAAAGAGATTATTTTCATTTGATTAGGAGAACTATGAAAGGGGTTTAGAATTTATATGACTTAGCCATGGAGATATGCATTAGGATATGTGCCTATGGCCTAAAGTACCTATCATGCTACTATTGGGTATTATACCCTGGAAATTTTTGCACTGGAAAAGACAGTTGATTGTCTTTTTTGTTGTTGTTTATTTAGTAACAGTGGAAATCTGGCTTTGAGAGGAAACTCGGAATATTTTCTGCTTGAAGTTATTTATGTGTTCTCTTAGAATAAGGACCAGCAAACCATGGCCCATCACCAAATATGGACCTCTGTCTTTTTTTGTAAGTAAAGGTTTATTGCAACACACACACACACGAAAACGATAGCATTTCTCTATACTAACAATGAAAGGTAAAAACACAATACCATATATAATTGCTCCAAAGAACATAAAATACTTTGGTATACAGTTAACAAAAAACATACAGGATCTGTACGCTAAAAATTATAAAATACTGATGAAGAAAGCAAGAGGAGAGCTAAATAAATGGAGAGATATATTCTGTTATGAATTGGAAGAGTCAGCATGGTTAAAAGAATGTCAATTCTCCCCAAACTCATCTACAGGGTTAATGCAATTACTACGAAAATACCAGCAAAGTTTTCCATAGAAAGAGACAAGCTTTTTCTAAAACGTATATGGAAAAGCAAAGAGTAAAATAGCAAACACTAAAACAATTTTGAGCAAGGAAGAAAAAAGCAGGAGAAATCACTCTACCTGCTATTAAGGCTTATTACATAGCTGCAGGAATCAAGAGAGTATGGTACTGGCAGAGGGATAGACACAGAGATGGATGGAACAGAATATAGAACCCAGGCATAGACTCACACAAATAGGCCCAACTGATTTTGGTCAAGGAAGCAAAAGCAATTCAAGGGAAGGACCGCCTCTGCAACAAAGGGCTAGAGCCAAGTGGACGTCAATGGGAAAAAACATGAACCTGGACCAAACCTTGCACCTTATACAAAATTAACTCAAAATGGATCGTAAAGTTACATATAAAATGTAAAACTTCTAAAAAGAAAACAGGAGAAAATCTTCAGTACATCAGGCTAGACAAAGAGTTCTTACACATGACACCGAAAGTACGATCCATGAAGGGAAATGTGACAAATCGGGCTTCACCAAAACTAAAAATTTCTGCCCTGGAAGAGATGAGCTACAGACTGGGAAAAAACAGTTGCAAAACATATATCCAACAAAGAACTTGTATCTAAAAGGTACCAAAAAAACTCTCAAAAGTCAATCGAACAACCCAATTAGAAAACCAAACAATCCCATTAGCAAATGGTGCAAAAGACGTGAAGAATTTCACCCCGGAGGATGTACAGATGGCAAAGAATGAGGTCAATATCATTAGCCACCAGAGAAATGCAAATGAAATATCCCTACACACCTATCGAAATGGCTAAAATAAAAAATAGTGACAATACTAAATGCTGGAGAGGATGTAGAGAAACTGGATCACCAATACAGCTGACTCTTGAACAGTGCAGGGGTTAGGGGAGCTACCCCCCCCCCAGTCATGTATAACGTGTGACTCTCCAAAAACATAACTGCTAATAGCCTACAGTTGACCACAAATTTTACTGATAACACAAACAATCAAGTAACACATATTCCATACTGTATGCTGTATTCTTACAATCAAGCAAGCTAGAGAGAGGGAAATGTTATTAAGAAAATCACAAAGAAGAGAAAATATATTTCTACTACTGTACCGTATTTATGGGGAAAATCCACCTGTAGAAGTGGACCTAAGCAGTTTAAACCTGTGTTGTTCAAGGGTTAACTGCTCGTTGCTAGAGAGAATGCAAAATGATACAGCTACTCTGGAACATAGTTTGGCAGTTTCTTATACAACTGAACGTGCAACTACCATATGGTCCGGCATTGCATTCCTGGGCATGTATCCCGGAGAAATGAAAACTTACATTCACACAAAAACATGTACATGAATGGTCTTAGCAGCTTTGTTCGTAATAGGCAAAAACTGCAATTAGCCCAGATGTCCTTCAGTGGGTGACTAGTTAACAAGCAGCAGACACATCCTGCGATGGAATATTCTCAGGGATAAAAAGCAAGGGGTCCTATTAAAACATGCAACAACTTAGTCGGATCTCGAAGGAATCATGCTGAGTGGAAAAGCCAATCTCCAAAGGTTTCACATTGTGTGGTTCCATTTATGTAACATTCTTGAAATAACACAATTATAGAGATGGAGAAAGGATTAGTGGTTGCCAAGGGGACAGGGATGGGGGAGGGGGCCCGTAAAGGAGTAGCGCAGGGCTCTTTGTGCTAAAGGAACAGTTCTCTGCCTTTACTGCAGGGGCTGTTCCGTGAATCTACACGTGACAGATAGATAGGCAGAATCTACACAACACCACACACCACACACCACACACACACACACACACACGAATGCACGTAAAGCTGGTGAAATCTGAATAAAGTTGGTGGGTTGTACCAATGTCAATTTCCTCTATTTTTTTAAAGATGTATTTATTTATTTGAGAGAGAGAGAGCATGAGCAGGGGGAGGGGCAGAGGGAGAGGAAGAGAGACTCCTCAAACAGATTCCCCCCTGAGCAGGGCTCGATCCCACGACCCTGAGATCATGACCTGAGCCCATATCAGGAGTTGGATGCTTAACTGACTGAGACACCCAAGGACCCCAGATTCCCTCTTTGATATTGTACTACAGTCATGCAAAAGCTAAAGGAAGGACACATGGAATCTCTTTGTATGATTTTTTTGTGCAATTTCGTGTGAATTTCTTCTTATTTCAAAATTAAAAATTAAAAACCAATCTGCGTGAAGAAGGGGACTGGCTTCTGTGGGCAGAGCGGCAGGCTGCGGAGCTGCCCTGAGCCCTGAACTCACAGATGGTAGCCAGGCAGCGAGGCCACTGGATGACCGAGTGTCATCTGTGGCAGCAGATGGCACAAGCCCCACAGCCCTGTTTGTGACCTGTGTGAACGGATGCCATGGGACAGGACCCTTTCAGGATGCGTGTTAGTGGATCAACAGGCTGTTGAGCCCTGCCCTGCCTGGGTCAGGACCATGGACGCCCGGACCCAGCCACACAGAGCATGGTAATCAGGCCATGATTCTAGGCTGGGCCCCAGAACGAGGTCTTGGGGGTCGCAGCACAAGAAAGCAAGGAAACCTGGCAAATGTGGTGAGACTGCGGGTCACACGGTAGGGTGACAGAGAGAGCTTCAGGGCACATAACCCTCTAGGCAACTTCCCTCCCCGCTCTTGAGGGTGGGGGGCGTTGATTGCAGCAGGTGCCTCTTCAGGGCATGGCACCGCCACTCCTGTCCCCACAGCAGGTGGGGACATACTGTCCAAGGACCCCTAACAGGGCTGGGCTGCCTTTTGAATTCCCCAAACACGACCGATCGCACCAAATGGTGCCACCTTTCAGCAAAGATTAGCAGGCAGAGGGCCGTTGGCTGAACATTTCCTGCCCCGTGTCACCTCCCGCTATGAAAGCCATTAAAACATAAAATCGATTCATGAAAGCAAAAATGAAAGGGAAGTGAGCCACCAAGCACAGCTCCTGGGGGAGCAGACATTTTAAACGCAGTGGGGGCTCCAGACATGGCAATTCTGCACCAGAGAACCTCCCATTTGCTTTTCCCGTGTTTAAGATTTTATTTATTGAGAGAGAGAAAGAGAGAGAGTAGGAGCAGGGGGGCAGAGGCAGAGGGAGAATCGGACTCCCCTGCTGAGCAGGGAGCCTGACATGGGGTTCAATCCCAGGACCCTGAGATCATGACCTGAGCCAAAGGCAGACCCTTAACAGACTGAGCCACCCCAGCACCCCCAGAGAACCCCCATTTGAAGAAAATAATTATAAAGTTGGGGGCAACAGGAGGAGGCCCAGACGGCTGTAAGAGACCCTGATCACACCAGCGGCCCTTTTCACCTTAACTCTTCCCCTCCCACACCTACCAGCAGGAAGCCCAGAAGAGATGGGGGGAGGGGGCGCTAACCTGGTGTTCCTCTTCCCCTCCCAGCGGGGCTGGATGGTTAGAGACTGATGACAATGGCAGTAGATATGAGGGCATGACTCCTAAGTTGGCCCTGGAGCAACCGCACTCAGGGGTGGGGCAGATACGGGGGAGATGACAAGGCCTGGGGGCTTCAGAGGCTGGGCATATACCCATCACGTGGCCACCAAAAGACAGGGACATCTTGGGCTGGTGGGAAAGGAACCCATCAGGCCCAGAGGGTTTGGTGCAGTGAGGGGTTTGGGGGGGGAACCATTAGGGTTTGCTTGCTTCTTACCTGCAGGACACCTGACTTGTCCTGTCGTCTCAGAACACTGCGGAAACCTTGTTCTAGACCCCAAGTCCACAAAATGCTGTTGTTGAGTTGGCTACAAACTTCCTAGCCGAATCCGGTCCCCCCCCCCAGCAAGCAGCGGCAGGGGCGCTGTGCCAGCTGGGGTAGCCTAATTGTTCTCTGCAGAAACACTTGAGCCTGCTCAAAGGGTTGGTCTGTAGAAGGGACGCAAAAGTGCTTTATTCCAGTTATCGTAAGTGTAATAAATGATTCCATCCTACTACAGTTTCTGCCCCGATACGGTACCACTTCTTTTTTTCTTTTTAAAGATTTCTATTTATTCATTTGAGAGAGAGAGAGGGCACGATTGTGGGGGGGGGCGGAGAGGGAGAAGCAGACTCCCCGCTGAGCCTGGAGCACGAGGATCGGGGCTTGATCGCAGCACCCTGGGATCATGACAGGAGCCAAAGGCAGACGCTTAACCGACGGAGCCACCCAGGTGCCCCTAGGGTACCACTTCTGTGGTATTTGCCTGCCACACACAAAGCAGTCGCAACTGTCTGGCGTGACTGGGGACGGACAACGCCATGGCCCCGGACATCGTGCTGGCCACCCCAAGGCAAGCTGTGTGCGCTCGTCAACACCTCCTGCTACACCTGGATTCAGGACATATTTAGGGGGCTCGGCTCTGGACGAGGAGCCTGGCTGTGGTCTGTCTGGGATCAGACCAGGTCTGGTCATTCTAGTGGGAGTCATAGCCATGGTCACTCCCACCTGAATGCACTCGAGACAAACAGGCTTTCTTCCAAGCCCCTCTCAGTACATTTACTCGGGGCACCTGGTGGGGTAGCCCGTGCTTCTAAAAAGAATTCTTAGATGAACACGCGGAAGATGGGGTGGCGCAGTTGTAGGGGGACAGCTCCGTCTGTCATGGCGCCATGGTGACTTTGCACCGCCTCACACGGGCCACAAGGGCAAAGGCTTGACCGAAGTCCGACAGGAGTCTTGGCAGAAGGTCCCTCGCCTCCCTGGCTCTGGTGCCGCTGGCACTTCCCACCTTGGCCGCACGGAAGGTCCAGCCGTGGGCTTCTGTGTTAAGTCTTCAAAACTGCCCGGAGTCGTGTGGTTCTAGAAACAGAACTACTTCTGTTTAGAGTTGGCTCTTCACTACCTCACCGCCTGTGCCGCCTGTCATCTGGCTGCTCTGGTTCAGCGTCATCTTGTGGGACTAGGGACGTGGCAGCTGTCACCACGCTGGTCTTACTTTTGCTGTGTCTGTAAGTACTAAAGCGAATGGACGCGGGCTGTTGTCTCTCTCTTGGCTGAAGCTGCGGACACGTGAGAAGCTAGCCTAGCAGCTGCCGCCGCACTGCTGCTGAGGGACTGTTTCTCCTGAGCGACACGAATGTGCTGAAAGGCCAGGGAGGATATGCGTCCTCTCACTTTGGCATTTTGATGAACCTCTTCCCAATGTCACCTTGTCTTACAATTGCCCATGTCCGTTCCCGGAGTCACACTGCCCCTGGCCACTCTGCCTCACGTTAGCCATTGCCAGCCCCTGGAAGCTTCGATGTTGCTTAAGAGATGCTCAAAGGCGTGACGGGAAACCCTAACCGCCATTCTTCTAGAAGAAAACCCCTAATGGAAAGAAACCGGTTTATCCTCGTAATGTAAGAACACAGATCACAGACACGTTGACAGGGAAAAGGGGATTTGGAGATTAGTTAGAGTAATAACAGCCCCAGGCACACGCGCACGGATTTCTGTACCCGTCTTGCAGGTCAGAAACGGGGCCGCCGAGCGGTAAGATGCCTTGTGTCCAAAGCCACCGGAGGTTAGAGGTGCTGACCCCCACCCCATGCAGTCAAAATTCCGCAGGCATGGAGTTGGGATTGACCATGTCCCTTTCTTGCACCTTCGGGCTCCTTCCACAAGCTGTAGTTGCTGGAGCAAACAGCAACAATGACAACAAGGAGTACGTGCTCGCTCTTCAGTTCGTGATTCTTTTCCCTCTTTGAAAAGTAAAAGCGTAACTCTTAGAACAAACTGTAGGTTGCGGGGAGTGGGGGGGGGGTTGAGAGTTCACTTCTTGTGCCTACGAGCAAAGTAATACATGGAAGTGTTAAATCTCTAGATTGTATACCTGAAACCAATATAACATCCTATGTTAATTACACTGAAATTACAATTCCTTAAAACGTCGTAGCGTTATGTTAGACAAAGCAAGCACAGAGATGAACACTTTCACTCTTATGGAAAATAACTGCCCTACAAATGACTACTTGGCGTGCTTTGGTGATGTCACCAACACTAATGTGTAGCCCCGGTGGGTGCTGTCGAGCAACGACTGGTGTGCAAGCCAGTCTTCTCGCAGCGCGCACGCATCAAGGGCGCCGGTCGCCTGCACACTGGCGTTCTTGCGTTTGGAATGACTTCTCCTCTATGCCTGGCTGCCCTCTTGCTCCCAATCTCTGTTCTGAGGCTGTCGCCCCCGCCCCAAGCCTGTTGCATTTGGAGATGTATATTTGGGCGTGGGGGAGGGTGATTAGCAAGAGAACCAAAAGCTTATTTAATTTGCAGTTTTTGATCAAAAGCATTAATCAAACTTAGAACTGCACCATAGCTATACAGTTGACCCCTGAACAAAGTGGAGGTTAGAGGTGCTGACCCCCACCCCATGCAGTCAAAATTCCGCGTGTAACTTTTGGCTTCCTAGAAACTTACGTACGAATACCCTACTGTTGACTAGAAGTCTTACTGAGAACAGTCAATGAACACATATTTTTTTATGTTCTATCAATTATATGCTGCATTCTTTTTTTTAAAAGATTTTATTTATTTATTTGACAGAGTGAGTGAGCCCAAGCAGGGAGAGCAGCAGAGGGAAGGGAGAAGCAGGCTCTCTGCTGAGCAGGGAGCCCAATGTGGGGCTCGATCCCAGGACCCTGAGATCATGACCTGAGCCCAAGGCAGATGCTTAACCGACTGAGCCACCCAGGCGTCCCCAATATGCCGCATTCTTCCGATCCAATAAGCTAGAGAAAAGAAAAGGTTATGTCAGAAAGCTATAAGAAAAAAAAGTTAAAAGGAAGCAAAAATACATTTCCAGCACCATACCCCATTTATGAAAACAAATTCGTGTGTATTGTGGACCTGCACAGTTCAAGGGGCATCTGCATAGCAACTCACAGTTATTTATCTAACATAGTCTCAAATGTTTGAGAAAGGAGCAAAATACTAGAAAGATCTGGTTTCTTCCTCTTGCATTCCTATTTCTTCTCTGAGTTTCAGTGTGGCCATTTGAAAAATCTGCAATAACTGTGAATTGCTTTGATTCAATGAAAGAGTAGTAACACGTCCTTTCTAACGTTTCGCTGACATCTTCCTAAATAAGATGAACTTTATTTGACAATCCATGATCTTAAAGGAGAATGTGTATGTGATCACAAAACTTCTAAGTTATTGCTTTTTTCCCCTTTATAGACTGGGGGTCAGTACAACGAAAACAAAATCGTCTTTCTGAATCCTAGCTAAATCCTACTGGTTGGTGGAGGCTCTGGGCCCGAGGCCTGCTCTTCCATTGTCACGAGTTCCAAAACGAGACTTTATACGTGCCTGAGCCACAGATGCTGAAGGAGCCTGGGGAGGGCAGCATCTCTCTCACTTGCGATTCACTGATATTTAGTGCCGTGTCCATAGTTACCGCCAGTGATAAAAGCACCCTGCACTTAGGACTGAGTGTCATTTTATTTAACCTTCAAAATACACATCAGTTTAGGGACGCCTGGCTGGCTCAGTCGGTGACGCATGTGACTCTTGATCTGGGGGGGGGCGTGATTTCAGTCCCCCCATTGAGCGTAGAGCTCACTTAAAGAAAAAAAGGAAGTATGTTAAAAATGTACATCAGTTTTTTTAAAAAGATTTTATTTATTTATTTGAGATAAAGAGTGTGAGAGAGAGCTGAGAGCTGGGGGGCAGAGGGAGAGGGAGAAGCAGGATCCTCGCTAGCAGGGAGCCCAACAAGGGGCTCGATCCGAGGACCCCGGCATCATGAGCTGAACCGAAGGCAGACTCTTGACCGACTGAGCCACCCAGGCGCCCCCAAAATGTGCATCAGTTTAAAGAAACATACGAAGTAAATAACATTCAGGTGGTATATGGATACAGCAAATAGTGACAGTTGCACACGAATTACTGAAATCGGCGCTGCACGATCTTATATGTATGTGTTTTATATGAATACGTGTCATAGATGTATGTCACCTTATCATAGAATATGAAATCCAAATATCTAGTTTTTATATATACCGCACATGTTAAAGCTCTGAAAATTATGAAGAAAATATCAGAGTCTCCGGATTTCTCTTTTTCTTCCTTTACAGCTAAAATCTTTACGACGGTGGGGCGCCTGGCTGGCTCAGTCGGTAGAGCATACGACTCTTGATCTTGGGGTTACAAGTTCGAGCCCCACGTTGGGTATAGAGATTATTTGAAAAAATAAAATCTTTAAAAAAAAATCTTTACGACAGAGTGAATTGAGGAGAAGTCACTGGGAAAATTAGGCTATAAATTAATATATCATATACCAATTTCAGAGAATGGACTTCTGTGACCCTTAGCCATGGTGTTTCGAGCACCACTTGATTCATAAGCTGGAACTCAAACCAGTTCTCTTGACTCTAGTGCTTGAGTGGTTTCTATGTTGCTATGGGCATGGTAACTGGAAAACCATAAATGGTAGGAGAAACATATGGTAATGGGAACAGAAATTGATATATTCCGCAGTGTTCACATGACGTAAATGTGGCAAAGGAAGGATTTATGCTGAACACACTTCCATTAGGACATAATTATGCACTGTTCCGGGTGAGGTGTTTTAAAAAGAAAGGACATTAGGGGCGCCTGGGTGGCTCAGTCGGTTAAGCATCTGACTCTTGGTTTCGGCTCGGCTCGTGATCTCAGAGTCATGAGATCTCGAGCCCGGAGGCTGGCAGGGAGTCTGCTTCCCCTCTCTCTCTCCCCCTGCCCCTCCCTCCCCGGTCATGTTCTCTCTCTCTCCCTCAAATAAATAAGTAAATCTTTTTAAAAAGGGGGTGGTGGCATTATGGGACATCTCAATTCAAAATATTGCCCTATAGTGTCAAAAATTGGGTGTGGGGGGGTGGATATTTATTCCACAGAGTTTAAAATAGATCAAACCTGTAAAGCAAACCATTTTAATGTACTCTCTAAAATCCAAATGTTCGGGGCGCCTGGGTGGCGCAGCGGTTAAGCGTCTGCCTTTGGCTCAGGGCGTGATCCCGGCGTTCTGGGATCGAGCGCCACATCAGGCTCTTCCGCTATGAGCCTGCTTCTTCCTCTCCCACTCCCCCTGCTTGTGTTCCCTCTCTCGCTGGCTGTTTCTATCTCTTTCGAATAAATAAATAAAATCTTTAAAATAAATAAATAAATAAATAAAATCCAAATGTTCAAAGGGCCAATCTTAAAATTTGTAAAAAGGTTGCAACTATACTTTAACACCCATTCCATAAATTATATTCACTGCCTATTTGCTTCAAGCCTAGCATATGAGGGCTGTAACCCAACCGCTGGCTCCCTGTCTCCTTTCTCTGATCACCTCTCCCAGCAGCTGAGTTACTCATCTATAAGGCAAAACAGTCATCAAGAAACAAAAGTGTAAGGGGCGCCTGGGTCGCTCAGTCGGTGAAGCATCTGCCTTCGCCCCAGGTCATGATCTCGGGGTCCTGGGATGGAGCCTGCGTTGGGCTCTGTGCTCAGTGGGGAGTCTGCCTCTCCCTCTCCCTCTCCTCCCTCCCCCCTCTTTTTCCGGAAGAAAACAAGAACTCTGCAATTTACATATTGAGACCACTTTATCACTAGGACTCAGAGGAAAAGCCTGTCTGGGTCTAGCAGAATTCTACAGAAAGCTTTTCTATTTGGTCAAGTGGAGAACACTGGGATCCCGCAGCTCACTAATCTGATTAACGAAATGCTACCCTCCATACCACACCCGGATTATTAATTTTTCCAAGAATTGGAATGCAAAAAATCTACCACTAAATCTGAAGATAATTTCAACTTCATTTCACAAGGGAGAACGTGGGTCACAATCCCGTTGAGATGCAGGTGCCCGTGTTTTACCGCTCTGCTGAGAAACAAAGCTATCCTTTCTGTAGCACGAACAGGTCCCTAACCATTCCACGGTCTTTGTTGGATGCATTAGGACTCTGGGGGGTGATACAATGAGAGCTTTGCTCGTTTGCTTTTTAATCACTGTGGCCTTTCCAAGAGTAGCAACTAGATTTCCAAAGAAGTCGTGGGGAATAATAATGGAGCAGAACGAAAGCTGAAAATTATTTTCAAGGACTAAGGAAAGAAATGTATGGTACAAACAGCTAACGGTGCTGAAAGATCTTTAGGGAAAAGTAGACATTTTTACCAATGCAGAAGAAAATGTTACTTCTCTGGGTCCAAGTACAGTAACAAGCACAGGGAAAAAATGTCAGAACAAGCAGGAAAATCAGGTTCTGTGTCTTGAGAATCGAAACCTCTTACGATTCTCACTAAGAGAATTACTGCAAGGGGCCCTTGGGTGGCTCAGTCAGGTAAGCGTGGGACTCATGGTTTCGACTCCTGTCATGATCTCAGGGTTGGGGGATCAAGCCATGCGTTGCGTCCCTCTCCCTCCCCCTCTGTTCCTCCCTGCCTCTCTCTCTCAAATAAATAAGATCTTTTTTTTTTAAAGAGAGAATTTCTGTGAAAAGGAAGCTGAGTTTGACAGCAGCATGAAAACCAGAAAAGGAATGAGAAAAGCAGGAAGCAAATTTAAATAGCCACAGGAGTGTCTTTGACCATGGCCATGAGGTCGGAATTTCAGGAGGGACAGAAAAAGCAGGCAGGCAGATGGCAGAGAGATTTCTGGAACCTTCGAGCCATTAGCAAGAGTTCTGAATATGTTACTGCTTTACAACGCTTTGGCAGCCATGGATCTCTGGGAGGAAAACTCTGCGAGGCTTTGAGAAGGATGAAGACTGGTTGTCCTGCTATGGGAACCATGGCAGGTTTAAAATGGAAAAGCCTAGAGTTTCTTGATGAGAAGAAATCTGTGATGGGGCATTCAAATCCCAAGCATTATTTTTTTTTCCAAAATACATTTAGAGAGAAGCCAATTGGCAGTTCTGCGTGGTTAAGAGAAGAAAAGAGGCTTCCAGGGTACCCGGGGGGCGCAGTCGGTTGAGCATTGGACTCCTTTTTTTTTTTTTAAGATTTTTATTTAGCTTTATTTATTTGAGAGAAACAGAGACAGAGCATGAGCAGGGAGAGGAGGCAGAGGGAGAAAGAGAGAAGCAGACTCCCCGCTGAGCAGGGAGCCCAACATAGGGCTCCATCCCAGCACCCTGGGATCATGACCTGAGCCAAAGGCAGATGCCTAACCGACTGAGCCACCCAGGCGCCCCTGAATGTCAGACTCTTGATTTCGGCTCAGATCATGATCTCAGGGTCCTCGGAATCTCGGGCTCTGTGCTCAGCAGGGAGTCTGCTTGTCTCTTTCCTCCCTCTGCTCCTCCCCCCAACCCACACACGCACCCCCCCCCAAATGAATACATAAAATCTTAAAAAAAAGAAGCAGCAGCTTCAGAAATCACCACCTTCTGTGACCATTCAGGACACTCAACTGTCGACTCAACCCCTTCTGATAGTATGCATTTTCACAGCTCACGTGGGGGTGACAGTGAAGCTGGTACATTCATCAGGGACACTCGGTACATTTCTTTTTTTTTTTTTTAAGATTTTATTTATTTATTTGACAGAGATAGAGACAGCCAGCGAGAGAGGGAACACAAGCAGGGGGAGTGGGAGAGGAAGAAGCAGGCTCACAGAGGAGGAGCCTGATGTGGGACTCGATCCCAGAACGCCGGGATCACGCCCTGAGCTGAAGGCAGACGCTTAACCGCTGTGCCACCCAGGAGCCCCACTTGGTACATTTCTAAGAGCACCATGAAAGCTACTGGAAGGCCATGGAGAGAAATGACTTACCAACTACACGTGCCTTGATGAAGTCGTGGCCTGAGTACGTAGCTGGCCGTCTTACTTATGAGCTCAGGTTCACAATGTGACATTTTGTTCAGCCGGCTGGTGTAATGAGGGTGACAAAGATGTTCTGTAGCAGTTCTCAGATTCTCCTGGGAGACTTTACCGAAGGAAGACCTCAGAGAATTGTCCCCAGCAAACATAAGTCAACGAGCAGCTCAGCTGAAAAGATTCCCCCAGCCTCACTTCAATGCCAAGTGTTCTAAGGTCTAGGCAGCACTTGAAAAGTAGCCCCAGGGGCACCTGGGGGGCTCAGTCAGTGAAGCGTCTGCCTTCTGCTCAGGTCATGATCCCAGGGTCCTGGGATCGAGTCCCACGTTGGGCTCCCCTGCTCAGCGGGGAATCTGCTTCTCTGTCTCCCTCTTTCCCCTCCCCCTCCCCTCATGCGCTGTCTCTGGTTTTCTCATTCTCAAATAAATAAATAAATAAATAAATAGATCTTTAAAAAAAGAAAAGAAAAGTAGCCTCAGCCTGGCTGCCATGGTTGAAGGACAGGGTCAATGCAGAAAGGCATTATATTACTGGGAAAGGTTTGGGGGGGTGGGGGGAAGTAGATAATAAAATCATTTTTGGGGGGTGCCTGGGTGGCTCAATCGGTTAAGTGTCTGCCTTCAGCTCAGGTCATGATCCCAGGGTCCTGGGATCAAGGCCCTCTTTGGGCTCACTGCTAAGCAGGGAGCCTGCTTCTCCCTCTGCCTGCTGCTCCCCCTGCTTGTGCTCTCTCTCTCTCTCAAACAAATAAACAAATAAATAAAATCTTAAAAAAAAAAAAGTAGTTCTCTAGAATTTGAGTCTGGTCCTGCTCTGTTTATAAGGTGAAGGGAAAGATGGAATTAAAAAATAAATAAATAAATAAAAATAAAATCTTTGTTATTTTCTGAAGTCATCACCTGTTGGTTCCCGAAAAGGTTAAAATGAATCATCTCTCTTCCTGCATGTCCTCCACCCACCTCCTCCACAGCTCTTATGATTCCGGAGCAGAAACAATAGTCAATAATCACTGTGGTCACAAGTAACTGATGACCACGAATGCATGATCACGAGCATAAAATCATTTATATTTTAAAATACGCATTACAAAATGAGTAAAATATGCATACACATGGCCAATGCAGGTTACCATGGAGACAGTCAGCTATCCTGTTCCCAGTTTTACTGTTTATCATTGCTCCGGAATGCATCCACCATAGCTATATTCTTCCTAGAACACACGGACACGCACACACACACACGCACACACACGGATGCACACGCACACATGCACACACACGCGCGCGCACACACGCACACACACGCACGCACACGCACACATGCACACACGCACACACGCACACACGCACACGCACGCACGCGCACACGCACACGCACACGCACACATACACACACAGAGGCTGAGCACAGTCAAATGACGCAGTCCTACAAAATTTAGGTTACATTGTTCTTTCATCTGTGCTCTTGGAACCCTGAACACTCAGAGAGCAGCAAGAGCTCTGTGTTTAGAGCTTCACCCAACGCACTGTGTTTACAGCCGCAGAGAATGAGGGCAAAGCCAGGGACGGGAGTTAGGAGCAGCCTTCCAACTAGACCTAGAGTTAGAAGGCATGGCGGAGACCTCTGGAAAATGCTAACTTCCAACAAAGGAGGCACCCTACGGCGTTGCAGAACGAGGTCTATCGTAAATAAAGCACCCTTTTGAGGACATTACTGAGCTCTGAAATGTGAATTATTCCTTTGTCTCATATCTTATCATCTAATAAGGCTTTAAAAGGGCAAATATCACTTGTTGATGCTATCCTTTCAGTGAAATTAAAATTTTAAATTTTAAAAATTGTACTTCCAAAATAGAGATATTACTCTTGATTTCTTGGGAATACTTATCACAGAAGGGGCTGGCTCATAAAATTCCAACTTTAGGGGCACCTGGGTGGCTAAGTCATTAAGCGTCTGCCTTCAGCTCAGGTCATGATTCCAGGGTCCTGGGATCGAGCCCCTCATCAGGCTCCCTGCTCAGCAGGGAGTCTGCTTCTCCCTCTCCCCCTTTTACTTAAAAAAGTAAAATAAAATAAAATTCCAACTTTAGGGGCACCTGGCTGACCCAGTTAAGCATCTATCTCAGGCTCAGGCCATGATCTCAGGGTCCTGGGATGAAGTCCTGCGTCCTTGGGCTCCCTGCTCAGTGGGGAGTCTGCTTCTCCCTCTGCCTCTGCCGTTCCCCCTGCTCATGCATTCTCCCACTCTCTCTGAAATAAAGAAATAAATATTTATTTATTAAACAGTGAGAGAGGGAACACAATCAGGGGAGGAGGAAGAGGGAGAAGCAGGCCCCCCGCTGAGCAGGGAGCCCAATGCGGGGCTCAATCCCAGGACCCTGGGATCGTGATCTGAGCCAAAGGCAGACGCCCAATGACTGAGCCAGCCGGGCGCCCCAAGGAATAAAATATTTTTTAAAAATCCCAACTTTATAAAAACACAGGCTTCCCACAAATTCTACTTCAGGAAACTGTTGGAAGAAATGCAGGTGAGGGGATAAAGAGGAGTGTTAGGAGGATACAATGGGAAAAAGAAGAAACATGACAGCATTCCAATAAAAATTAAAAGAGGTCTGTTCTTCCTCCAAAAAGATCTTGGTGTGTGAGGTGATGGGTGTTCACTAAATGCATTGTGGTGATCGTTTCACAGTATACATAAATCGTATTGTGCTGGAAACTGAAAACTAATACAATGTTATACGTCAATTATATCTCAATAAAACAGGAAAAACCAAAAAATATTTTTATTTTTTAGTTATTTTTTTTAAAGATTTTATTTATTTATTTGACAGAGAGAGACAGCCAGCGAGAGAGGGAACACAGGCAGGGGGAGTGGGAGAGGAAGAAGCAGGCTCCCAGCGGAGGAGCCGGACGCGGGGCTTGATCCCAGGACTCCAGGATCACGCCCTGAGCCAAAGGCAGATGCTTAACAACTGAGCCACCCAGGCGCCCCAATTTTTTAGTTATTTTTAACTAAAAAACATAAAGATTTGGGGAGAACACATGCCTGCTGTGGGATCAGCATTCACTTCCCCTGCGGACTCACACCTCTTTCTCAGAGATTGAGGGCCTCAGATGAAGTCAACAAGCAGTACTTACACCGAATACATTTCCTCGTCACTGATTTAATTCAGTAAAACCCAATAAAAGTCACCTGCTTGATGTGTCTGACTCTGTGGGGTGGTTCCCGGACCTAAATTGCCAACAAAACAATTTCTGTTGCTTTTCAGCTGAGTTGTTTTTTTAAGATTTTATTTATTTATTTGAGAGAGAGAATGAGTGGTGGGGAGAGCAGAGTGAGAGAGAAGGAGAGAGAAGCAGACTCTCCGCTGAAGACGGAGCCCGATGCGGGGCTCGATCCCAGGACCCTGGGACCATGACCTGAACCCAAGGCAGCTGCTTAACCGACTGAGCCACCCAGGCACCCCGAGTTTGCTTGTTTTTTTTTTTTTTAAGTATTCTCGACACTCAACATGGGGCTCAAACTCACAACTCCAAGACCAGGAGTCACATGCTTTACCAACGGAGCCGGCCAGGCGCCCCTTCTGTCAAGTTTTAATATCAGAAAAGATGTAAGCTTTTGGCTATGATTGATTATATTATAAACTCTTCCTTTTCCAAAAACAGAAAATAATCTTTTTTTCTTTTACTTTGGCTGAGGGGTGGCTGGCTGGCTCAGTCTGAAGAGCATGTGACTCTTGATCTCTGGGTCGTGAGTTCAAACCCCACGCTGGGTGTAGAGATCACATAAATAAATAAATAAATAAATAAATAAATAAATAAATAAATAACAAAAGAACACTTCAGCTGAATACAACAGCACAATCTGAAGCTTTCAGTATCTCTGTGCCGTGTGAAAAACAGAGAAGCAGCCCTGTGCTGTTCCATGATGGGAGTTCACTAAACATGCTGAAGATAAGGATGGAGACAGGGAGGAATTACGTTGCAGCAGTCAGCGCAGGTGATGTTCTCTCTGAGTAGGCAACAAAATAGCCTCCTCTTCTGATCCTGGGGCGCCTGGGTGGCTCAGTCTCTAAGCGTCTGCCTTCGGCCCAGATCATGATCCCGGGGTCCTGGGGTGGAGCCCCGCATCGGGCTCCCTGCTCAGCGGGGAGCCTGCTTCTCCCTCTCCTTCTACTGCTCCCCCTGCTTGTGCGCTCTCACTCTGTCAAATAAATAACTAAAATCTTAAAAACAAAACAAAGAGCTACACAAAGAGCTGAAATTTCGTGGGGTGGGGGGTAGGGTGGAATTCCTAGAGAAGGCCGGCTTTGTTAAACCACTAATTTTCGGGTCGCCTGGGTGGCTCAGTCGGTGAAGCGTCTGCCTTCAGCTCAACTCATGATCTGGGGTCCTGGGCTCGAGCCCCGCATCCGGCTCCCTGCTCAGCGGAGAGCCTGCTTCTCCCTCTGCCTGCTGCTCCCCCTACTTGTGCTCTCTCTCTTTTTCATATAAATCAATTAAATCTTTAAAAAATAATAAGCCGTTGATTTTCAAACCTCATGTCAGAACCACTAAGAACTACCATCCCAGAGACGTCCCTCCCCTGACCATCCTAAGATGCAGAGCCTTTCACAAACTAGAACTGGCATTAATCCCACCACGGCAGGGTGCAAAGGGGTAAAACTAAGGAATGAGACGATCTAAAATTATGAAGTAATCTGTAAACAGTTGGCCCTCCCAACATGGCAGACTCCTTCAAGTTATACGACTGCATTTCCTTTTTGTTTTTAAAAGCTTATGCGTGATCAAAATCAGTAGGAGGACTGAAAGGACTTCCTTTTTCTTTAAGCAAAACTGCTCTTTAGCGCACGTTAGAAGGAACAGAGTAGTGGAAAGAGTGGGGCTTCAGACAGAAGACCTGGCTAAAAGATACCACTTGTTTGCTCCATGACCCTGGGCAAGGGCAGACTGCCGAGACCCAGCAGCCGCTCCATCATCTGTTAACACGGCGACAATAACACCGCATTCCATAGTGTTATCACGAGGGCAAATGAGAATATAGCTGCGATTCCTGAGGTCCCATCTGCATTGTTGTATTTATGACAGAGCAGGACAGTTCTTAATCATTTATTCGAGTATTTTTGTTTCCAGGATAGGTTCAAAACCAGATTTCATTTTGAAACACGTATTTTACCTTCACTGAAAGTCAGAGCCCTGTTCTGCACGTCCCAAAAAGAAAGGGCTGGCTGAAAGCCAAGGGCAGGAGCTTGGAAAGAGGCAGGAATGTTTCCAAATGGATACAAAATCTGCTGCTTTCAGCACAGTCTCCTTTTGGAAAGAGGAGGGATCCTGTCTACCCCTCCCCCATTTCCAACTGGGCACAGAAAAGCCTATTGACTGAGGGAGAGAGGGAGGGGGCAAGGGAAGGAGAGCAGCCCCTCGGAGAGTATAACTGCTGGAGCAAACCCAAACCAAAATTTTGCTGGGATCTCGAATGGAAAGAATCAAGATTCCAGAGCTGCTCAGAGATTGGGACACCGATCTTCCATGGCAGTGGGGAAAGGAAAAAAAAAGGATGGTCCCTTGAAACCCTGTTTTCAGACATTGTTCATTCCTAACACCAAACACCTATATTCACAATGAAGTTTTCTTCTGTGGTGCTTTTCTATTTCATAGAGTAGCTAACGTCGGCAGCGACCCGCTCAATGGGTGGCTGGCAAACGCACGTGGGCCGTGACCACCTGTTCATCACGTTCTCTGGAAACTGTAACTGTAAGCCTTATTCATGTGCTCTTCAGTTTTTCTACTTTTCTGTCCTTTTTTCTTGCTTTCTTCTGCCTTCCATATTTCTTTTTAACTTCCAGATTGCTTTCTCTCCTATCTCCTTACTGCACTGAAAGAATGTACAACTTTTAGAAGGTGGTATAAGAAAATGTTTTTAGAGATTTTATTTTTTTGAGAGAGAGAGCACAAGCAGGGGGAGCAGCAGGCAGAGAGAGAGGGAAAAGCAGGCTGCCCCTTGAGCAGGGAGCCCCATGAGGGGCTCCATCTCAAGACCCTGGGATCATGACCTGAGCTGAAGGCAGACGCTTAACTGACTGAGCCACCCAGGCGCCCCAAAATGTTTTTAAAGTATAGATACTTGGGGCGCCTGGGTGGCTCAGTCGGTTGAGCGTCTGCCTTCAACTCAGGTCATGGTCTTAGAGTCCTGGGATCGAGTCCCGCATCGGGCTCCTTGCTCAGTGGGGAGTCTGCTTCTCCCTCTGCCCTCTGCCCCCCCACTCATGCTCTCTCTCTTTCACTCAATCTCTTTCTCAAATAAATTTAAAAGATCTTTTAAAAAAACAACTGCATTGGGGCGCCTGGGTGGCACAGCGGTTAAGCGTCTGCCTTCGGCTCAGGGCGTGATCCTGGCGTTATGGGATCGAGCCCCACATCAGGCTCCTCCGCTATGAGCCTGCTTCTTCCTCTCCCATGCCCCCTGCTTGTGTTCCCTCTCTCGCTGGCTGTCTCTTATCTCTGTCAAATAAATAAATAAATAAATCTTTAAAAAAAAAAAAAAAAAAAAAAAAAAAAAAAAACAACTGCATTAAAAAAATAAAATACAGATACTCATGTTTACATCCATTTTTGTCCAGTTATTAAGGAAACTTTCTTCAAGACAAGGATGATGATAGCACAAAAATCTATAAGCATTTCACAAATGTATCACTTTTTTTATTCAATGAATTTAAAGAACCCAAGAGTGTTAAAAGTAATAAATCAATGTATGTGAGGTTTTTTACAGTCCATATTTCTGTCTTTCAGTACCTAAGAGTGCAAATATATCGAGACAAAAAGTTGGAATAATTAATGGGCTAAGCCTTCCTCTCAAGAGGTGAGAGAACGGACAGCTAAGGCAATTTAACAAAGCTGAGGAGAAGTGCTTCTGCTTCCAGCCACAGTGGAGCAACAGGGGCGAGACTTATCTTCCTGCCCGAAACAACAATAGAACCAGACAAAACACATGCGACAATAGTTTCCAAAATAAGGGTCATTAGGAAATGAAGGACAGTGGTCCCTGAGAGATAGGAAACACTTGAGAGGAGCCCTATGAATTCCTCAGCTTCGTGCCTCGAGGGATTGTCCAGGCCATGGCGTAGGGAGGGGCACCGAGGCAGAGCCCAGCACACCCCTCAACTCAAGGAGACAGAGCAGAGAGTCCATGGAGACCGCCAGGATGGCTAGAGTCCACAGGACCGCGTAGCCAAGAGGCGATCGAGGCACAAAGGACCCTGGAGATCTGCAGTGGGTCCTCCTGCAACAGTCCACAGAGTACCCATCAGAGCATGTGTGTGAGGAAACTGCCTGAGACGGGGAAAGAGCCATCCGAAAGGATTATAGGGAACAATGCGGAGCATTCACACAGGGTGGGGGACAGAGGCTAATCTAACCAGCAAGACTGGAAACACTCATAATTCACAGGTCATGGGCTAGAGGACTCAGTAGTGGGGAATAATTAGCCTTAGAACAAACACTTCTTTGGAACTGCCTAACAAGTCATAAAAGCAAGACCTGAAAGGATCAAACTGTTTCTAAGAAAATCAGATGCATCACAGAACAAAGATCCAGGAGATTTATAGGAAGACAAAAATATCCAGCAACTAGTAAGATTAAAATTCACCATGTCTGGGATCCAACCAAAGATTACCAGAAATGTCTTTGTGGGGAGATGCGACCCCATAAGAAGGAGAATCATTAATGAATCAAAACCGACTTAGAATTGACCCTGATAAATTATCAGAGGTCATTAATGGTTATTAGCATGACCGTATGCCATATGTTCAAAAAGTTAAATAGAGACATTGGGGATATAAAAGGGACCCAAACTGGGCAGCTACAATGCCCTAGTTGAAAAATATACTAGATGGGATTAACAGCACATTAGGCATTGCAGAAAAAAATATTAGTCACTTCGAAGGCACAGCCATAGAAACTACTGAAAATGAACACATGGGGGCTCCTGACTGGCTCAGTGGGGGGAGCATGCAATTCTTGATCCCAGGGTCATGAGTTTGAGCCCCACGTGGGGTGGAGAGATTACGTAAACAAACAAACAAATAAGATATTCTATAAAAAAGAAAAGAAAATGAAACACATAGAGTAAAAAGAATTAAAAAAATGAAAAGTGCATCAGTGAGCTGTGGGACAACGTCAAGGAGCTGGAGTATGAGTTACTCCATATGAGTAGCTGGAGTCCATGAAGGAGAAGAGAGAGGGGAACGTCAGAAAAAAACATTTGAAGAAATACTGGCCAAAATGTTTCCAAATTTGACGAACAGTAGAAACCCAAGGGATCCAAGAATCTCAAAGAAACCCACACACAAGAAACATGAAGAAACTACAAAGACATTTCTGGTAATCTTTGGTCGGATCCTAGACATTGTAAGGCGTATTATAATGAAATCGCTCAACAGGAGTGCTAAAAAGAAAATATTCACAGCAGCCAGGGGCTGCTAGGGTACACAAGCACAGAGATAAGGGTGACAGCAAATTTCTCATTGGACAACAATGCAGGCAAGAAGACAGTGGAGTAACATCTTTATTTAAAAAAAATTTTTAAAGATTTTATTTATTTATTTGAGAGAGAGAGAGAGAGCATGAGCAGGGCAGGGAGGAGGCAGAGGGTGAGGGAGAAGGAGACTCCCTGCTGAGCAGGGAGCCCGATGTGGGGCTGGATCCCAGGACCCTGAGACCATGACCCGAGCTGAAGGCAGACACTTAATGGTCTAAGCCACCTAGGTGTCCCTGGAGTAACATCTTTAAAGTACTGAAAGAACTAGAAACCGTGTACCTAGAATTCTATACCCATGAAAATATTTCAAAAAATAAGGTGAAACAAAGACATTTTCAGACATTCCAAAACTAAGAGAATTCATCGCCCGCAGATGTACACTGTAAGAGATGTTAAAGGATGCCCTTTGGGCAGAAGGCAAGTGACACCAGATGGAAATCAGGACGTACACAAAGGAATGAAGAGCAGGAGTGAAGAGAAAATGGTAACCACTGTATGGCATGTTGAATATATGCGATTCCTTTTTTTATTATTTAAATCTCTTCAAAGCAATCGACTGTTTAAAGAAAAAAAACCCAGGGGCGCCTGGGTGGCTCAGTCGTTAAGCATCTGCCTTCGGCTCAGGGCGTGATCCCAGGGTGCTGGGATCGAGCCCCGCATCGGGCTCCTCCGCTGGGAGCCTGCTTCTCCCTCTCCCACTCCCCCTGCCTGTGTTCCCTCTCTCGCTGGCTGTCTCTCTCTGTCAAATAAATAAATAAAATCTTAAAAAAAAAAAAGAAAAAACCCCAATGTATCTTGGGGTTTACAACATATGGAAAAGTGAAATGCATGACAACAACAACTTAAAGGCTGAGCAGGGAGAGATGGAAGCATGCTATCAGAGAGTTCTATATGCGAAGTGCAATCTATCACCCGAAGTTAAAGATGTCTACTACAAACCCCAAAGCAAACGAAACCAAGAGTTATAGCTGATAAGTCAACAAAAGAGCTAAAGTGGAATCATTAAAAAAAAATACCTAATCCAAAATAACGCAGAAAGAGAGGGAAAAGGAGAAGAGGGAATAGGATACATAGAACACCAACAGCCAAATAGAGATTCAACTTATAGTTAAATATGTCAACAATCGCATTAACTGACTGATCTAAGCAGCCCAATTACAACACAAATACTGTTGGATCGATTTAAAGATCCAACTTAAGTGTGTTAAGAAACACACTTACAGCATAATACGCAAGGGGAGTGGCATCAGCAAAACGGCAGACTAGGAAGCGCCAAGCTCTCACTCCTCAGCAGAAACATCAAAAAACAAACAGCAAGCGGAAGTGCCAGAACAAAGCGCGCCAGAGCCCTGCAGAAGAGCTCTACAGCAACGGAGCAAGCATCCATTCAAGAGAAAGCCGTCTTCAAAGTCGTAGGAAAGTTTTGGGCATTCTTACCCACCCTCACCCGACCCTCTCCCTGGCACGGTGGCAGCCATGGTCTCGAAGTGGCAGCCCGGTTCCCAGTTCCCTCCCTCGAACCGAGGGGACAGAACAGACTTTATTTGTACATGATCGGGTATGTGATCTCTACCCGTCCACCTCGCTCTATGGTCCCTTCTGGATTGATTGTTCATCATGACACCTTTCCCATTCTTTAGCTGGCTGCCTGTAGTTTATCAAAACAGTATTAGTCTTACAAGAAGATGCATTCCTTGGTACACTTTAACCTCTACCCATAATATATTTTATTTACTTATTTTAAGCAAGCTCTATGCCCCATGAGGGGCTTGAACTCACAACCCCAAGATCAAGAGTCACGCACTCTACCGACTGAGCCAGCCAGGTGCCCATGCTTGAACCTCTATCCAGTTCAACCACTCCTCCTCGGCTACGTGTAATGCATTGCTCAACTCATCCGTTTCTTCAATTTGTCATTACCTATCTCAGGCCTATCACTTCTACTTGGTTCTTTTTCAACTCGTTTTCTTTTTAAAACTTTTACATTTCTTGTTCACTTGCTATCGTCTTTATCTCCATGACCAGAGTCAGCACAACTGTTTCACACTGATGTCTGAGAATTCTAATGTGAGGCATTTCTGTGATTGATTCTTACAATTTTCTTCTGATTCTTATGCGTGTTGTCATTTTTTTAAAGTTTGTATTTATTTGAGAGAGAGAGAGAGAATGAGCAGTGGGGAGGGGCAGAGGGAGAGAGAGAGAGAGAGAGAGAGAAGCAGACTCCCCACTGAGCAGGGAGCCCCAATGTGGGGCTTGATTCCAGGACCCAGAGATCATGACCTGAGCCAAAGGCAGCCGCTTAACCGACGGAGCCAGCCAGGAGCCCCACGTGTTGTCATTTCAAGACCTTTTTGGTTAAATCAGGGAAGTCATTTTAAATGGGTTCCCTTTAAGAGGTCTTCGTCCAGGACCGATGATGCAGAGGTAATGAGGTCTTTCTGTACTTAAAGCCCATCCTGAACCAGCTCTTGATGCCTGCTTCCTCATCTGCAAAATGGGGTCAAAGCGTTCAAATCATATGGTGTTTGTGAGGATTAAATGACCGTTTTGAGTTCCTGGATCCAGTCCTACCTGAAACTGTGTTTATTTTCACCTACGTCAGTTTGAGCTGGGTTCCTCGAAGCGACTTCCTCCCTTCTTGCCGTGGTCAACGGCGTGCCTGGGAGGTCTGCGTGTGGTAATGCTGGGCCGAATGCCCCTCAGAGTGGGGCTTGCCTGCCAGGGGGATGTGGAGGCCCTTCCCGTGGGAATGTTCCCTCGACAACCACCATGCAAGAGTCCCTTCCCCAGTGCGAGGGGCTGGGGGCTTGTTTACACCCACGTCCCACATCTGTCCACCTCGCAGCGGCTCCCATGGGAGCTGTTTCTTAGAGGAGGTGGCCGGCGCCTATGGGAGGGGTCAGGTGGGAGACGCTCAGTGTTTAAATGGTGTCTTACACCCGTACACACTATGCCGTTCCCATTCTGGGGTAGGCGTTCCATCTCCCTCTTCCCTGGGATGAGGCTGGAGGGACCCTGCCCGGTGGGGGAATGGGGAGGAACGGGAGGCTAAAGTGTAGGGACAACAGAGACCCAACACGTCTGTCCTGTCAGGCTGGCTGGTTTGCGTCAGCTACCCCCTCCGCAGTTCTCCTCAGAGGACACTGCTGGCAGTCTGGGAGGTGATCTGGTTAGTCCCTTTGTGTCCAGAAACCACACATTTGCCCACAGGGATGCCCGTGTGTTTCAGAAAGGTCAAAGGCCCCCTCCGGGAACCAACACCAGTGTAAGTGAAGAGGTGTGCTGATCTGACAGAACTGGGGCAATTACTTGATCTCTGTACCTCAGTTTACCCATCTGAAACTGGAGATGACAACTCCCACATGAGACCGTTGTGAGGATTATGAGTCAGTGTGTAAAATGCTCTGGAACACCCCGGGCACACGGTTAGTGCTGAGAATCGTGTCTGGCGTTCAGATGGTGCTAAAAACTCCCCCAATGGCGCTCGACAAGCACGCGGCGCAGCACTCGTCACACACCGGGCACTCAGTGAGCGCACATACGCACACAGGCACCCCACCGGCGCGCAGGAACGACGTGGGGAAAAAAGCCACACCGCCAAGGAACACACTGTCACTTTATATATACACAGCGGAGGGTACAGGGGCTCGATAAGAAAATACACTCTGTGTCCAGGTGCACCCCACCACCACCCCCTCAGAACAGCCCAGGCTGAGGACAGAGGGAAGGGGACAACCATAAATAGAGAATAGAAGGGAAGGTTAATGCTCTAAGGGGCAAACACAGGCGGGGAACACACTGCCGGGAGGAGACACAACCTCTTCTTCCCCGGGAGAGAGCAATATAGCGGCACAGGAAAACAGTAGCCACGACTAAGCCTGTGATGCCTGGCATGGGGGCGCCTAACACGGGTAAGAGGGCAGGGGGTGGGTATGGGAAGGAAGAGAGCAGAGATGGCTTCCTTCCCTGCGGCAGGGCCGGGGCCCCTCAGTTTACATCCATGAACTCAGAGTTGGGTGGGGAACCACAGGCAGGGGATGCTGGGGGGTCAGATAAGCCAGGCTGGGGCTGCAGGCGACGCGCCACATCCTGGCGTTGGTAGAAGAGAACATAGGCCGCCTTGGACTGCAGGGAGAGGACAGGAGTCAGTGTGGACCGGCTGGCTGCGGGGTGGGGGTCGGGAGAAGGGGAGCAGGGAGGAGGGAGATCCCACCTCAATCTGGTTCTCAGTTACAGGTGAGACGCTGTTGTCATCGAAGTAGTGCCACTGGCCACTGTCCTTGTTGCAGGCAAATGTCGTGTCTGCGAGAGAGGGGTGCTGTCCACACCGACTCCCCTGCCTCCCAGAGCTTCCCAAATTCCCTCCCACTCCGCCCACCACGATGACCTCGCCACTGGCTCACTCATCTCAGTCACACACGGGATATCCTGCCCCCTGCCACCACCCCCCCCCGACCCCGGGCCAGCCCTGCCACAGCCTGGCACATACAGTGTCCGTCACGCAGGCCCCCATAATGGTTGGAAACCGCGATGAGATCGTATTTGTACAGCTCTGGCGCGGACTCGTTCTGCGGCTTGATGACAAACTCGGAGAAGTCCAGGTCCCTGCGGGGCAGGACAGGGTTACTCCCCGCGCACCCCTTCCCCGCCGCCTCCCTCCCTGCTCTGGCCCCAGCGCGGACCGGATGGGGAACTCCACAAGGGTGTCCAGCTTCTCGCGGGAGAACTTGGTGTAGGAGAAGCGCTTCAGGTGGATGATGAGCGTCTCGGGCAGCGTCCACAGGTCCAGCTTCTTGGTGGCCAGCTGCTGCTGCTTGCAGGTGGGGCAGTACCTGCACACGAGAGCCGAGTCGGCAGGCGCGCTCGCCGGGCACCCACCACGCGCTCGGTTCCGCGGGGCCCCAGCCATCCTCGGAGAGGCGGCTCTTCCTGCCAGCCCGCCCCTTACTCGGCTCGGCTCCCCTCACGTGTGAAAATCCTGTCGTTCGTCGGGTACTAGCACGCTCTCACACGGACGTGTTTTGCTCTGGTTTCTGGTCCATGTGTTAGAGCCTGCCTCTGTCCCTCCACTTCTCCATTTGACCCACTCGCTCACTCGCCTGCTACTTACTGCACCCGCCCCCCCACCATTATAATCAGCGAGAAGAGACACAGCAGAAACTGAAGTCTTCACCCTCAAGGGTTTACTCTAAAGGAAAAAAACAATGATGCAAACGGGGATCTAGGACAGGCCACCAAGTGGTATTACTGAGCTAGGAAGAAGTCATGCTGGGCTGGAGAGAGCCAGCCTGGGGAGGGAACGGAGGAACGGATGGCTTGGCGGGAGTGGCTCCTAACAGGGCGCTAAGAGAAGATCTCTGATAAGCTGACGTTTGGTAAGAGACCTGAGCAAAATGAAGGGAGTCCAGTCCTGCAGATAACCGGACCGAAAGGAGGGACAGACAGGCAAAGGCTCTCAGGTGGGACTAAGCCTGGGTGTTGGTGGCCAGAGTGGCAGGAAGGGTCCGAGTGAGGCGCAGACGAGGGACATTTATTTACACGTAGGAGGGATCTGGGCAGGTCGTCCCACCCAACTACACCCCCAGAGACCCTACTCTGGTCCCTCACCAGGGATTTTCCTTCTCCAGAGTCTCGACAGTGGTGAAGAGCTCAATGCATTCCTGCAGCCGCACCGGAGCCTTCTTTAGCACGTACCCGACGCAGTCGTGCTTCACGTAGCCCTAGGCCAGGGTGCACATGGGCGGCAGTGAGGATGGCTTGTGCGAGGGAGCGAGGCAGAAGACACGTGCCCCATGCCAAAGGGCGTGCACTCCAAAGCTAGGAATCTGAGGCCCTGGGAGCTCTGTGGTCATGGCTTGGAGGAGGTGGGAGGGGCAGGGGGTGAAGGGTTGCGGGCAGGGGGGCAGGGTGTGTGTGTGTGTGTGTGTGTGTGTGTGTGTGTGTGTGTGTGTGTGTGTGTGGCGGTGGGGGAGAGGCGCAAAAGCAACCGGGATCTCGTTTACCTCCGCCTCCACCTCGTCATAGTAACGCTTCTTCATCTCTGGCTCCCAGTCGATGGCAATGTACGGCTGGGCTGGGGGCGAGGGAGGTGGTCATGGGCCCTGCTGCCAAGGAAACCCCCCTCCCGCCTCCCAACCCTGGCTCACAGCTGAAGGAGACACCATGGGTATCCTCGTTGAAGGTCGAGCGGTCGCTGGTCCCGTTGGAGTTCACTGTCTGCAGGGTGAAGAGGTGCTTGCGCCGCGCCCTCTGGGGCCAGTGAGATGGTCCAGGGGAGTTGTCCACGGGGGCCCGGCTCCCGCCTGCGACTCCGGAGCTAGGCCCCGCCTGCTCCGGCCCAGAATTTTGGGAGCTGCCCCCAGCCACATGTCCAGGCTTGGGGATGTTGTCCTTATCCTCCATGTCTGTTAGGACAGGGGAGGGCAGCAGACACGGGTCTGTGTGAGCCCCAAGCAGCTGAGCAGCAATGCGCATCCAGGCGGACCGCCCCCCCGCCCCCCCCCGCCCCTCCCTTGGGCCCTGGAGCAGCTGTACAGACTGTCATCCTTGTGGATCCTCTCTCCTTCCTCCTCCTCACCTTTCTCATCCCCGTCATCTTCGTCGTCCGAGCTAGGTCTGGTCACGTAGCGCCTGCCGAGAGAGCACGGGAGGCTCTTGGGGGGGCACAAAGGCAGAGACACCAGGGCCCAGGATTCTACTTTGCTTCTGATGGGAAACCCTCAGCAAACCCCCACACAAGCAGTCGCTCATGCTGAGCCTAGAAGGTCTCAGGAGAGGACCCAGAAACGCATGAAGAGTTGGCTCGACAAGGTAGGGTCTCGTGAGCCGTGGCTGAGAGTATGGACCTTAAGTACGACGAGCCACTTTAAATCAGGGCAGGCCTCTGAGCAATGGGCCTGTTAGTGCAACATGAGGGCAACAGTACGCCAGAGAGCACACTGCTCTGTCTGCCTCGCTGAGGACTCTGGATTTTCGATACAATGGAAGTCTCTTAGTAAAAATCCAAATAACCATGCCTCACCAAGGAGAGGGTCATCAAGGACTACACAAAGTTGTGTGTATTTTGTCCATTTTGTTGACCCCTGTTATCCCCAACACCCAGGAGAGGCAGTGGCAAAGCCAGAGGTTCAGACCAGGAAAAAAAACAAAAACAAAAACAAACCCTCCAAGTTTCTCTCTGGCCACGTTAAGCTTGGCTGTCTTTTGGAAGTGGAAGGGGGGTGGCAACAAGCAGCTCGACACCCAGGTCTGAGTTCAGACTCCACCTTCCCCTCTTGCCCCCCAAAGGCAGACTCACGAGAGGCGGTAGAGCAGGATGTGATAGAGGGCGTCCCAGGAGAGCCGGTCACGGGGCACCGACACGAGGAGAGGGTGCCCAAAGAGCATCAGGCCATAGTAGGAGTTGTTGTAGTCCCGGGCTGGGGTGCGCTCCCGCAGGTAGATAGGAAGCACGACGTCCTCCCTGGAGTTTTCGCCAATAGTAGACCTGCCTGACACCTCGTATCTGTGGGGGCGGGTCGCACCTCATCAGGGCACGCCAGAGGGACTCGGGGACTCTGCCCCAGTGGCTCCACCCACTCACCCCTCACGGCCTGAAAATAGTTTTTTGAAAGGTTTAAGAGCCACCCCGTGTTTTGTGCTTTACAGACTGGTAGACGGTAGAACGTTTTGTTTGCGTGATGTTTTACAAAGCACTCTGGTGGTAAGAAAGCGCTGAGCACGGCAACACAAAGTTTTGGAGACAAAGGGATTTAAAACCATTTTCTTTTGGAAAACCCTCCTTGGTTTAAAAAGACCTTCTCTACTCAAGATGCACTTTCTGTTTTATTTTTATTTTTTATTATTTTTTTTATTAAAGACTTATTTGAGAGAGCAAGAGACAGCGGGAGAGAGAGCAAGAGAGAGCGAGCCAGTACACAAGGGCAAGTAGGGGGAGGGGCAGAGGGAAGGAATCTCAAGCAGACGCCCTGCTGAGCACAGAGCCCGACGCGGGGCTCCATCTCACAACCCTGAGATCAGGACCGGAGCCCAAATCAAATGCTTAACCGACTGAGCCACCCAGGAGCCCCTGTACTTTCTGGTACCCAAAGATTTCAAATCTGTTCTGAATACCCTTATGTTCAGAAAATATCTTAGTGTTCCCTCTTTCGAAAATCCCTTTTGGTTTTTGAGGACTGCAACGGGAGTAAGGAACGAGGATCGAGCACCTGGGAGACAGGAGGTACTCAGTGACTGCTGAGTAAAATGAGGAAGAAACGAGAAGGAGAACACCCAAGGGCACCCTGTGTAAGGACGTCTTGCCCACTCCACTGACAGCCCCAAGCCCCCTGCCCTACTAAGGCCCATGGCCGAAGCCCTGCACAAGGGAGGTGCCTTGTCAGTCAGGCCGAAGCTGGTTAAGGGGAGGAGATTCCTGAGGAACCCCTACGTCCCCTGGTCCCTCACTCACATGAAAATATCGTCTCGGTCCAAGATGCTGCTCAGAGACTCCTCTAGCTGGTAGATCTTATAGAAGCGATGACTGAAGACATCAGCCACCATCATCTGGGAACGAAACGCAGAGAGGAGGCTGGTCAGTCTGCAAGGTCTCCCCGGGGCCCTCTGCCTCCCTGCCCCTAAATCCCACCCGCCCTGTGCCTGCAGAGCCTCACCCTCTCAGGCGACATGCCAGTGTGCTTGGCCAGAGCCACACACAGATCCGAGATCTTGCCTTTCTTGGGGACCACAAGCCGATGCTGAGGGAGACACGGGATCCACAGAAGAGCAGAAGGGCGTGTGGTGAGTCAGTGTGGGCAACATGAAGGTGTGGCAGAGCAATCACACTCCGACGACATCCCTTGTTGCGTTCCCGCGTCCCCACGACCCCGTACCTGCTCCGGCTTGCGGCGAGGGTCCATGGAGACAAAGAAGACCTCCATGACCCTCTTGTGGCTGACAGGCAGTGGCACGCTGAGGTAGCAGAAGGGGTCGAAGGTCACAGACACGTTGCCACAATCAGGGCACACCAGCGTGGACTTGAAGAGACCGTGGAAAGTGTCCACAATCACAGAATCGTTCCGACGTTTGTGGTTCTGCCAGGCCTCCTGAGCGACCTCCTGTGGACAGTGTCATGGTGGGTGACAAGGCTTGCCCGGGGCAGGGGGAACCACAGTCTGGGGTGGATGTGCATGGAGGCTAGGCCCATGATCTGTTTGGGGTTTATTTGGGCAGGAGACTGGGTGAGGAGGTCAGGTGGGGCGTGGGGTACCCCAGAGAGGCCAGAGGATCCCTGAAGCAGAGGCCCTGGTGGTTTTAATGGAGCTCTCAGCATAGGGGTCTCTGAAGAAGTGCCCACCTGATCTGGCCGCCCAGCAGCATCACACAGCTCCACATACTCCTTCTTCTTGACACGATTGAGGTCCTCGTGCAGCCCATCCAGGAGGAACGACAGCAGCTCCTGTGAGTCATGCTGCTGGTAGCCCAGAAACTGGGACGCAAAGTGGCCGACCTTGGTCTGACAAGATGGGCAGGGCGGTCAGAACGAGAGGGAGCTGCGCCGGCGGGGGGGGGGGGGGTGCGTGGGTGGGGGCAGCCCGGGCCTGAGTCACACCTTGAACACATGAGGCACGATGGACCGGTGGTGGCCGGACCAGGCCTGCTTCACCAGGTCAGCATAGGCCTCCGCAATCTCACCCTTCATGCCCAGCGGGTTGCAGAAGTTGAGCTCCTCCAGGTAGCGGTTCTTGAGGAAGTACTCAGTGAGCTGCGGCACATTACTGAGGCACTGCAGGAGGCAGAGCCCAGCCAAGTGAGGCAGAGGAGAGGCGAGAGGGGTGACCACGGTGGAGACAGAGAGAAGGAAGCAAAGAGGAAGGACAGAGAAGGGGGGCAAGAAGGTGGGGGAGAAAAGGCGGCAGCATTTCGAGAAAAGGAAGAATGTGGTGACAAAGGACAGAAGAATCCAGAAAACAGGGGCAAGTAGAAGGAGATGGTACTAATGTTTCAGGGAGGACCGTGGGCACATCAAGTCCGACCTGTGGGGCCCCAGCTTCCAACCTGACCCCATGCCCTGCAGTGCCCCCCCCCACCAATGCTCGTCACTTGAAGCCCACCCCTGAGCTGTGCCAGACACAGCTCTACCCGCCCAACCTGCAGGGCCGAGTTCATGAAGCACGTGTTGCCCAGGTTGGTGAGACCACAGATGCCTGGCTGGCCCTGGAACTCCTCATCCTCCTCCAACGCAGTGTTCCTAGGGCGGAGGGGAAGCTCTTGTCAGCTGAAGGCCAATGACGTGCAGGTGAAATGGGCTCACGAACTCAGTTATCCTGCCTACTGGGGGGACCCCACTCTGGGCCAGACACTCTAGGGGCTTACACGGCCTGTGGCTGGGCACTGGGCCACGTGCCATCCTTGTTTCGGGTCTCCATGATGACCACCTGGGTCGAGGAAGAGAGAGAAAAGCAGGAAAGGCACTCATGGAGGGCCTGTAGGCACCTCACCGTCACTCCCCCAACCCGAGAGCAGTGTGGTGGGCAGGAGGGTCCTCCCCACCCTCACCTGCCCACTCTTGAGGGCAGCGTCGAGCACTGTGACGCGGGTGTTGCACAATCTCTCAAAAGAGCCCTCTGCGTTCTTGATCCACAGGCGTGTCTCTTCCTGGGGGCTCACCAGAAACTGCTCTCGGGCGGTGCGCAGAACGAGATCTGTGGAAGGTGGCGGAGCACACTCAAGCCTTCCTGAGACTCTGAACGATTGACCCCTCTCAGCAGCAGCCCCGACTCATCCTCACAGACTCTGCACTCGGTCTGAGCGATCTCGCCCACTCGGGGCCCGAGGCCCCCAGCAAGGCTCCTCTGCTGTACCATCGAAGCCGCTGGCGTGCAGCTCGCGTACCCTCAGGACTCCAGGGCACCCCCTCAGCGCCTCTGCCCAACTCGACCAGTGCCTTGCAGGTCCTCCCAAGTCTGACCAATGCCTTCTCGGTCGGCCACAGCCAAACCCCAGGCATTCTCGGGTCACGGAGCTGTGGGAAGGCCAACCCACTCTGTGACCCTCGGACTCACCGACAGAATCTGTATGGCTGAATTGAGCAGTGTGAGGTGTGTCCATATCACTGTGCCGGACAAGCAGCAGTTCTACTGGGTACACTTCGACCTTCTGGACGCTGGGCAGCTCCACAACCTGGAAGGTGGAGGGGTGCGTACATGGGCATACCCACATAGCACAGACACACACACACAGGCGCGACGACCTCTGAGACCAGAGCGGCACGCACACAGACGAACACACACCCGGGACACACTGAGATACTTGAGGGAAGAGGAGTGCAGACAAAGTGTATCTACACTGTGTACACACCGGTCCAGACCCATCCGGGGTCTACAAGGCCTTTCTCCTACCCCATCCCCCAAGAATCTACCCTGAGCACCCTCCCCATCTGTTGTACCTTGCGTTCAATGGGTGGCTGGCCATGCTCTAGACCATACCAGTCGACCAGGCAATGCCAAGCAGCGGCTGGGAGCAGAACATAGTCCTCACCTTCCACCAGACCCTTCTTGAGGCGCCAGTTTACCTGGTCTGCCGGGGGCAGAGGATGGCGGCAAAGGAAGAATCAGGGAAGGAAAGTGGTAAGTCACTCTGGCCATCTCACCAATGACATAGCTCAGTAAAGAGGCTTATGATCGTTTGTTTTAAGGACAGAGGGGACAGGAACTCCAGGGCTTGGCTGGGGTGGAGAGGGAGAGGCCTGGTACCTTCAAAGAGGTCAGCATTATTGATGCAGCCAGGGAAGGTGCCGGAGTCCTGGTCTCCTCCCTGCACGTACACTTCCCACTGTTTGTACCAGTGCTGCTCCACGAGGAACCTGCACCAGACAGGTAATAAGGGTGTCACGTGGTTACCTGGAGTTAGTGGTACCATTTCCCATGGTTATTAGACTAAAAGGATCAACACACTGCAAGTTAACATGACAAATTTCACGTACACTAAAACTAATCCCACATTGTATGTCAATTATATCTCAAAAAAAGGGGAAATCTCTCCCAGAATTCAATATGAAGAAAAAGCTTCATCATCATATAAAAATAATTAGAAGCAAAATTTATTTAGCGAAATTCAGGTTTGAATAGATTACCTAATTTCTTAAGACACTAAAAGAGATGGGATTAAAACCAGAAAATGGCAAAACCCCAAACAAAACAAACCACAAACCCACACCCATAGTGCCAGGATGAGGTTTTATTATAGAACAAAGAATCAGGCTGAAAATTATCCGTTGTTTACAGCCAATGTTATAAAGGTTTGGTCGTTCATTAAGTGTGCAGTGTTTGTAAAGGATATATAAATATAAGAGTAAGAAATGAATTATTAAATTCTGGAAACCTACTCAGAAACCGAGAAGAATTTAAAATGCTAAAAGAGGGGTGCCTGGGTAGCGCAGTCGTTGAGCGTCAGGGCGTGATCCCGGCGTTCCGGGATCGGGTCCCACATTGGGCTCCTCTGCTGGGAGCCTGCTTCTTCCTCTCCCACTCCCCCTGCTTGTGTTCCCTCTCTCGCTGGCTGTCTGTCACATAAATAAATAAAATCTTTAAAAAATCAAATAAAATAAAATGCTAAAAGAATCATAAGGTTTTCCTTCAAAGACTGCATCTCACCATTTTTCGTCATTTTTGTGTTGAGGATTTATTTTGGCTTTATAATAGATCTCTGAGCTTATGGTTACTAGCTCGTTTTTTTTTTTTAAGATTTTATTTATTTATTTGAGAGAGAGACAGAGATAGTGAGAGAGAGCAAGAGCAGGGAGGAAAAGGAGGAACAGGTTCTCCGCTGAGCAAAGAGCCCGATGAAGTGGGGCTCGATCCCAGGACCCCAGGATCATGACTTGAGCAGAAGGCAGACGTTTAATTGAGCCACCCAGGCATCCCTCTTTTTTTTTTTTTTAACTGTGGCAAAAAGCATGTACTGTAAAATTTGCCATCTGAACCATTTTATTTTTTTTTAACCATTTTAAAACGTACAGCTTGACCAGCTCTCTTTTAAAAGAGAAACTTTTATATGCACGATACCTAGGATAAATATTTGGGACTGCTGAAGCCTGCCTCTGTAAAGTGTCACGAGCAATTCTCGAGTCTGGAAAAGACCTGACATAGAGTAAAAATGCTAAATGAATGTTAGCAGTTACTGTCTGAATCCCAGGACTTGGGCCTCAAAGCTCACATAACACACAGACGCACAACCCTGGTCCCACCCTCACTCACACATCTGCTCTGCTATGGGATTTTCTGACACATAAGACCCTGTCCCAAACAGTTAACCACCTCAAACAAACACTTTTTAAAATATTACTCTCACGCTGTAGTGATTAGTGTTCCAGCAATTTAACCCTATCAACGGGATTCTTTAAAATGGCAACTTTTCCTGTATTCATAAAAGGATGAGGGCGGTGGGGGGATGGAGGGCTAGAAAACCCCGCAATAGTGACGGGTCACCCGGCTAAGCACACATTTCAGTGGGGTTTCGTCGTTTGTTTTTGCTGCACTGAGCCCCCTGCACGTCACTCATGCCAGAACACACACCCTCCCTGCCCCAGTGGCGCATGCCACAAATCGCCCATCACTCTTCTTGAATGCGCCATCACTGACCCCTACCCCTCCGCCACTCATACCTGCAAACCCACCCCTCACCCCCCGTGGCTTTCACTGTCTCCACTGACAGTCTATGAGGTTCATTTCTTCCCTAAAGCTCCTTTAGGGTTACCGGGACTTTCAATGCAAGGGGAGGCACTGCTCAACTTTTTTTTTTTAGAGCAGATTTTTAGGGGCGCCCGGGTGGCTCAGTTGTTAAGCATCTGCCTTTGGCTCAGGTCATGAACCCAGGGTTCTGGGATCGAGCCCCCTGCATCGGGCTCCCTGCTCAGTGGGAAGCCTGCTTCTCCCTCTCCCACTCCCCCTGCTTGTGTTCCCTCTCTCACGGTCTCTGTCAAATAAATAAATCAAATCTTTTTTAAAAAAGCAGATTTTTAAGGAAAATTAACATTAAAATCATTCTGTAGCATACACCTGAAACTAATGTAACACTGTATATCAACTACACCTTCAATTAAAAAAACAAAATCACTCTGCAGAGGCAAGCAAAACCCCCCATACCTGGCTACAACCTGAATTTCTGAAGTCTTCACAGGAGCCCGAAGTTTTACACCAATTTTCACAGAATAAGACTACCAGATTTCTTCAATTCAAGGACACTTTAAAAATGTTTAACATCTCTGAAATTGGGATGTCTCATAATCTGTCAGCCCAGATGGCAGTCATGACAGTTGTCATTGTCTGATAGGGAAGCACCCACATTGTTAGATTTGATTTGGGAGGATGCGATCACAAATGGTCTCTTTTAAATTTAAATTTTAATTTTCCAATTTCTTCCTGCTAGTATATAGAAATACAACACATCGTGCTAAAATCACTTATGTTTGTGTTTCCTCAAATTTGTTCAAACGCTTATGAAATATGTGCTTATGGAAAAAAATTACTAAACTATGTTTTTTGTCCTCTGGTTTTCTCTCGTGTCTGAAGAAAACTGGTTATATTGATTAAGATAACAATATACATTAACAGGTCAATTATACTAGATACAATAATCAGAGAGACAGAGAAATATAAATATAAATGAAGAGATAGGATTTCCTATTTGTTTATTAAAAGCTTTGTTAGCTTATTCAGATGGTAAATTTAATATTATGGTGTTCTAAGTTTATGGTTTATATATCCGTATAAGCCTAAAGAGATGTACACAGAGGTACATAAATGAATCCTTTACTATAAATTGTTGCATCAGTAATGTACCCAAAGGAGGAAAATTAGAATTTGGACCTTTTCTGTAAAATGTCATTATTTTGTGAGTAGATTATAAGATCCTTTTTTTTTTTAAATCACCAAATTATTAACTCTTGGTGTTTTCTGACATCAAAGAAGTTAGGCTTCTAATCACCTTTGTTATTTATCACTGCGTTTTTACAAAGTTGACTCTAAGTATTTTTTTGTCCTTACTTCAATTCATATCTTTTTTTCCCTAGCAACTATTCTTCATTTGTCTTTCTCCAATTCAGAAGAATAATACTGTTAAAATGTTCTTTTATAGCTAAACTACGTCTGGGAGATAACACAAAGATTTGCTCCTCTGCCCTATAAAAGGAATGGCAATACGCAAAATTAGGTTTAATTAAAATTCTCCAAATTTCAATGAACTTAAAATTTTTATAAAAGCTCTTTCATTTTCCAAACTTAATATTTTCTTTAAATTTTATTAAGTTTTTAATTTTTAAAAAGATTTTATTTATTTATTTGACACAGAGAGAGGGATCACAAGCAGGGGAAATGGGAGAGGGAGAAGCAGGCTTCCCGCTGAGTAGGGAGCCTGACCAACGCAGGGCGGGGGCTGGATCCCAGGACCCTGGAATCATGACCTGAGCCGAAGGCAGCCGCTTAACGACTGAACTACCCAGGCGCCCCTAAGTTTTTAATTATAATTCCAGTATAGTTAACACAGAGTTAGTTTCAGGTGAGAAATATAGTGATCAACAATTCTATACATTACTCAGTGCTCATCGTGGTAAGTGTAGTCTTTAACAAACTTAGTATTTTTTTAAAATGACACATCAAAAAGCAAGTTTATCTTCCTAGCTTAATTACATTAATTATAATTAAAATTGCAAATATCTTTAACTGCATATTTTTCAAGCTAAAAAGCATACCCATGTTCAAGCAACAAGACTGGTGCAATTACTATCTACCAAAAGATTTCCCAGTCCAGGACTCTAAACTCACAAACCCTCTCCCCCTGGTTCACAAGCACTAGGGGGACCGACTCAATGACAAGGGAATAGCTAGAGGCCTACTGTTCATTTCAGCCTTTCATTAGATCCAGAAGTCAAGGCATATCCACCTTATTTGGGCTATAGCAGCAATCACCAAGCAAACATGTGAAAATTGATGTAGTTCTAGCGTCTTCATTACACTTAGTGGTCCCCTGTGCTATGCAGACTTCTCCATTGACAGAAAAGCCTCAACATTTCTAGGCCAGTCCTTAACCTCTCATGGAACACTGTCACTTTCCCTTCACACATCACTATCCACTCTGCAACACTGAACCCAGCCACACTCCTTCCTTTACCTGAACAAAGAACCCCTTGCCTGCTTACCTGTTAGGAAACTACCCACACCCTGCACGAACCTTCTAGAGACTTCTTCCACTCTCCCTGATTTAATTATGGTTGTAGATGGTTCATCCTTAAAAAGAAAAACTGGAATTTGCCAAGGAAGCTATACCATCATAGATTTGAATTTACTCTTAAAATATAAGCTTCTCCTAGAAATTAAATCAGTTCAGATGGACAAATTACTTGCCCTTGCCCAGATCTGCCAGCTGACAAAAAGAAGGTGCAAAACATTAATATTGATATTAGATACATGATTTGGGGATTTTAGTCCATGACTTCGAAATGCTTCGAAAACACAAATTTCCTGACCACTGCAGCAAACCTGTATAAAATGAAAAGCAAATTAAAGAACCTTGAGATGCTTTGCTCTCACCTAAGTAGACAACAAGCATTTTAAAAATGGAGTTAAAGAAAAACGCTTCAGGGTATCAGCCACAATTGCACAGATAAACTGGCTTCAGTACTGAACCAACATTGGGGGCGTAATTTTTTTTTTTATTGACAGAACATCATTTTAAAAATTCACATAAAAGTAACCATTTTCAAGTGAGCAGTTCGGTGGCATTTAATACATTCACAGTGTTGTGCAACCACGACCTCTACCTAGTTCCAAACCATTTCCAACACCCCAAAAGGAAATCCGTACCCGTGGGGTAATTTTAAAGGGTGTTGTCACGAGGCGGCTGTAAAGGCAGGATGCGGCAGGAACGGAAGCCCCCAACCCTGTCTGAACACATCCAAATGAACTATAAAAAACGTTCCAGTTATTGTTGTTTATTTTCAGGATGGAATGAGGTTTTTCCTTGCTGGAGAGCTACAGCGCAACAGTTAAAAAAAAAAAAAAGATTTTGTATTCCCCATTTGGGGAATCTCAATTTGTCTCTGTACTCTCCAGTTAACAGGGATACATGTATTTCACTAGCATTGTGATTAGAGAACTCTAAAATGAGCAAACCTCACTCTGAAAAGCCCTCAGGCGAGAGCATGCCCGCGGTGTTTGAGGAACAGCAAGAGTCCAATATGGCCGGATGGAGAGAGTTGAGGGGGGGCGGCGGTGGTAATCAGATGCGAGATCAGAGAAGCAATCAGAGCGGGGGACCAGCCTTGCTAGTCATTGTAAGAATTTTAGCATTTACACTGTACAAGATGGGAACCTGTTAAAACGTTTTGAGGAATGGATGGACATAAATACGTTTTTAAAAGAATTGCTGTGTACAGAAAGAGAAAAATAGTACCTTTATAGTGGAGAAACAGGGCAGATACCGCCTTCACCAAATGCTCAAGGCTAACGTCACCAATGACGTCATGTGGATACCGTGTACCACCAGATATGATGCGAAGAGCACACAGTACGCATCTAGTATGATTTCACATATATCCTCCATTAAATGAAAGCTTAGACCACAAATACTATTTAGGGATGCATACAGAAGTGGAAAAACGTTAACAAATTGAAAAATTCAGGATAATAGTGGCGCAGAGAGGGATTTTCATCCGAGAGGGGCACAGAATTTCTTAAGCTAACGGTCTGAATCTTAACCTAAATGTGAATTCACAAATTTTTGTTTTATTATTCTTTAATTCTCTTTACTTTGAAATAGACTCAGAAAAATTGCAAAAATAATATAAAGAATTCCCGTATACCCTTCATCCAGATTCCCCAAATTTAACATTTTAGCCATTTGCCCGATCGTTTCTTTAAACACATCTTTATATACGCTATTTTTCCAACCACTTGCGAGTGAGCGGCTTACACGATGGTTCTTTATCCGTAAAATTTTCGGTATGTATTCCCTTAAAAAAAAGGTACTCTCTTTCATAACCACAATAACAATTATCCAAAGCAAGAGATGATCACTACTAATATCTAAGCTGGAAGTCTGTCAAATTTCACCAATTTCCCTATCAACATCTTTTACAGTAAAAAAGAGAAAATCAATTTTATGAGAAAAAACCCTGATTTTTAAAAACAATTTATTTTTTTTCTGCTCCAGGATCCAATCCAGGATCACACATTGCATTTAGTTATCATGACTCTTTAAATCCCATTAATTCCTTCAATCTGGAACAGTTCTTCATCTTTTGTCTTTCACGACCTTGAAATTTTTGAAGAGCAGAGGCCGTTTATTTTTTACAGAATGTCCATCAACCTGGGCTACGTAAACGTTTTATGCAATCTTTTTAGGACTTACGTATATCACAATTTAAAAAATGAGATGCAACACAGCGAGAAATAAAATAAACCCAGAAACAGTACATTTCAAGCACTGGTTAGCCAAGAAATCAGTAAAACAAGCCGATTTATCAAGATACGCATTGACATTTTCTTAAATAGCTATTTCTCCTGATTACAAAAACAAAACAGTACTAAAACAGAAAACAAACGTAACATCGAAGGCCCCTCCCGTGCCAATCACCTGCACTTTCTCCCGTCCTGGGAAGAAGGCCTCGGCCAGAGGCAAAAACCTCGCCGCGTCACAAACTTTGCTCATTCGCAGGCGCCATTTTCTGCTTCACAGGCACCACCTCCCCTCTGCAGTCTTTCCTCGGCCTCAGGACACGCCCCTCGGCTCACGTCACAAGCCTCGTTCCCAGGCGCCAGCTCCCTCCACCACGCAGGCTCCGATTCCCTCCCTCCCTCCCGCCCACAGCCCTACGGCTCGGATTCCGCTCTTCTGCCTGACGTCATCCGCTCTGCCTAGCTCTCAGGAGCCAAGCAACCGCAGGCCGCCCCTGCCGCCAGATGCTACTTAGCGCCACGCAGACCACGCCCCTCGGGCTCTGCCGCCAAGACCGCCCCTTCCCAGGTTCCGAGTTCCACAACGCAGGCCCGGCCCCACCCCCATGGCCGTTTCTTCTCAGGCCCCGCCCCCCGCCTCTCCACAACAAACCCTCTCCTGTTCTCAGGCCTCGGGCGCCACCACACATGCCCCGCCTCTTTCTCAGACAAGGCGATCCACTCACAAGCACTTCCCCGCCCCTCCCGTCCTCAGTCCCGCAAGCCACTCCCCCGCCCCCACGGCAGTTCTTCGGACCTCGGCCGCCACGTCTCCCACCGTCGCCAACGCCCCCACTGTGTCCCTTCAGTCGAGGCTCTGCTCGCAGCCCTGCCTCACCAGCTTTCGCCGGCCCGCAGTGGACGCTCTCGCCCACTCTCGCCGTTCTCGATCTGGCGCCGCTGGCTCTCAAGGCCCGGCACCGCTTCGCGTTGCGGCTCTCGGTCCTCGGCCGCAGCCGCCACATTCGCTGCGACCGCCGCCATCACCGTTCGCCCTCCTCTCTCAGCTACTGCAGCTGGAGATATAGGAAGAGGCCCCCTCAACGGCCACTTCCGGATTCTGGTCCCGGAAACGGAAACAGAGCCCCCCAAACAGCCAGGGGGCAACTGCCATCTTGGAAAGGGACCCCACGCTCGGACGCGTGGAGGGGCTAGGCGGGCATCGGACTGTGGGCGGTGATCTCTGCGGCCCATGGGCGGGGTAAAACCTCCAGTTGGGAACTAAGAAAGACAAAGGTGCCTTGTCGGATTTTAACGCCATGTTGAGTCTAGGCAAAAGGTGGTGTGGAAAAGTGGAGGCGGAGGTCCCCGATACGGACGAGGACATTTTGGGGAATGCTCAGGGACAAAAAGGTTACGGGCTTTCTCGGTCCCGTGCTCTGGTAGGGAACCGCGGCCCCTGCCCTGAGAGTTTTTGTTAGCCTGATGAGAATGCCCTACCTTCATTGCATTGCTCTTCTCGGCCATCCAAACCTGGTACGAAAGGTCACCACCCAGGCCTGCGGGCCGCTTCCCTGCCTGAACTAGATTTACTCTCTTGACAAACGTGTTGAAGGCAAGTCAGCCTCAGGCCCAGCGTATTTGTTGGCGTTATAGCAATGATAACTAATAATAGTTGGCCCTGCTTAAGTGCTTTATTGCACGTAAATAGTAGCCTTAGGCAGCAGATAAATATCACTGTCACCTATGGACTTCAATGGGGCAAGCTGAGGACCAGAAACGTTAATTCATTTTGCCCCAGCTAGTAAATGGCTGAGCTGTGGTTCGAACTCAGAGCTGTGACCTTAAGCACCAGGCCATAGATTCCCAAACTGTGGTTCCAGGGTTCCTACTGGTTCAGGAGACCTTCTCAGGAGGGTTCACAAAGTCAAAACTATTTCCACAATACTTTGTCATTGTCATTCTCTCTTGCATGTGTGGTGGAATATTCCGAGGCTACATCAGCAAAAGCTCTTTAGATGTCCTCAATTTTTAATATAAGGGGATCGTGACCAGAAAGTTTAGAACCATTGCACCAGGCCAGGGGTTCTCAACCTAGGCACAATGGACATTTCCCTGTTGTGGGAAGCATTGTAGGATATTTAGCTGCATCCCTGCCCTTTACCCACTGGATAGCAAGTTATCATCCCCTAATCATCTCGTTCCCGGAAGTTGTCTCTATAGACATTGCCAGTGTTCACTGGTTGAGAACCACTGCACTAGGCTCTGCCATCCTTTTCTGCTGGGGCTTCCAGCCCTACCTCTTGTTGATAACTTGGATATTTCACTCTCTGGCTCCCTGTATCTACCTGCCTGCTGGCTTCCCCGACCTGACCATCCTACATACTCCCTAAGACACAGGCTCATGATTCTGGCTCTGGTTCGGTGACCTCCTTATCACCACCACCCATCCCCACAAGCGAGACCACAGCTTGCCTTCCCATAGCTCTAAGCTCATGCACACAGCTCCCCGGGCCTGGAGTGTCCAGAATACCCTCTCCCTGCACAATTTCAAACACCCATCCACTGGATATCATAATTTCTATTTTCAGTTAACCTCTATAGAGCAGGGATTGTGTCTTTATTACTGCGATTCCATCCCCTAGCCCAGACCTGGCACAGCTGAGGGTTTACAACTCGGTTGTGTAAACTCTGAGGGAGAAGCGAACAGCCCTTTCACCCCAGGGTCTCTATAATGGCACAGTTGGGTCTGGCACGGGGCAAGTAGCTGCTCTTCAAGCGCAGCTGAATCCTGTCATATTCTCTGAATTGCCTCTTCTCATTGCCCCTCTGCAGACTCCCCCTCCCCATTTACTGGGTAGCCTGTCCTTCCTACAATTCAACAAGAGGCCTCCCTCCCCAGGCCTAGACTGTTTGGTTCCTTACCTTCCAAAGGCCCACCTCTGCACACACCAATGACCCTACCACTTCCCAGAGCAGTTGTATGAATTCTAGTCCTTTTAAGTCTGGCCTGGCAATCCTGCCTCCTTTTGCAAGGTCCTCATTTTCCCAGCCTCCCTTCCTGCCAGAGGAATGGCACTGGAAGTCCGTTGAGTTGTTTGTGGAAGGTTCAGGCCTGTTATAAGGAAATAAGACAGGAAGGATGTCCTGTTTTCCCTGCTTGTTTCCCCATCTCAGGGAACATGGCAGCCATCATGCAATCGTTAAGGCTGCAGGCTGAGATATCACCAAAGTGCTTACAGGGGCACCGTGGAATGATTAGAGGTCCTTGGGCCACCACCGCTGGACTTCAGTAACCAGCCTTAAGTTAGGCTTATTACCTGCAGTAGCCATTGCGTCCTTCTCAGTTATCTCACCCACGCCCATGGTTTGTTACTTCCTGGACACCAATAATCCAAACTTCCAGTTCCATCCATTGATGGCCCCACTCCTGAATTTGACCCATTAAAGGATTCCCCTACCTACTCAGTGGTCCAAAATTTACCCTCCTCTCATACTCCAACTGGCCTGCCTCATGGTGTCCAGTTCTGACATGTGGTCATACTGGGCCTCTCCTCCCTACCTCCTGGTCTTATGGGGCCTTCCCAAGTGTCTTGCAAACAAACAGCCCCTCCACATACACCCATCTCCACCATCTGGCTTCGCCATATTCTTGGGTGAATCTTCTCTCTGCTTCTTAGTTCATCCTCTATTCAGCCTGCCCTACCTGCTTCAACTCAATGTTCTACTATTGGCATGTGCAACCCCCCAGATGCCTTTCATAGTCATGCCATGTCCCTAGCCTATCTTAGTGCTCTCCTAGACAATGGGAACCAGTTACGAATTCTCCAAGGTCCCAGGACTCACCTTGGATTGAGCCCACCCCCACCCCTGCAGGGACTTGCAATCAGGTTTTTCACTTTAGACTTTTTTAATATTTCATACAGCGATTATGGTGCATTCAGGAACCCAACCCCCCAAACCCCACTAGGAGGGCCCCCACCCCAGCCCTCCCACCCCATTTGAGGGCCCCAGGTTTAGAGTGGAGGACGGGGAGGTAACCACCCATCTGGGACTGACCCCAGAGACTGTCCCTGCCCTGCCTCACCCTCCCCAGGGGTTTGGGGATAACGCCTGGGCATGGACCCCCATGCACCCCTCTGCCCCTGCTTGTGCACATATACACACTATGGCTCCTTGAAGAGTTGGTCAGTTCCTGGCAGGGCCCTACTCAACAGCACCGAGTGGGACAGGGGCAGGAGGGTTGGGCTAAGGAGACCCTGAGAAGGAAGGAGGCCCCAGCTATGGGACTGCAGGAGGGAAAGAGTGGGGGCCCCCCACCTCGTCCACCTCCCAGAGTCTCCGGTAGTCCCCAGGTCCCCCTGCAGCCGGGGACGGCAGGCGAGGGGGGGGGGGGTTAGGAAGGCGAATGGTGGAGGCATGCTTTCCTTTAGCCGACCCGGGTCTGGTGATGGTCAGGGTTCCAAATAGGGACTGTGTCCCTGCCTTGGAAAGGCTGGGAGCGGGGCTTCATTGCACAAAATACTGTGGGAGGGCCACACGCAGGGGGTGGGGCCCAGCCAGTCTGTATACAGAGATATTGCATTTAAAAAATGAAAACCTCATTTAAAATAATTAAAAAACAACAATGAATGAAACAAACAAAAAAAGGCCCACACAACATGAGGCAGGTGGGGCAGGCAGGAAAGCAGGCAGGGAAAGCCTCAGACCCAAGGCATTGCCACATCTTGTTTGAGTCGAGATCCCCAGCCTGGGCTAGCTCCGGACCCCTGGCTGGCCGTGGGGTAGTGGTCCTGGGGGAGGATATGACGGGGAGGGGGGATAGGCCTGGCCTCAGTGTGGGAGGCTGGCACGGCCATGCTGTCCGCCGGCAACTACCGAGACAGAGAGAGACAGACAGACAAGACAAGACAAGACAAACCAGGCAAAGGAGCGATGAGAGCTTTGTTAGCACCCAGCAGACAGGCCAATGGGTGGGTTGACAGGCCAATGGTCGGGTGTTCGGACAGGCAGCAGGGGACATGTGGGTAGGCGAGCATGAGTCAGGCAGGTAGGCAGGCAGCAAGCAAGGAGGATGCAGTTGGGGGCTGCCCTGTGAGGGGAGTGGCATCCCTCCAGCTGCTGCCTGCTGGGGCCTCGGTCTGTGGCTTAGAACTCAGCTTAGAACTCGGTGTCCACCACGCGGAAAGCTGGCCTGCCTGCAGGGGAAAGCAGAGCGGATGGCTGTTGGTGGATAAGCAGGTAGGTGGCTGGGGCAGTGAAGAGGGCAAGGGCCACACCTACCTGAGTCAGGCATTGATGAAGACCGAAGGCTGGCCTCCTTTTGCAGCTGGATCTCCTTTAGTGCAAATATGGAAGTAGCTGTGGGTGGAAGAGAAACAGTGGGAAATGACCCACAGGGCCATCCAGGATCACCTCCCACATGGCCCCATTGGGGAATTACAAAAAGTTGCCTTTTCTTTGAGGGGCCTGACTTTCACCTATCAAATAATCCTTACACACAAACCAGCTACAACGAGGGAATATGGAACATGGACTATTACACGACACCAGGAATTCAGTAATTTTGTCAAGTGTGATAATGGTATTGCAGTCTAGGTGATGAATGGTATTTGGGATTTGATTTAGTTTAATCCGGTGGGGAGATACAGCAAGCAGGCCAATTTTTTTAAGGTATGATGATATTGTTTTTAAGAAATATTTTAGAGATACATGCTGACATTTATAGATGAATGATATATCTGGGATCTGATTCAAAATAATCAGAGGGAGTACAGATAAAACCAGATTGGCCACAAGTTGATCACCTGATGGAGTACTTGGGGACTCATACTATTTGGTCTAACATATAAATACACATAATTGTACCTATTTTTTTAAAGAAAGATCTTATTGGGGTGGGCGCCTGGGTGGCTCATCTGGTTAAGTGTCTGCCTTCGGCTCAGGGGTCCTGCATCAAGCCCCACGTGGGCTCTCTGCTCAGCAAGGAGCCTACTTCTCCCTCTCCCTCCTGCTCCCCCTGCTTGTCCGCGCTGTGTCAAATAAATAAAATCTTTAAAAAAAAATCTTATTGAGAGAGAGACAGAGAGAGGCATATGGGGAGGGGCAGAGAGGGACAGGGAGAGACAAGCAGACTTCACACAGAGACCAATGCAAGGCTCGAACTCATGACACGACACTGAGATCATGACCTGAGCTGAAACCAAGAGTCAGATGCTTAACCAACTGAGCCACCCATGTGCCCTTATTTTTTTAAAGTAATCTCTACACCCAATATGGGACTCGAACTCACAACCCCAGCATCAAGAGTCATAGCTCCACTGACTGAACCACCAGGCGTCCCCAAATATATATCGTTTTTAAGTATCCATATTAAAAAGTTTTTAAAAATCAGGCATAAAGGGGCGCCTGGGTAGTGCAGTCAGTTGAGCGTCAGACTCTTGGTTTTGGCTCAGCGTCCTGAAATTGAGCCCATCAGGCTCTGCACTCAGCGTGGAGTCTGCTTAAGACTCTCTGTCCCTCTACTTCTGCCCCTCCCCACTGCATACACTCTAAAACAAATAAAGGGTGCCTGGGTGGCTCAGTCAGTTAAGTGTCCAACTCTTGGTTTTGGCTCAGGTCATGATCTCAGGGTCCTGGGATCAAGCCCCATGTCAGGCTCCATGCTCAGCTGGGAGTCTGCTTGAGGACTTCTCTCCCTATCCCTCTGCCCCTCCCCACCAACTCACACTCTCTCTAAAATAAAGAAATCTTTTTAAAAAATCAGGTATAAAAAGAGAGCACCCTGTGTGATTACATTTCTATATGCTACAAGGATGGGGAAAACTTGTGCTGTTAGAAGTCCAACTAGTGGTAACCCTTGGGAAGGGGCTAGGAATAACTAAAGGAAACAAGAGGGCACCTTCGGGGGTGCTTCTCACATCTTCTTTTCTTTTTTTTAAAGATTTTATTTATTTGTCAGAGAGAGAAAGAGCAAGAGAGCGAGAGAGAGACCGCACACATAAGCAGGGGGAGCAGCAGGGAGAGGGAGAAGCAGACTCCCTGGTGAGCAGGGAGCCCTATACAGGACTCGATCCCAGGACCCTGGGATCATGACCTGAGCCAAAGGCAGACGCTTAACAGACTGAGCCACCCAGGAATCCCTCACATCCTATTTTTTGACCTGTTTGCCTGTCACATGGGTATGTTTAGTTTGCGAAAGTTCATTGTGCTGTATACTTATGATCTGTGCATTTCTTCGTATATATTTTATAAGAAAATGTTTACTAAAAAAGGGAAAGTGATGTTGCATCTATTTTTATGACTGTTTGAAAATTCCCATGAAAGGTAAAAAGGAACCAAAAACCAAATAATTTTTGTAATAAACACATCACATGTCTGAACAAGGGTGTGCCCCCTTAGAGATGACATAGCCAGAGCCCTGCACAACCTGCCCAGTGTCCTATTCTCCACCCCCCACCAGCTTCACTCACTGTCAGGAAGTTTATGGATCCGATCCCCCAGACTGAGGAAGAATGGATGTTTCATGGCGTCCTCTGCGGAGATCCGATTGCGACCTTCAAACTGAGGGGAGGGCAGGGGCGGCGGCGGCAGTGGTGGCGTATTGAACACCTTCAACAGTAGGCCTCTCTTCCTCCCCACCCCAGACTGTACCCCTGGAGCTCCCCCGTTTCCCCACACCTAGAATCCCCTAACCCCCAAGGCTGGCCCAGGAAGGTGGACTCACCTGCAGCAGCTTGGTGAGGAGGTCAGCCCCATCGCTGTCAAGTCTACAGCAAGGACAAGGGGACCTGCTTTAAATTGAGTTTGGGCACTCTTGCCCCTAACACCCACCCAACCCACCCACCAGACTCACCGGGGTGCATGGCTCAAAAGGGCCTCGGCTCGATACTTGGGGTAGTTGTATGTCTTGAACTCTTCGTTGGACAGAATGCCTGGCCACGTCTCCTCAGTTGGGGTTCCTGGTGGGGAAGAGTTACCCTAAGCACCCACAGGGCATCTCTAAATGTCCCCACAGCTCCTAGGGCTCATTCCCCCTCACCCAAGATGCGGAAGATGAAGTGCAGCTGTTCCTCCACTGTGGAGCCTGGGAAGAGGGGCCGGCCTGTGGCCATCTCATAGAAGATGCAGCCCACACCCCTAGGCAGGGAGGGCACAGTGAACAGGGAGGCGGTTGGCTGGTTGGCCATTGTGACCAAGCCACCCCCTTCACCACATGGCTCCTGCCACACTTCCACCTGTCCTCACCACATGTCAATCTGGGTAGAGTAGTCCGTGGACCCAAGCAGAATGTCGGGGGGCCGGTACCACAGTGTCACCACCTCATTGGAGTAGGTCTTCGTTGGAATTGACTTAGCTCGGGCCAGGCCTGGGAGGTTGAGAGAAGGGGCAGCTGGAATTGAGGGGGTCCCAGGCAGTCTGGGGGAGAGCACAGTTGGGACTGAGGGAGTCTTAAGCAAAGCCTGGAGAAGCTGAAGGGCACTGAGATTAGGTGGTCATGAGGAAGGGGGAGTATAAGAGGGTAAGGCTGGGGCATCACTGGGAAGAAGGGGGAGGCCAGGGTACCAAAGTCTGCCAGCTTCAGCTCTCCTCTCTCGTTGATGAGCAGGTTTTGGGGCTTGAGGTCTCGGTGTAGCACCTTCTGCCGGTGGCAGTAGGCCAGGCCACGGAGCAGCTGGAACAGGAACAGCTAGGGACCCAGGAAGGGCAGGTGGAGGTCAAAGGGTATCCAGCAGCCTGACCCCCAGCAGACACTGCTCCCCTCCCAAACACAGACACTGAGCCCAGAGCCTTATCTCACGAAAGAGGGCAGGGTCCCAATGCCCTCCAAGGGCTCCCAGCAAAAAAGCCAAACGGGAAAAGTCTGTTTCTGGGAGATTTGTGGGGTGGAGTGGGTGAGTGGGGGCCCCCGTGTGCCCCTGCTTCCTGCCCCACACCCACTTTCACGTTGTGCATGTTGATCACGTTCCCACAGTCATCCAGGTACTGTTTCAGGTCCTTGTCCTGAAGAGAGAAGAGGAGATAGAGGAGAGAAGAGGAGATAGTGGCCATCTCCCCGCCTCCCCCCAGGACCCACTGCCACCCAATCTTACCAGGTACTCAAAGACAAGGGTGAGGGACTTCTCCGTGTGGATGATGTCATGTAGCGTGACGATGTTGGCATGTTTGAGGTCCTTGAGCAGGGACACTGCAGGAAGCATAGGAGTGAGATGGGGGAGTCAGGACCCCACCCTCAGGATAGAGGATAGATGAGGACCAGACAGGGATGAGCCCACAGTTTCTTTCTTTCCCCGTGCACTCTGGGGTGGTGGCTCACAGCCACTGGCTCTAGCCCACCCAATGCCAGGAAGGTGTGTCCCTATGTTCCGGATGTGGAAACTAAAGCTCAGAGAAGAGTATGGAGCAAGAATCTGTGATTGCAGCCCCAGGCTTATGTGACATTAGATTTTCACAACCTGTTCTTGATTTATGGAAAGGGGTTTTGCTTCAACCCACAGTAGAGAGGCCCACAGCTTCGTGTGAAATTGAGTTTGCACATAAAATTTCTATGCAATTCAAATTCATTCTGTGTGACAGTCTGACTAGAAACTGTCATGTCAAGGAAACTGGTGAGCACTTTCGTGGGTGCTCTCAGAACCAAAGCAAGCACCCTACTTTCTAATTCCTTGGCCTCTTCTCCAAATGGGAACAGATTCCTGGTTACCCTGATTATTATCTAGGTATCTGCATGATGGGCACTTTCTCATGAAGCCCAGAGTGTCAGAAGGGAAGTCTCAAAACCCCCAGTCCCTGTTCTCACTATGGAGCGTGTGTGTATGTGCCATGGGGAGAGCCCGGGAAGCCTGGGACAGCCTTCCTAGGTGTTTGTACCTTCCCGGATGGCGGTGCAGGGTGCCCCCTCTTCGTGTTCCAGTCTGATCTCCTTGAGTGCCACAAGGTTGTCTGTGAGCTTGCTTTTGCCTTTGTAGACGGTGGCATAGGTACCCTGGGGTGTGAGGAAGAGTGATGGGAGGGGAGCTGGAGGCTGCAGAAAGTTCTCACGGACCCCATCCCCACCACAGGCCTCATGATTGTCTCTCACCTCACCCAGCTTGTCCAGCTTGATGTAGGTCTCCAGTTTCCCAAAGCCAATCTCAGACTGTGGGGTAAAGGGGCAGGTTGAAGCAGGCTCATGAGAGGGGACTAGGGAAGAGAGAAGTGGGAGGAGGAGAGGACAGAAACAGAAGACGCTCACCAGGCTGACACGGCGGAGGCGGCGGCTGAGGGGCTTGTCGAAGATAGGGCTATTGAGGGTCAGCTTCTCAAGGTAGCCCTCAGGCAGCCGGATGTCGGCTGGTAGTGACAGGCGCTTGTTGATGTCCTAGCAGGCAAGAGAGGGGGGAAACAGGACCATGAGCTCCACCTCCCCTGGCTTAACCCTCTTTTCTAGCCCCACCACCAGCCAGACAGGGGGTTAAGCACCTCAGTGGAGATCTTGCGTGGGGGATGGTTGCGCATGCGCACCCTCACTGGCGACTGCACCTCATCCGAGGACGTGGCTGAAGCCTGGTCACTTTCCCCATCAGACCCCATCTTCAAGTCCTCATGTACAATCTCTGGCAGTGAGGACAGGGGGGAGGAGGGCAGACCAGTTGAGGTCTGGAGCCCCAGGAACCCCCTCCCCAGCATAACACATTCCTTCACCACACATGTACACACAAGCCCCCAGAGCAGCCTGGAGTCCCTCAGGAAGAGAGTGGCAAGGCCCAGGGAGGTTCAGTCAGGCTTGGACGGGTTGAAAAGGGGTGGAGGGGCAATAGTCACCTAGTGGAGCACCCCATTCCAGGGGTGAGCTGAGACTGGTGCTGGCCCAGGGCCAGGAGGCAGGCAGCGGCAGAGTAGCCAAAAGCCCTGGGAAGGCGGGCCCAGGGCAGGCAGGCACCCGTAGGCCTGAGGGGGCCACAGCAGAGTGCAGGAGAAGGGCAAAGGGAAGGTTGGGGCAGCTGCAGCAGGCAGGGCACTCTTCCTCCCCCCTGAGGCCTGGGCACAAAGCCAAGGAAAGGGACACAGATGGGCAGATAGAGAGAGGGTGTTGAGAGGATGGCAGGGAGGGGAGAAAAAATGGAGAAAGGAAAACAGAAATAACACAAGTCTAGGGGAACTCGGCTGGGAGGCAGCACCTGGGGACCAGTCTTGGGGGCAAGAGCAGTCAGTAGACCTACCTGGTGCAGAGCTGAGTGGGCCCCGTCCAGAGCGAGGTTCCCCAGGAGCGGCACGAGTGGGTACCTCTCCAAGGTCACTGCCACCGCCACCCCCACTCTCATCCAGGCCTATCTGTTCAGGGGCACCATTGGTCTTGTCCACACCTCGGCCCCCTCGGAGTGTCATCGACAGCTGCCGCTTGATCTTCTTCATCCGATCCATGGCGACCTGAGCAGGAGGGATAGATGGGAATGGGTCCCACGTTAGCACTCGCCTGGCCACCATGGGCCCCCTAAAGCCCAAGACAACTTAGTGAGGCACACTGACATGAACTTGTGTCAGTTCCCACCCAACCACTGCGGAGGCCTGGAGCCACTCGGGATTCCCGGAAACCTGGCACAGATGGGGACCCTTGTCAGTGCCTGCCCACCTACAGCCAGTCCCTGGGGACCCTAGTCCTAAGTAGCGCACCTGGGTGTTGAGGCCTGGGTGGCTGGCTGAGGGCAAAGGCCCAACTGGTGGACTGTCGGCCTCTATGGGGGCAGCCTCACTGCGGGAACAAAGGCCTCTACAGCAGGCATTCTCAGGTGCAGCGGTGGTGATGGTCCCAGCTGTGGGTGGGGCGAGGGGCTCGCCCAGGACCGAGGGGCCGCCAATACGGCCCCAGGCTCGCCCATAGAATGGCATGTTCCACCGGCACCAGCCCCACATCACCCCCAACTGCCAAGGCAGAATGTTCCCCACAACCACAAGGACCCGCCCGCCTTCCCCAGCAACCATTGTCACAGTGAGTGGACTACCCCACTGGTCTACTCAAGTGAGGGGTGCACAGAGAGGGGAGTCCTGCCCAGACCCAACCACTGGGTAGGTTGGGGGGGGGATCTCAATAGATGCCAGCTGTCCTGAGGGCTGCTGGAAAGTTTCAATCAGGTTGGGACCCTATGGGTCCCACTCAAGATTTTTATAAGCCAGGCCTACCCTCATTTCTCCTCTACTTGAGAGTGCACATCTCCCTTATCACCCCCCAAAAATGTCTCAGTGCTCAAGGGTGGCCCACAAGGTCTTACCCTTTTCACCCCTTATTATCTCTCTGGCCTCACCTTCCCCTCAACCATTGCTGGTGGCTGATCTGCAACCACACCCAGCAGTCCCACCTCAGGACCTTTGCACTGGCCGTTCCTGGTACGTGGAATACCCTTCCCCCATATTTCAAAATAGCTCACTCCCTCACCCCCTTCGGACCCTTGCTCAAATATCACCTTTTTCATGGATAAACCCTCCACAAAAAACCCTATTTAAAATCTCAACCACACTGAGCTCCCCCTCACTTTGCCAAATTATCCCCCCAGCTCTTATCACCTCCTCAGAAATGATACCATCTACTTATTGGTTTCTATATTCTTAACTGTCTGTCTCCTCACCGCCATAACTAGAAGATCAGCTCCGCCAGGGTAGATTTCTGTCTGTTTAGGTCACGGCTATATCCTGAGGACCTGGAACAGTGACTGACACAGAGTAGATGCTCAAAAAGTGCTTATGGCAGAAATTAATGAATCAGGGGGCTGAGGGCCTAACACCAATCTCTACCAGGATGGACAGGGTAAGTCTGCTACTCGTGAACAACTCCAGAAAAGGTGGCCCAGGGACACTGGCATCGGCAGGAAGATGACCTAGATGGGGCTGCTGGAAGGAACAGGGCCACCAAAAGGCTTAGGCTGGCCTTCTTCTGCTTCCTCCTGGGCTCCAGGCCAGCAAGGAGGGGGAAAGACCTGGCCTAGGAACCATCTGGACTCACAGCAGGGCCTAAGATGGCCCTGGGCCCAAGGGAAGTGGAGCTAGATAGGAGGTGGGAGGATGAGGCTGGGGCTGGATTCGAGGAGAGAAGTGGGTCATCTGTTACCTTGAAATCAGGTGCTTACCCCACTGGTCCCTACACCCTGGTTCTACTTACCTGGCCTCACCACTCCCAGGAGGAGTAGAGGGGCCAGCCTAGCAGAAAGACCCCAGTAAAGAGGATGAGGTCCATTCAGAGAACCCAGGATAACAACAAAAATCCTGACCCAGTAGTCCAAACACAGGACCTGAAGCTGAAGAAGAAGCATGGTCAGCCCCAAAGGCAGTCTTGCATCCATGGTACGAATACCCAGTCGGCTCTGCCTGTTGTGGCAGGGAATGGGGCATCTGGGGGGCGGTAAGTAGGGCTGGATGGAAGATGAGGAGGGAGCCAGAAGGAGCCAGGGTCCATGACCTCTAACTGGAAACTCCAAGGGCTGGACATGTTCCAGAGTTCAGTTTTTTGGGGATTTTAGGAAGACAGGATACAAAATCTGTGTATCACGCAACATTCCCAGCAGGGGTGCCCTGGGCAGACCTTTGTGAACAGAGACACTTGAACATTAATATGCAATAAAACTTTTAAATATTATTATTTCCATTTTCTGAGCTTTTTAGATTTCAGAATCGGGAAGGAGGGAACAAGAAACTGGATACACAACTGCACTCAAAAAAAGGGCATATGTCCTTCCTGACCCCCGAGGACATACACCCATCCTCAGAATACTCTCACACCAAGGGCACTCATCACCTCACACCACACTGTCCACTGAGGACACAGTCATCACACTCTAGTCATCACAATCATCACACAACTCCCACCAAGGACACACCCTCCTCATCCTGTCCAGACCCCCATAAGCACACACTGGCCCCTCAAGAAGGCCTCTCTGCATTTTAACTACCAGTACCTGCAATTTCCCCATTTATTTCTAATCCCCATCAGCATAGGAAGCCCCAACAGAGCAGAGAACTCTGTTTGCACAGGCTCGGGCCCCTCTAAGTTAACTCTCACCACCACATTCTTAGGCGCCTCCCAGGCCCAGCTGCCTATCAGCTTCTCCAAAGCACTCATCCCTATTAACACGCTGTTCCCCGTGCATGATTCTGACCCCTATTAACATGCACTTGGGACCCTCTGCAGCTGACCCAAATTAGCACTCACTGGACCTTCACACTGCCCTGAATCTAATTAACACAAAGTGAAACTTGCCAATCCCTGACCTGACTGTTTTTGCCCACGCTCAGACCCCTCCACAGCTATAACCACCGTTAAACCCATATTCTGGTCCTCTCACTACCCTGTCCCCACCACCTCCCATCAGAGCAAGCTGGACCTTCACTTCACCCTGACCTCTATTAGCACACACTGGGCCTCGCACACTGCCTCCCCATTAGCACACCCTGAACCCTTACTCAGCCCCATTCCCCAGGGACACACAAACACAGTGTTCTATAATGGCCTGACCCTCATTAGCGCACACAGGTCTTCATTCAGCCTGGAGCCCCATTAGCACACACTTCAGCCTTCCATGGTTCTGAATCCACTTTATCACACCTAGACCTTCACGTATTCCTGTCCTTTCTCTCTGCTTCAACTCCTCCACACCTATAATGCCTGTTGGTTCACACCTGAATCCCTTCACAACCCTGATCCTCCTTACCGCACCCCCTGGAACCTCAACACACCCCAGTCCCCCGTGGACACAAGCACACACTGTCTTCACAATGTTCTGACGCTCACTAGCATTTTCCAGACCCCATACTGCTCTGACTCTTCCCCCCAATGGCACACATTTAAGCACCTCCAAGGCTTTAAACCCACACCAATGGTCACTAGAGTTTCATATATAACTGTCCCTTGTCGCATCCTGGAGTCTCACATCCCCTGTCCTCATGGACATGGACACACACACACACTCACACACACTAACCTCACACCATCTTGATCCTTAATATACTGAACCTCTTACGGTGCTAAGACATTTCCCTCACCACTGTGCCCTCCCACCCCATATAACTCCTGGTACCCAGCAGCACAGGCTCAGGTCTTCCACCACTCTGTCTCCATCAGCATATCCTGGGCCTCACTCTACCCAGACCTTTATTAACACATACATGTACCCTCTACACCTAAGACCCCCATTAGCACACTCTCAACACTCCAGTTCTTCCACTACCCTGACCTCCATGAGCACTCTCTGGACCCCCGCACGCTGCAGTCCCTCACGGACAAATACACACTATTAACACCAACCTGACGCTCCGTACCACACACAGGGTTTCAGAGCCCTGATCCTATTAGCATACCTTCTGCTATCTCTACCACCTTATTCCCCATTAACACACACGGGGTCTCTCCACATCTATAACCCCGTTTGCATACCTCAGCATTCCTCTGACATGCTCTCCCCTATCACACACCGTCCGGGCCCTTCACTGCCTCGCCCGCCCGTTAGCACGCGCTGGGCCTCAAGCCCTACACAGCGGTAAGACTTATTATCACATGCTCCGACCCCTCCACAGCTCAGGCCTTTAGCAAACCTCGAGCCTTTCACCACCCACTTCCACAACCTCTGGTCCTTTGATCACCCTGCTCCCCATTAGCACCCACAGGACTGCCCATCCCGTTTCCAGACCGGGCCCAGGGCGGGGCCAAGGTCAGGGAGGCCCCGAATGACCCCCGCCCCGGTGCACTCTGGGAAATTCGCTGGGGGAGGGGGCACATGCCAGCGGTGCAGCCCAGACCCCTGGGCACCGCCCGGGGTCTGGGTTGGTTCTGCAAGAGGAAGGGCAGCCCCCCACCCCACGTCTCGGGGACGCGCTCACCGGCGGGGGCGCGCGAGCAACCTCAGCGCCGCGGGGCCGGCGCGGCGGCGCCTGGGGCGGCGGCCCGGGCTGAGGCCGCGCGACCTCCTTCTCCTCCTGTTCGCCGCAGGCGCCCGTCCCAGTAGTCTTCGGCCATGGCTGCTGGGCCCGGGCCGCCGCCGGCTGAGGAGGAGGAGGCGGCGGCGGCGGCGGTGGTTGAGGCGGCGGCGGCGTCCCGCTCAGCCGGCCATGAGCTTGGCCGCTGCGGGCGATGCCCCCGGGCTCGCTGGTGCCCACTCGAATCCGAGAGCTCACGGCGGCTCGCGGCTCAGAGCCGACTGCTTGCGGAGACGCGGCGGATCCCAGGGCCGAACACCCAACGGCCCAACCGCCGCGCGCGCCGCGCTCCGCGCATGCGCACGCACGCGCCGAAAAGGCTGAAGTGGGAAGGAGGGGACTCACCTCGGACTGCATGTACCAAAAGACCCGTCCGCAGCGGGAGGGGGCGCGGCCATTGCGCGCCCACCGGGGAATGTGGCGCCAGCCCTGGAACGGCGCCAGGGGGAAGTGTAGAGGTTGCTTAGTACTCAGTTCCGATCTTGCTAGAAGTTTGCTAGCGCCGAAGTGGGCAGCAGCCAGTAACCAGCGTGCCGGTCACCACTCGGTCCCCCTACGTGGTCTCACTTGGTACATCCCCATGGTGGCAAACGGGACTTTTGCAAGGAGGAAAAAGACAGATGAAGCAGTCAGTCTGAGTCCCTTGAGGTGCCTCAGAAGGCAGGAATTTTAAAGGTTCGCGAGAAGATGACTTTCCTAGGAGAGGCGGCCTGGAGAATCATTGGCCTTTACCACCTTAGATAGGACAGAGTCTAGCCCCGCCCAGCTCCCCCCCCTCCGCTAGCTCATTCCCACTGTGAACGTGTGCGGCCCCGCCCTTTGAGGTTGTCGCCCAGCCAATCGGATTTGCCCCCTGGGGTGAGGCAGCGCAAGAATGAAGGGCGTGGCTGAGCTGAAGAGGCGTGATTTCACTGCCCCCCGAACCACGCCTCTGCCAGGTTTTCATTGGCTTTCAGCACTGGGGGTGGGCTCTTCTTTTTGTTCTGAGCGCCTCTCTCACTATAGGCCGAATATTCCGCAAGATGATTGGTCAAAAGAGGGTTCAATCGTCTTTCGTCCCGCCTCTAACCCCTCCCATTCCCCCCCCCCTTCAGCAAGACTCACGGGGTGGAGCCTAGGCTGAGAAAAGAGGAAAGGCGGACCTTTAGAGGGGAGGGTGCATTACTGCGCATGCTCGGGACTTCAGGTCGGAAGGAGACCTCTTTTTCTGCCTCACGCGAGCCTTTGCGTATGCACCCTGAATTGGGTTTTCTTGCCTGCCACCTCTCATCTACCTCTTGCCTGCCAGAGCCCCGCCCGTGGCTCTCCCCAGGTCTGCGGTTTTCGGTTTTATTTATTGCGCGCCTGTTGTGTGTCAAGCACTGCCAGCACCCCTAATTCCTCACTCTATGCCTGGAAAACTCCTACCCTATCAACAAGCCCAGCTCAAATGGCGGCAGCTTTTGGCAGGCCTTCTGGGACATCTTTACACTGCACCCCAGTCCAAAGCCAACTTCCCCGCCTCTTCTGGGCTTCCTTTTATGGCAGCCTTGATCACACCGGTTAGAGTTTTAAGTAAAGTTCATACTAGCGAGGATTTACCAGCGCATGATGGGAGTGGAAATACTTGACAAAGACAGAAGTCCACCGCGGGCTAGACCATCAGGTCCATCACTTCTCTGACCTCATTCTCATTTCCTACCTTTCTTCCTCTCACTCCACTCCAGATGCATTTGTTCCCTTCAAGCTGTTTCTGAATAAAGCAGGGCCAATCCAGCTTCGGGGACTTTGCACTTGCTGTTCCCTTTGCCTGGAATATTCTTCTAGATACCCACATACTTCATCCCTTCACGTGCTTTCAAGTCCTTGCTTCAATGTCACCTTCATGAAGGCTTCCCTGAATACCCTATTTAAAAATGCCTACCTGCACCCCCATCATTCGAGACCCCCAGACCTGGCCCTGCAGACCTTTTGAATGACACCAGTCAACTTCTTACAATTTACTTGTGTTTGTCTATTCTGGGTCTCACCCTAGCAGAACATAAGCCCCCGTCAACACACACCCACACACACCCCTCAAGGCGGGGATTCTTTTTTTTTTTTTTTTGATCCATTGCTGTCTCCAATGCCTAGAATATTGTGTCTGGCCCATAGCAAGCACTCCATAAACATTGTGGCAAATGTTTGATGGCAAATGGCTCTAGGCCAAGACAAGAGACAACTGTGTACCACCATTTCCTTTGTGCCTGCCCGGTGCAGGGGGCTCAGTGAAGTGACCTGAACCCTGCCCACTGAACTGTGGACTTCTATCTTCTTGGTGTTACAGTGGTAGCCAAACAGGACAGAAAATGACACGTGTGGGGGGAACTAAGATACAACCAGGATTCAGGGGTTCCAGCTGAAGCTGTTCTTTTTTTTTTTTTTTTAAAGATTTTATTTATTTATTCGACAGAGATAGAGACAGCCAGCGAGAGAGGGAACACAAGCAGGGGGAGTGGGAGAGGAAGAAGCAGGCTCATAGCGGAGGAGCCTGATGTGGGGCTCGATCCCATAACGCAGGGATCACGCCCTGAGCCGAAGGCAGACGCTTAACCGCTGTGCCACCCAGGCGCCCCTGAAGCTGTTCTTGATAAAGAAGTGCTTCAGGTACAATGAGGTAGGAAGGTGATCCAGGAGCTGGGGTGGTGAACAAAGGGACAAAAGTGTCTGGAGAATCAAGAGCTATAATGGGGGAGATAGTGGACAAGGAGCTGGGATAGTAGAGAAGGGGAGCAGAAGTTTGTGTTCAAGTCTCAGATGGTAGCAACAGCGGACAAAGGTGTGGAGTGTTTGGCGTGCTCTTGAGCAGCAATGGAAAAAGTATCTCTGGCAGGAAAACCTCTCCACTTGACCCAAACAGTTAGCATCACCACTAAATAGGTGCCAGAGGTAAAGCACTTCAGTCCCCAACGTCCTGGAGGGGAATAAAAAGGAAGTATGGGAGGATGAGGTCACCCAAGCAGAGTAGGCCAAGGGAAAAAAAAATCATGAGAGGGAGGTGGACAAGGGCGCACACTGTGCCTGGGGTCTGAAGCTGGCCCAGGAGGCAGCAGATGTGGGGGCAGGCTGTGACAAGTGTCAGGCCAGGTTCAGGGATAGGTTGTGCTATTCCCAGTACCCAGGTTTGAATGAAGGCATGAAGGGGTCTGTTTCCAAGTGGGAGAGAGAAGTTGGCTTCTGGCTGTGTGAGGGAGAGGTAGGAGCGGCATCCCCAGGCACCAGGTAGCCAGTCTGATTGGTGCTTTGAACTGTCTGGAGCGCTCAGTCCAGACCAAGGAGACGTGGCAGACACCGGGGCCGAAGGAGCATGGGCAGCTCTGCAGTCCTGGGCGAGTGAACTGCAGTGAGCCTGCTCTAATCAAAACCCCACAGCTGGCTCTCTTCTCAAAGGTAGGAGGCCTGGGGACAAGCAGACCAGGCCTGAGGGGGAGCAGGGTGGAGTGGGAAAGGGATTTTTCCTCCACAGATGTTCTCAACCAAATATTTTCATTAAAAACTGCAAAGTCTGCATAGTCACAGATATTCCTCAGTCCAACAGAGTTGTTTAGGCCCCCCCTGCAGCTGAGAAGTTGAACAAGGGCACCACAGGCATTCCTGGTGCTGCGAACCATGATGGTAAAGACTTGTCCAGGGGCTCAGTGCTTTAAACCAGATGGGAAGGGGTCTGTCCCAAGGACATAAGCCATGCCGACCAAGCCCTGGCTGATGGGTCGAAGTTAACTTTCTTCTTCACGGAAGCAACAAAGTTAGAGAAGTGACAGGACTTGCTCAAACACAACTCCCTACTACCTCTCAAAATCAACATGACAGGCAGTCAGGAGCTGGAGCTGGACAAGGTAGGATTTGAACCCGGCTCAAATACAGTCAAATGGATCCAGGTACCTGTACCCTATGCCTCCATCTCCCCCAAGTGGGGAGGGTGGCAGGAAGAAGTGGCGATTCCCACATTTTCTCTGCCCAGGTAACCAGCAGCTGGCGTGGGGCTGAGCCTTTTGGGCTACCACCCGAACCGGACAGCTCCGGAAGTCCCTTCCTTCCCTGGAATCAGCAGCGCATGCCACATCTGGGTTAATAATTCTTTATTAGGATTCAGGTTCCAAACAAGGTAGAAAGCAGCGGCAAGAGGGGTGCAGGGAGGGGGATGAGGAGGGAACACCAGGCATGGCTAGCGGGGCCACTGCCAGAGGCCCGATGGGAGCCCTGGGGTGGGGGTGGGGGGCTGGGGCCAGCCTACGGGCGTGGACGGGGGTCAGCGGATGGTGTATCGTACATAGGGGACCTCGACGTCCTCGCCGCTCTCGTCGTTGCAGCACAGCTCAAGCACCAGCGCCCGCACATGGCGGCCCAGCTTTCGCTTCGACACACGGCTTACGATCTCTGTCATCCTGGGGGGGGCGGGGGAGCAGAAAGTCAGGGAGGCAAAAAGCGAGGGAGAAGGGTGGGGAGGTGCGGGCAGCGAACTGAGGTGGAACAGCTACAAGTGGAGCCCCCTGCCCCAACTCACGGCTGATCCAACCGTTCCTTGAGCTTGGCGGCTGGCATGAAGAAGGAATAGAGCATGGACACACCCTGGGACAGCATGGTGATCTCCAATTTATGCTCTGTCTGGGGGGGTGGAGGGGGACAGCAGTGTCATGGGGGTGGACGGCCCAGCGAGCCTCGCCTGAACACTCTGCCTGCAGGTGGCATGACAGTGAGGGAGGGGCCTCACCTTAAAGTAGTCCAGGAACTGTTTGAGCGTCATCTCCTCACCGTTAGGCTGCAGCCCCTGGACCTCAAAGCGATCCCACAACGTCCACTCCTGGTTATAGTACTGCAGGACAAGGAGTGGGCTGCTCTAATCAAAACCCCACAGCTGGCTGCGGGCCACCGCAGGGTCCAGCCCCAGGAAGTCCTATCCTCGCCCCCCGCCCACCACCACTCAGGCTAACACGTTAAGTCAGACTGCAAGCCTCTTTTGTCAAAAACATGTGGCTTCCGTGGCACCCTGGGCACTGACACCCTTCAGTGACCAATGGCCGACATGGCATGGTCACTGGGATCCTGTTCTGTTCTCATCTCCTACCCCCTCATCCTCTTTCTCACTCTGCTCTAAAGACTTACTCTTCCTCAAACATGCCAGGCATGCTCCTACCTCCGGACCCCTGGAGAGACTGGTCCCTCTGCCCGGAATGCTCTCCCCCCAGGAGCCTGCATGGTCTACCTCCACCCCTCCTCCAAGACTGGGCTCACAGGTCACCTTTTCAGCAGGGCCTTTCCTGACCATCCCACATTTAAAGGCCCCAAACCATCCCCTTGCCACCTGGTACTCAAGTCCTCCTTACTCTGCTCTTTTTTGGGCCATGAAAGCAAACTAAAGCCAGCTTTACAGAGAAACATCGGAGCACAAACCTGAAGGCCCTGATAAAGGCCCTTACCTGGTGACGGGGTGCGGCAAGGGGTTCAGAGAAGGCAAAGAAGGGCAGGGCCAAGTTGAGGAAACCATTCTTGTAGGAGTCAAGCTGTCGGTGCCCGTGTACCACTTTATACAACTCCAGACACACAAGGCCAACCACAGCTGCTGTAGTCGTGGCAATGGCTGGGATGATCTTCCCTGCAATCAGCTTGCTCTGTGAGGCAGGAAGGGTCAAGACACATGATAGTTAAGGAAGAAGAGGCTCAGAGCCTGCACAGAATGAACGAACGTGGAGAGCTCAAGCCTGGTGGGCGGGGGCGGAAGCAGGTCCAGACTTCTCTCACCTTGTGCCGGTCCGCAGGGGGAATGTCATAGTTCTCTGCCCGGAGGTTGGATGCAGCCACAATGAAATCCATATGGAAATTGCTGTCATCATCCTTTTATGAGTGGAGGAGGGGGAAGGGGAAGGGCGGGGAGATGAGGAGAGGATCAGAGTCAGAGGAGGAAAAGGATTCCTGGCCCCCGGGGACAGAAGTATCCTCCACTGCAATTACCTGCCGGGCTCTCTCACATCACAAAGGCATGGCTGGGAACATCTATTATGTTCAGGGCCATGTGGCAGGCCCATGATGCAATCCCCATAAAGGCCTGGGGCTGACTCCAGATCCCCACGGACCCGTTCTGTCTAGCCCATCCCCCTGCCTGCCCAGGGCCCCCACCCAGCACCTTCTCAAAGTCGATGGGATACATCTTGAATCCAGGGAGCTTTTCTGGACTGGGCAGTGTGGCCTTGAGCTCCTCGAGACGGCTGTCATCTGCAGGAAGAAAAGGATACCATTGGCCCTTGAGATCCCAGGCCAGTGTCTAAGGTGGAAACAGGAGCTTGGGCAGGGGCAAGGAGGGCCAAAGATGTTCAGGTAGAGACGACTTAAAAAGGAAAACTATCCTGGGAGAGAGGAGGCACAAGGCAGAGAGGCAGAGCAGGACGAGAGAGCAGAAACCTGAAGGAGACAGAAAGGGGGCAGGTATATTAACAGAGAGCTCTCCAGAGACACTAAGGAAGACATCAGGAGGAGGTGGACATGGACAGACCCAGGTGGGAGAGCTGCAGATCTTGGGAAGAATGTCACAGAAAGAGGTGGGGAGACATGGAGAATACGGGTGCGGGGCGCAGATAGGGGGATAGAAAAACATACAGAGGGGATACTGGGGGGGGAACATGCAGACATGAAGATAGAGGAAAGATACAGGAAGGGGAAAGAAGATACGAAGAGCGGAGAATGGGGGCACGAGACATGGAGATGTTATGCATTTCATACATACTTTATAGATACCGTTTATATACATTATACGTATACCTTACATACATTATATAGATCTCATGTACAGTTATGCAGCTATATACACGTATGTACATATGTACGAGAGGAGAAAAATGGAGGAAATGTTGAAGATAGGAAGAAACATACGAGAGGAACACGAGGCAGGCAGAGATTTGGGAAGGGAGATGGGGAGATGACGGAGGAAATGACAGGACAAAGGAGAAGATCAACGGAGAGGCAGATGGGGAGCATGGAAGGTAAATGCAGGGACAGTGACACAGCTGCAGATGCAGTATCTAGTCTACGGATGGGGAGAGGTACAGAGGGGAAGAGAGAGAAATCCACAGACCGGGGGTCAGCAAACTACGGCTCCGAGCCAAAGTCAGCCCGCCACCAGCTGCATCAATAAAATTTTACTGGAAAACAGCCACACACGTTCATTTACACGTTGCATATGCCTGCTTTGTGCTTCAACCGTGACAGGTGATTAGCTGCACACACTCTATGGCCTGCAAAGCCTGAGAGTCACTGTTTGGCCCCTCACCTAATATGCAGCATGAGCTGGAAGAAAGATGGAGAGAGATGGGAGTTGGAGGGGAGAGACATGGAGAGAGAGATAGGGAGGGAGTGCTGAGGAAAGATATATGGAGGGCAATATTAGGGTGAAGAAGCATACAGAGGAACACAGGGGCCAGATGTCAAGGGAGAGACCACTGATGGACATCATACCCCACAGAGATTCTTCCAAGGCAAAACACACAGAAGACCAGAGAGTGGGGAGGACTGAGGGAGACAATTTGGCCCAACCGACCGACCGACCTTCTTCACACTTTAGAAGAAGGGAGGCTCAAAAGAAGGTGTGGGAAGTCTCAGGCCCGGGGTGGCAGAGCAGAACCAGGGGCAGAGAACGGCTGGCCTGGGCAGGGGACAAGGCAGGTGGTGACTCCTGGCCGACTGGCCAAACACCCTCACCAACTGAGGCATTGGCGCTCTGCAGCTCCTGGTCAGAGACGTGAATCTTGACGCCAGACTTGGGGGTAAACTCAGGGACCTGCACAGACCGTAGGAGTGTGGCCACAGCAGCTCGGTCCTGAGAGCCTGTCAGCCCATAGGTCTGGGCAAACAGGTTGGCGGCAGCCATCACGTAGTCCAGATGCAGGGGCTGGGGGAAGGCAGGGCCCAGAAGGGTGAGGACATCAGCTCTCGCCTGATGCGACTCGGCCTCCTTCCCTCCACCCGCCCTCCACCTGACCCAAGGAGACCCCAGGGAAGAGACTTACATTGTTGACATCAAAGGTGAGCGGGTGTGGACAGCGTTTGGGCCCAGACCAGAACGGAGCTCCCGAGCTTGTGAGCTAAAGGAACAGAGAGATTTTTGAGGGGCAGAACCTGAAAGCAGAGGCCTCTCTAACAAGCCTAACTCCTGGCTGGGCACACGCAGGGCACTGGAGTCAGTCACGAAAGACCCAGATCATACGGTCCTGTAGATGGAAGTTCTGACGCCAGGCTGAAGCAGGGACCTCTCTGAGAAAACTACCACCAATTCCTGGGCACTCGCTTTGTGAAAGATACGCAGCCATTTCACAAACTCTTACAGACTTCCAGGCACTGTACTATTAGTAAGTACCAATAAATCCTCACAAAACCCCCCGTGAAGTAGATTACTATTATGTCTACTTCACGTGTGAGAAGACTGAGGTGCAGAGAAAGTTATGTGCCTTGCCCAAGCGCGAATGGAGCTGGGCTGCGAACCCATACGGATTCCTGTGCTCTCAACTACAAACTTTCTCCCCCATAATCCGTATGGCCGTGGGAGTCGAGCAGGGCTCAGAGCACGCCACAGGCAAAGGAAGCGGAAACACAGGTCTCTTGCTCGAAGGCAAGGCAGCGGGAAAAACAGGTCAGACTTAAGCCGTCTTGAGAGCCCCGTGCCCTGGGGTACCTGCCACAGCCGGCCTCCTGACGGGGAAGAGCATGTGGGGAGCCCACAGCAAGTTCCTATGTCGGGAAAATGCATCGCGCCAAACGGACCTGGCAAGTGGGCATTACCTGGTCGGGAGGGAAGTTATGCAGCAGCTGCCGGATGTTGTTAGAGTACTGAGTGTGCCAGTGGTGGCAGGCCCAGCTCACACAGTCAGCCCAGGTCTGTGGCCGCTGCAGCACCAGGCTGCGCTGCACGGCCTCCAGCACCTCCAGGGGTTGGGTGCCCGCCAGCCGCAGGGTCCGCTCCACAAACTTGGGGTCTCTATCAGGAATTGGAGGGGGTCAGAGGGGCAGGATTACACAGCGGCCCCAGGAGTGGGCTCCAGGGCCACCCCACTTTCTCCACGGAAAGCTAGTCCTGACTCCCGGCGGTATGAGGGCCGAGGCTTCCTTGCTCCGTGTGCAAAGTGTGCCTGGTGCTGAGTGTCGCTGGTGAAGAAAGCAGGCAGGATGCCTTGACGGGCAGGCAGGGGACAGGCTGAATGGGGCGCTGGGTGACTTACGTGAGGTACTGGTTCACATTTTCCGCCGGCTGCTTGAAGAGGCCTTCAAACTCATCCCGAGCCCACTGAAAGACAGAACAGATGCATGACATGGAGTGACAGCTGACAACTGGGGATTTGTCATTAGAAAGACCATCAGCGAATGCATCCAATTAGAAGAACACCACTGCTCTGAGAAAAGGGAAGACCTCCACCGCTGCTCCCCAATCTTCCCCACTCCCCCACCCTCCGGCACCTCAATTTAAAAACCAACGAACTTTCTGGGTGGTTGTTACACTAGTGTACGTGTGAAAAAAAATTATTCTTAAGGATCTGTGTGCCTTACTAGAGATATGTTATATCTCGATTAAAAAAAAATTTAGTTATGTATATTTTACCACAATTTAAAAAGAGAAAAAAAAAAAATTCAGACCCAAACCAAAAACGATCACCATACAGGCCCTGGGGCTGAGCAGCAAACAAGACAGATATTCTGTACTCTGAAAATTCCTGAGGACAGTAAATGCATTCACTGGGGAGGGAGTTTGGAGGAGAGGACGTCTAGGTTCAATCCCCAGCTCTGCTACCTAATATCTAGTTTTGTGACTTCAGAAATATACGGCAACGCTTACCTGTGCACCCTCCTTCCTAAAACAGATACTTACTGGTAGTAACCATGTGGTGGGGTTGCAAACAAGAAATGAGCAGTATGTGTCTACCTTAAGTTTCCTAAACCGGCCCCAGATACATAGTAATGCCAAGTGCTTTCCAAACCGTGAGGCCGACACTGCTATCGGCCCCATTTCACAGAGGAGGGGTCAGGCAGGAGAGCTGGAGTCCAAAGTCAAACAGTGAGACCATGGCGGGGACAAACATATGAACATGCCCACTCCGGAACTCCATGCAGAAGGGAAAGTGGCCGAGGAAACCGGTTTTTCCCTATTTGGTTCTCACCGCCACACACCTAACTAAACATTCTGAACGGTCTGTTCTTGAAGACTATAGGGTCATTCTCACAGCCCAAGAGTTCTCCTCGGGTCACCCTTAGGTTCTGGTTTGTGGCCCTGGTGTCAGGTGCCTAGGTGTGTTCCCTTGGTAAAAAGTCGGCCTGGTGACAGGCGCGCTGGGCTGTATGCACACCATCACACACACAGGATCGTCCTGAGAAACCAGCTGCTGAAGCCATTTTGAGCAACAGCTGGGGACACCCGAAGAGGAACTAAGCATTAAAGATCTAAGTTACTACAGGAGATAGTAAGAAATTAGCACTGATTTTGTTCCGCACGAAGGTAGGGTTTGGGTTAGACAGCAGCAGGTCTCAGCTGGGAGCAATCCTGCCCCCCAGCCCCGGGGGATATTTGGCAATGGGTGGAGACATTCCGAGTTGTCGCAACTGCGCGAGCACGCTAGTGGCATCTAGTGGGCAGAAGCCAGGGATGCTGCTAAGCACTGGACAGTGCAGAGGATGCCACCCCCCATCAACAAAGAAACGGCTGGCTCCACATGTCCATATGCCAAGGAGGTCAAGAAACCCTGCTACGCAGAGCGTACTTCCCTCGCAGAAGCACGTTACAGTATTAAGGAGTGAGGTGCTGGGATATCCGTGATACATTTCAGCACAAAGAAGGAAAAATACAGCAATCTAAGAAGAAAATGTGTCAAAACGTTAACAACTATTAAATCTAGGTGAGAAATGATATTTGAGCATTCATCATACCCATACCACTCTTTGTATTTCTCTACATGTTCAAAACTTCTCAAAATAAAAGAAAATGAATGAATCACTTTAAAAAACCCAGGCTGCTGGATGGGAAGCGAGGGAGGAAGGTTTTGAGAGAAAGCACATCTTGAACTTAGACTTTTGCCACCCGAGGTGGCCTAGCGGCCAAGAAGGTACCTGCCCCCTCCCCTCTCCCCCCACAGCTGATCACCTGCAGGGTGTGCTCAATGGCGTTGGGGAAGTTCTTCAGGGTGCAGATGGGGATGGACTTCTCAGGCGGATCCTGGCTAGAGCTGTACGACTCTGTCAGGAAGGGGATCACCACCTGCACGTTGCCCTTGGTGCCCAGTGTGCCCGACTCTAGCAGCGGCTTACGGTAGTACACACAGCGGCGGTCCATGTACATGCCTATGGGGGGGGGGGGGAGAGAGACCATGCGTGCGTCAGGAAAGGAACGTCAATAGAGAATGGAAAGATAGACACCCCTGACACACCCACACCCACACCTACACACGTGCACACACGTGCACCACCTTTGCCCCTGACCACGTCGCCCGCCTCCAAACTCACGGGCATCCACATTGTCGAGGGCATTGGCCACACCATCCAGGTTCTGGAAGAAATCGTCATCGTAGATGCGCTCTGTGTCAGGGCCCACACGGTTTTGGTGGCTTGTCACCCGGATGTGCGGATTCATCTGGCGCACAGCTGCAGCGGCCGTGTCAGACTTTAACTTCTAGGGGGACAAGGGCAGGAGGGGAACATGGGGCTCAGTTATTCATGCATTCACCCAACAACCTCTATAGAACCGTCCTCCTAAACATGGATTTACTTAATGCCTGGGAAGAACCAGGCTCTGAATTCAGAAGGCTCCCGATTTAGGAGACAGTCTGCGACAGCACCACATGACCATGGCTGTGACAGAGGTGGCAGGGGGCTCAGTGGAAAGGGAGCAGTGAACAAATGCAGACCGGAGGCAAGAGGCCAGACACTCTGCTTCTGTGCCTACCCAACATCTACTGTTCTTTCAGATAACAGCACCCAGGGCTGGGATCTATCCTCTCGAACAAAACAGGATCCTTTCAAAGCCCAGGTCAGGTCGTAAATGTCCCTCCTCTGCTCAAAACCCTCCCCTAGGGGCGCCTGGGTGGCACAGCGGTTAGCCGTCTGCCTTCGGCTCAGGGCGTGATCCCGGTGTTATGGGACCGAGCCCCACATCAGGCTCCTCCGCTATGAGCCTGCTTCTTCCTCTCCCACTCCCCCTGCTTGTGTCCCCTCTCTCGCTGGCTGTCTCTATCTCTGTCAAATAAATAAATAAAATCTTAAAAAAAAAAAAAAAACAAAAAAAAAGCCCCTCCCCTGGCTCCCCCCTCCACAGAAGGGAAAAGGAGTTGGCCCCCACTTCCCCTGGCTCATCTCCTACCCTCCTCCCCGCCATCAGGATCCTGGCCTAGAGCGCTCTGAACCCAGAAAAGGGGGGGGACTCTACTCCCTTCCACCCTCCAGGTCTGCAGAACTGAGCCCTTCCCTAACCACTATAATCAAAACTGCCTACCCATCTTCCGGGCCTGGCCGACTTCCCTTCACTTGCTTTTGTTTGTTTCCTTTGCGCAGCACTTGTCAACGTTAACTCCAAACCTCACCGTTAACTCCAAACCTCACGATTACACTATGTTGATTGCTTATGGTCTGCCCTCCCTCCTCTAGAATCTTTGTTTCTTTGCTGTACCCCAAGTGCCGAGAGCAGTGCCTAGGCCAATGGCTACCTGGTGACTAAGTCAATGAATGGAAAGGGGAACAGATCCTGGGCAGGCACAAATGGCACTGTCCGCACACGGAAGGCCTCACAGCTCGAGCCATGTATGGCCCAGGCTCCATTTGGCAGGGAAGAGTGAACCCAGCACAAATGTTCTCCTAGGGAAGGCCTGCTGGCAAGGCCGGCCCTTGGTTGGCATCTGGGAACCTGGATTTCGGGAGGGTTCTCACTATGCCTTATCTGGTAAGGGTGGCTCACTGTACCCAGACTGCTCATGCAAAGTGTGGTTTCTGCTGAACTCCTGCTTTCCTTCTGGGAGGCTGGAATTTGGGTAAGTGCCCAGCAGAGGGTGCCTACGTGACCAGCCCACAGTACAAGCCCTAGGCACTGAGTCTCTAATGAGCTTCCCTGGTTGGCAACATTTCACACGTGTTGTCACAACTCGCTACTGGGGGAGTTAAATGCATCCCATGCGACTCCACTGGGAGAGGAGTCTTGGAAGCTTATGCCTGGTCTCCCCCAGAATTTGCCCCGGGCACCTTTTCCCTTTGCTGATTATGCTCTGCATCCTTTTGCTGGAAGAAATCATAGCCGGGAATATGGCTATAAGCCGAGTCCTGTGAGTTCTCCTAGTCAATCACTGAACTTGGGGGTTGTTTGGGGGTCCCCCAACACACTGTCCCAACCAGCACTATTAAGAGGTTAAAGAAAAAAAAAAGAAAAAGAAAAAAAAAAGAGATGAAAAACGGCAGATTCAATGCAAGGATACTCAAGAAACGTTTGCTGAATGAGTGACGCAGAAAAGCTAAGAGAAAGAGCTGAACGAAAAAGGTGGAAAGGCCTCCCTCCTTTCCAGAAAGAATGGAAACAAAAGACAGGAGCAAAGCCAGAGGACAAAATCCCACCCTCTCTCCCCACCCCACTCACCGTGACATCCCAGGGCCGGAACAGAAACTGCCGGTTCAGATTTGACTTCTCAATAGTGTCCATGTCTGTGACAACAATTTCTCCGCCCTCCGCACAGCCCAGCCCAATCATGGCGAAGTTCTTGAGCAGCTCACAGCCAATGGCTCCTGCACCCACCTAGGAGGCAGCCGAGAAGAGAGACAAGAGGCTGGCTGGAGTAACACAGGTGAGTGTGATGGGTACACGTTACTCCTCCCTCCCCCCAAAGACAGCAAGAGGAGGCAAAGTGGGGCTAATGCCACATCCCCAAGTCCCAGAACTACAAGAAATAACCCAGAGCCGTTTGAGGGAAGGCAGCGCCAGAGGGGGGACAGAAACAGAAGGACGCACCAGGCCTTCCTTCGAGATAAAGAACGTGGCAAAAGGCACGCAACAGAGGTACAAGAACCAAAAGACCCTCTCTCGGGAGGCAGGAGACTCCAGAAGAGGTGGCCAGAGGCCTGGGAGGTGCAGGTATCTAAGGGGATCACTCACTAGAAAGTACTTCTGCCTGCCCAACTTCTCTTGCAGGTCGGAGCCAAACACGGCCACCTGCCCATCGTAACGGTTCTGGCGCTGAGGAGTGCGAAGGGAGGAGAGTCAGAGGGGGCCTCGCCAGAAATGCCCCCAATGACGTCTTCCCCATGGGCCCCACTTGCATACCGGATGGCACTTGTCCTCCGTGAGGGCCTCTTTGTCCTCAGGGAGACACTCCAGGGCATCAAAGTACAGCCACTGCATGATGGGCATAAACTTCCCAGAGCAGGCCTGGGGATTGGGGAGGAGAGATGAAGCAGTCAGTGGTTAATCGGGGCAGATGGACAATAAGTGATGGAGTCAGGGAGGTGCCTGGCCCACCTCCCGACCCTGCCCTTCTCCACCCACGCTGACCTTCATGACCTCCTGGGCAGCAAGGCCCCCGATGAAAGCATTTACAGGTGCCAGATCCCCAGCAGCCACATAGGCCAGCTTTCGGATGAGGTCCTCGTCCAGGCTGTCCTGCTGCACTGCTCGCAGCGCTCGTGCATTCACAGCCCGGGCTAAGGTCACCAGCTCTGTCGCATCCTCCTGGTGGGGCAGAAGAAACCAAGAAGGCACATGTCAGGCCACTGTGGGAAGAGGGATGGGGAGGGGAAAATGGGAGGGAGAGTAGAGAGGTAGAGGCATAGCGGGCCTTCACTGCCAAGGTCACCTTCCCTGGTTGGCCCACCCACCTCATTGCGGGGCCGAGGGGGCCGGCCATGCTGAGCACAGAACTGGTGTAGGGCCTGGAAGCCAATGTGCAGCTGGGCAGGCCGGGAATACTTGGCAAAGTCCGTCATCACGAAGTCAGGCTCTGCCAGTGAGGCCAGCAAGGATTTCTGTGGGGGGCAGGGCATCAGAGCCTAGAAATGCCCAGAATCACTCCCCACCCACCAACCCCCACCACACTCACAAAGCTGATCTTCTTAGGTACTTTGACCTGACTGACAATGCCTCCACGGATGTAATCGGAGAAGTTGGAGGTGTCACAGATGCTAAAGGTGTAAGGACCTAGGTAGACAGGGAAAGAGTCAGGCTACCCGCCCTCCCTGAAGCCCACAACTCCCCCAACATAAGGGAAAAATCCATGGATTTTCAGGGAGCTCAGTCATCAAGAGCCAAGACCCAGCCCCGGATTCTACTTGGACATCAGAAACCATCTCCCCTCTGCCCAAGACCCAGGCTCAGAACCCACAAGACCCTGTGCTCTTGGACCCAAGTCCACACTAGAAGACATTCTCTGCTCCTTGTCTACATCAGCTCAGACACGAGTGGATCCTCTGATCTACTCTGTTCAATCGCCAGAGACCTTTTCCCCACCAGCGCAGATACCAGGGACCTATTCTCCTACAAACAGCTCGAACACGAGACAGTACCTCTACCCCAGGCCCACCAGCTCTGGCTGGACCTCAGAGGGGTCTGTCTCTCCTCACTCAGAGCCCAGGGTCATACCTCCTATCGCCCGATTCCTCCACAGCCCTAGCTCACCCAAGACTTTGATCTCCATGGGCTGACTTCCATTGAGTTCAACCATGCCCTGTACTTCTGAAAAGGAGACAAAGTCGCCATTCTCAAACCCGTGTCGGGCCTCATCCAGGCAGGTGACCACACCAGGACTGTCCTGGTTAAAGAAGAAGTGACCCTCAGAGGCAGGTTCGGGGTACCAGGAGCAGAAAGAAGGCCTGCTGCTGCCCATCCACCTGCCAGGACCCCTGAGGCTGGTCTCCTCACCTTGGTGACCATAGAAACCATAGCACTGAGTGGCTGCTCCCCGTTGGAATCTGTGAGGATCATTTCCTCTCCAAAGTCGCAGAAGAGCTGCCTGTAAAGGGAGGCAACAGGGCTGATGCCCCAGAGTCCCATGCGCGTGGGGATCTGCATGTCCCTTGAGATGCAGTGAATACTTGCTGAGCAAATTCAGCCCATCACTACTGGGAATCACATAGCGCTCATGTCACGTGGGGAGAGGTGGACACAAAGAATCCAGAACCCGAGTGGCTGAGGGGCAGGGCGGTGAGAGCTCAGGGGTCTTGGCCCGGGCCTGGCAGGGGTCGGGGAACCAGGGTGGGGGCACTCACCCAAACAGGCCCCTCGTGTCTGCCACCACCAGCTTGATGCCACGGTTGTGACAGAACTCACCGACCCGCAGCTGGTCCTCCAGGGGGGTGTTGGTGAGGACCACCACCTGTGGAGAGGTACAGGCTGAGGGCAAGGGCCCGGCACTGGGGCAAAGGGGAGAGAATAATGGAGGAAGAAGGCTGGTGCCGGGGGGCTCAGAAGAGTCCTTAAAGCTTTCAAAGTATCTACCATGGCTCAGTAGATACTCTCACAAGGTATCTACTATGTATCAGATTCAGCCAGGGTAAAACCCAGAGAAGAGAGAAATGCCAGTCCCTCCATCAGGGCAGGCAAGGTAGCTGGCAAGGTAACGAGGCAGCCAGGAGAGTGTGGAGAGGAGCTGACTCATTTACGCACCCACACCCACCGCTGCCTGCCTACAACCCTGCCTTGCCCTGTGAAACACAGAAGTAAACCTCCCTCCGCAGCCAAAGTCTGAGCTCACTCCTACCACACCCACTTGCTCCCAATTCTCCAGACAATGCCTGCTGAAGCGGGTGCCTTGGGACTTCGCTTTCTGTCTGAACGCCCACCCTTCCCCACCAGGGCCAGCTCCTACAACTACCTCAGGTTCCGCAGCAGCGGGGCCCCCGCTGGGACGCCCCAGGGCAGAATCTCGGCTCCCACAGCTCCTCTTTCCGGCTCAGAGTTTTTATTTAACAAATAACCAGATGGCCCTTGTCACGTGCCAGCTGCTATTCTAAGCACTCAGCCCTCACAAAAACTCTATGAAGTAGGTATTACTATCGGTCCCAAGTCCACAAACGAGAAAAAAATAAAGCAGAGGAGATCGAGCAACCTGCCTGAGGTCACACTAGTAGGACTGGAGACCCAAGCTAGGGCAGTCTGGCTCCAGCCTGTGCTCACAACCACTACGCTCCATGGGTCTGCCCAGTCACACCCCTGCCCCCGAAAAGGCAGGTCCAGGGTCTAAATCCCACCTGCGTTCCCAACATGAAACCTGGCACGGAGGCTGGCCCATTTACCAGAGAACTAATGAACAAAGCAAAGATGGACTTGGAGAAAACTGGGCAGGAGGCTGGGTGGTGCGCCCCCCAAAGTACCTGAAAGCCACTAAGGAAGTCCTCGACCAGAGGCCCGGTGTAGGCACTGACAGGCACATAGCTGTTGAGCTCGGCAAGGCGGGGCTGGGACACCTCAGCCCGGTTTTTACCGATGTCCTCCTCCCGCAGGTAGAACTGCAAAGGGGAGCCAGGGAGGAAGGGAGTGGTGGCAGAGCCCGGGGGACTGGCACCCCCGCCAGGGAGAAGAAGGGCTGTCAAGAGGTACCTGGGAGGAGAGGTCAGCCCACTGGGCAGTGCCCTGGTCATGCAGGGTGACAGCCTTGACCCCACCAAGGATGATGTTCTTGGCAATCTCCACGCCCAGGCCGCGCAGGCCTGACACCAGGACGCTCGAGGTCTGGAGCCGCTTCATGGCCTCATGGCCCAACACGTACCTGCCAGGTTGGGGGGGGGGGGTGTGTGTTCCGGGTCAAGGTCTAGCCCTCCAGACCCTGTCCTCCCAGTGCCCCTGCCGCTGCTTGGTCCAACCAAGTAGTAGTCCCCACTTACAGCTGCCGGGAGTAAAGGCCCTCATCTATGTCTGCTTCACTGCCGTTCTTCGCCATTCCCTACGGACAGAGAAGAACAGGTTTGGGGAGATACACAGAGGAGGGCGCGGACAGATGCACGGTGATACGGAAGGCTCTCCCACCCACCACTCCCACCGCCCTGCCTGCCAGGGTCCAGGAAGAAGACACTTACGTTGGTTGGCACCGAGGGCACTTCGGACAACACGGAGTGGGCAGGGGAACAGTTAGAACCCGGCTTTGGATCAGGCCCGGACACGCGACGTTTCTTGGACAGCGGCGAGCTGGACATCTGCAAGGGAAAAGAAGGGTCAGAGGTGAGCCTGGGGCATGTGAGTGTTGCAGCTGGTTAGTGGTGACTGTGGGGGGAAGGGAAGACTTAAGGGCTGGTATCTCCATTTTACAGAAGAGGAGGCAGGTACAGAGAGGTGAGGTGACTTGCCCAGGGTCACACAGCTGTCAGAGCTAAGATCTGAACCCAGGTGGTCTGGCTTGCAATCCATGCTGCTGACCACTAGGCCATTCGCCTTTCTCCCCAGCCCAGCATGAGGGAGAGACTCCAATCCTGCAGGGTGAGAGGAGTGACATGAAGAATGTCCTTGTGGGAAAGTCAGAGGAGGGTGTAGGCTCAGGTCAGACCCTGCCACTCCTTGACAGACCTCATTTAAGCCCTGTGGGCTCAGTTCCCTCACCTGTGCAATAGGGCTGACAGGGCCACTTACCTACCCCACGGAGTTGCCGAAGTGATGAGAGAGAGCCCAGACCACAGAGCCTGGCACAGAGCAGGTAGGCAACAACAAGCAGCCATTCTCCTCCCCCTTAACCCCGGCGACAGGGGCGCAGGAGGGAAACGCGGCTTAGACTTCCATCAGGGTGGCATGATGGCGGGAGACACCTTGCCAGAGACCCAGTCCCCAGAGGGGCTCAGGGAAGAGAGTTTTCCAAAGCCCACCCCACCCGTCCCCCCAGTTCCGGGAGGGGAAAGGCCCAGGCCAATGAAAGAGGTCACAGGGAGAGAGAAAACACACTTCCCAAGCCCCGGCTGCATGTGGAGCCCCTTAAACAAGTTAAGGATAACGGCAGCTGAACATTTATTAGGAATCCTCCCTGTGCCAGATGTCATACTAAGCACTTTAGGAGCCTTGCCTCACTTTGTCCTCAGGGCGTCTCCATGAGATGTGGACTACTATCTATCAGTAACATCCCCCAACTCACACTGGAGGAAAAAAATTCACTTGGGGACATTTGGTGGGGACTTGACCCAGACCAGGATCTGCTGACCCAGAAGCCTAGGCTGCCGCCCAGTGTTACCACATTTCATGCCCTCAACGGTCCTGACCCCACAAAGCAGGGCTGAGCACCCTTGCCAGAAAAATGAGAAAACCTGAGCTCCCGAGGTCAAGTTAACCTGCCGAGCATCACACACACTGGGTCCCAGAAACAGAACAATAGAGCCTGTTGTGGGAGTGAAATCTGTGTGTGACTGGATCCACATGCCGGAGACAACAGGACCCTCAATCATTTCCCCTCACTACCAAAGCTCTCCTAAGTCACTGTCCTCCTACACTGGGCCTTTTCTGACCCCCCCCCCCCCCGATCACACTGAGCATCCCCACTGTACCTAAAATTCCATCTTGGCACCTGTCACACTCTGACACTAGGCAAGAAGACAGGAGCTCCCTATCATCTACCAAGGGCTCACTGCCTGTCAATCACAGGGTAAAGGGCTTTGTCTAATCCCAACAACGCCCACCAAGATAACCTCATGCCCACATCACAAGTAAGAAAACAAAGGCTCAGAGAACTCAATCACTTGCCCACAGTCACGCAGCTGGTGCGGGCCTGTTTGCCAAATGCCTCCTGGGAGAAGAGTCAGGACCCAGCTCAGGACCCAGCCCTCAGTGAGAGGGGCTAAGGGATGAGGTGTGAGGGAGGAGGACCCAGAAGGCAGGAGGCTGGCTAGGGTCCTGGAGCCAACCAACTTAATGACTGGGAATACAAAGCACTAACCTGGACAAGAAAAAGTTGGTGAATTAGTAGAGACAAAAGCAAATCATAATTTTTCCATTTACTGACTCTCTGACCTAGGGAAGGAATCTCATTTACTGAGCCCCATTTTCTCCAAAAGCAGGGACAAACAGAACTATCCTCAAGGTGCTGCTGGAAAGGTTAAAAAGGTCTACTTCTGTGGACATAAGTAAGCTCCTCCCTGGACACCCACAGTGGCCTCCATTACTTAGTTATCTATTTGCCTTGTCACTGGTTTGCTCTGTCTGGGACACACCGTCTCCCTTGCTTCCTAAATCAGGGATGATCCAGGGCCAGAGAGATCTTTAATATCTGCACTTTTTATCTCCGGATTCCTGTTGCTGCCAGCCAGGGTCTATAAGCAGGTTTTGGGTGACTGTTCCAGAAAAGATTTCAATTGCAGAGATTTGGAACAGCCCAGTCTCAAGGCAAGGAGGAGGACTCTGGGGCAGAAACCCCAGAGAGGAGCTAAAAATTCCCCCACCCCCAGTACAAAATGGATACCCTTTCTCCCTCAACATATGCTCAGGCCCCAATTAGGACGTATATACTATCCATTGTTCAGCAAAGCTGAACTGGGGCTTAGAGAGTTTCAGAACTTGCCTGAGGTCTCCAAACTGGTGATTTTGAAGCCTGAGCATTCTCTCCCACCCAAACCAGAGAAGAAGGTTTGAGGTAGGAGTCCTGGAGCAGGTTTGAGAGGGGGCAGGCACAGGGTCAGGTTATCAGGATGGAGAAGCTAGGGCACAGGATGCTGGGGCCTGTCAAGGCTCCTGGGAGGGATTAACTGAGAAGTCCCTGGGAACATACAAGAGAGGAGTCAGGAGGTAGTTGTTTGAGCCCATGGAGGCTCAGACGGAAATGGAAAAGGGGGTTAGAAGTCATGGGAGGTGGGCAGGGCAGGGCCAGGCCAGGTTGTTAAGACCCATATCTGGGTCTTTGGAAAGGGATCTTTTAGGGAAAGGCCAGGAAATTGCACTAGAGGCCCCCTGAGGCTGCAAAGAGGTAGGGCAGCAGCTGCGCCCCATGGAAGCTACACAGGGAATGGGTGGGGGATTCTGGGGCCCTAAGGAGGCTGCAGGAAGATGCAGGGGTCTAGGGAGAGGTGTGTTTTCCATCAGGAGGATGCTGGGGCCCTAGGGGTCTCTGCAGATGGATGCTGTTGGCACAGAAAAACCTCTGACCAAAATTAACAGGTACTTGTGGGGAGAGAGGTGTCTCTGACACCAATGTCACAGTCCCAGGAGGCTCTAAGGTGAATGCTGAGTCCTAGGGTAGGGTTGGGGAGGAATCTCTAATGGAGCACAAAAGCCTTGTATTGCTCTCTGATTGGTACATGCTAGGTACAGCAGCTGCTCTGACGGAGTGGAAAGGGGAGGCTGAGCCCAGACAGTCCTGGCCCTAAAAAGTTCAGTAAGCAGATACTGGCTAGGTCTCCAAGTAGGGTTGGGTTTCTCTGATCAATTATGTGGAATCCCATGGAGGCTCTGAGAATAGATGCTGAGAAGGAGATTTTCTACTTTGACTGAAGACAACTGGGCCTGTTAGGGGAAGGGACATATGACAATGATGTTGGGGTCCTACGAACCTGAAGGCCTCTAACTGATGCTACGGACCTTGTAAGACTCTGAGGGCAGATTCTGAGGCCTGATGTGAGGTTAAGGGATCTGTGAGAGAAGCTGCAACCCTGGTTGGCTTTTGAAGGCAGAGGTTGAGTGAAGGGTGGGGTTTGAGGTGAGTCTGACGGAGGGGGCTAGAAGGCAACAGGGTCTGCAAGGGCAGGCGCTGGCCGGGGGGGGGGGGGGATCTGTGATGGAGAATTATGTATCCAAACAGTTCTGCCCTGGCATCTGGTCCTCTGGGAGGCTCTGAGGGAACATCCTGGGAGTTAAGGAGTGTGTGATCAGGGAGCTGCTGAGGCCCACAAGAGGTAGTCTCCAAAGAGAATACTGAGACAGTGAAAAAGGGCATTCCCTTAAAGTACAGGAAGTCTCTAAAAGCAGATACTAGAAATTAAAGGAGTCTCTAAAGGTAAATGTTGAGGAGAACCTCTGATTAGAAATGCTGGGCCCAGAGGGCTTTCTGACGGAAGATGCTAGGGCCAGGTCGGGGTTGGAGATGTGGAGAATGGGTCTCTGACATGGAAGCCAGGCCCAAATAGTCTTTCACGGGGTCTCCTTCCCTTGGAGGCTCTGAGGGTTGATAATGCCTGTGTGAGTTGGGGGAGGAGGGAGAGCGATCTGAAGGAAGCTGCTAGAGAAGACTTAAAGAAACGAAGACCCTCCCCGGGGTCTAGCCCCTCTTAAAAGCTGTGAGAGCAAATACTGAAGGACTAGGAGGGTCTGAAGGCAGATTCTGGGGTAGGGCTTTAATGGCATACATTGGTGGGGGGCTTCGACCAGGAATGTCAATCCCATAAGTCTCTACTGGCGACTGAGGGGCGTTCTGACTTGCGATACAAGGTTCAGGACAAGGTCCCGGTCCCTGACTAGGGATACTGGGCCTGAGTCTCCAAAACCAGATCCTGGGGGGTCTGACCCCAAGGTCAGATTTCGGAGCCGGAGGGCTGGTCCACGATGGGAAACGTCGACCCCGCCCCAAGATCTGTCCCCCTCCCCACAGATCCCTAGTATCCGAGTCACCACCGCCCATCCCGACAACAGCCTGGCCCAGCGCCGACCCAGGTTCCTCTAATGCTTCCCGAAACCCCTGCCCCGGCCAAGGCGCTGAGAAAGGCCGTTTGTTACCAATGCCGGTTCCCCGGGTCGTGCCGCCGCCAACTCCTCTAGGAGCCGAAGCCAAGCCCGGCCGCCACCCTCCTCCTTCTCCTCCTCCTCCTCCCCGCCGCCTGGGCCGCCTAGAATCGCCGCCGCCTGGGCCGCCTTCTCCTCCCCCGGCCGTAGTGGTAGCGCTCTTCCCTAACACCTCCTTCACCTCCGCCGCCGACACAAGATGGCGGCCGCAGAGCCCGAGGCCGGAACAAAACCTTGAGCCCCACCCCCCAGGAACCCGGATGCAGGCAGGCCGCGCCCATTCATGAATCATGTATAATGGTCCCTGCCCGCTGTGACTCATTCGAAGAGGAAGAGCTCCACCTGGTGGCCAAGGTGGCAGCAACTAGGAAAACAGGTAAAAAAAAAAAAAAACAAACCAAAAACCATAGAGGCCACGCCCCATGAAACGTGAATAATGAATACACTGTTGCACCCAGGCTGCCAAGGAAACTAAGAAAGGACCCCAAGGCTACATTTCCTGATCATGAATTATGCATGAGGCCGGGTGGCTGGTGGACTAACTCCCTGCGACCAAAAAGCCAATGTTAAAACATGGAAGCCACGCCCCGTTGTCATGAATAATTAATAACCTTACAGCCTCCCGGAAGCCAAGGAGACCAAGGCTACATCTTATCATGAATAATGCATGAGGCCCGGTGGGCTGGAACAAAAGGTACAGGTCCACCTATTGCCGCATCTAATACCCTGTAAGCAGGGAAAAAGGGCTACCACAGGGAAAACACACTCCCCCGGCTTATCAATAATGAATGATGATGCTGCAGCAGCTCAACCTGGAAACTCAGAGAGGTCAAGAACGGTCCCACCTAGTTACTTATGAATTATGTATGAGGCTGGATGGACAGAAACACTCAAGACAGCCCTGCCCTGCTAGTAGGGATTATAGGACTCCAGCCAAGGCAGCGCAGCCACGCCTTCCTGTTCATGAATAATGAAAGCCGATGCTGCAGAGCTACAGGGGAAACCCAGGGGAAGTGTAGCTGCCTTCTCCCCACCCGTGACTAACACCAGGGCTGCCTTGGTCCAACCGAATCCAGACTAATATTCCTTTGGCAGGTGCTTCAGTTTCCACAACTGTAAAATGGGGATAGTAATGGAACCCATTTACCTCATAAAGGCAAAATGAGCTATTATGAAAATCAGAGAATATGGATTATGGTGTGAGCTGGCAGTGCTGACACAGGGCGCTGTTAAATTTAAGTATTATATATTATCATAAAAGAACTATGTAAATATATATTTATATTAATATAAAACTAGTTATGGGTGAGGGTGTACTCAGCCACTAGAGAAACCCCCAACTTGGGGCATTATTTAAAAAACAATGTCTTGACCAGACAATGAAATCTTATTCAGGACTAAAAAGAAAAACAAAAAAAACAATACCTTGAGACAACCAACCGCCCAGAAGGAGAATGGAAAATAGAATGCTAAGGCCACCAATGTCCACTGAATAGGTAGGATAGAGGACCAGGTCACCAGAGAAACAACTATATACCAAAGCCTCAGGTACACAATAAGCACCCAATACATTTCTCTCAAATAACAACAGATCATATTAACAGATCGCACATTACAGTGATGTGTCCTTTCCATGCCCTGTGCCGCTGATCTCAGGAATTCAGAGCAGGAAATCGGTTCCTTCCTGGCCTTCAGGTTTTAGTTCAAAGGTGACCTCCTTAGAGAGTTCTTGAACCCTCACAAAAATCATTTCCACCCACTGATGACTAGCTGTGTGACCTGGGGCCAGACACTTCACTTCTCTGGGCCACTGTTTTCCCACCCATAAAATGAGAATAGTAACCTACCTTGTGATGGAGTTGAAATGAGCAAATGGGCAGAAAGGGCTTAGAACAGTGCCAGGCACAAGTGCTATATGACTAACGTTAGTAGTAGTACATGCCATTAAAGTGGTGGCGGCGGGGGGAGACATTGTGGCATTTGACTAAGGCTATAGACTGTGGAACTAGATTGACTGGGTTTGAATCCTGGCTCAGGCACTCACTGACTGTGAGTAACTTTAGGCAAATTACTTAGCTTCCCGGTGTCCCAGTTTCCTCATCTATAAAATGGGATAATAATAACCTACCACCTAGGATTGTTGTGGGGATTAAATGGGCTAATAAAGTGTGAAATGAGTATAAACCCATCTGATTATCATTATGCCCATACCCATTTGCAGGCTCACGGAAAGATTTGCCAAAGATCACACAGCTGGCAAGGATCGATGGGATTTGAACCTAGAGCCTGTGTTGATAATCTGGAATTACTGGGCCATAAGGAATGAACAATGTAGGAGGCCTCGCCCCTTCTCTGGATATAAGGCTTAAATCCTGGAACCTGTAAGGGAAAGCTAACAGCGGGTCATGCAAATGAAACCATAAAAGCTACGCCCCTCATGAATTATGCACAATTACGCCCCTAGAAAGGCCACAGAAAACTCGGGGCGCTACTCACCTTTACGATGAATCAATGAGTTCTAGTTTGCCCGGCGGACTGCAGAACGCCCCTTCAGCACACCCCTCCAGCACGCTGATCCGCCCCCTCGTGAATAATTCACAAGGCGATACTTCGAGCGGACCAGGTGCGAAAGAGGCAAGAGTGGGCTTCCTCAACAGCCCCACCTCCTCATGAATAATGAAAAGAGCCGCGGCCAACGAAGGCCCGGTAGCATGCTGTCCCCTCGGGAAGAGCCTAGCACACTGGGCTCCGGCGTCCCTTCCACAGGCTGGCCTCGGGGTCCCTCTCCCTAAGAACGTGTGGGCTCCGATCTGCCCGGTCGCCTCGCCGCGAGTACCCAAGCGCGGGGGGACCTCATCATAGAACCAGAGAGGTCACAAAGGCCATAGATACATCCACAATGCCACGTCGGTCCCGAACGTTCCCACTGTCACAGGAGCTTTCCTGAAACAAGCTCTCCCAAAATTCCGCCTTGACTTCAGGAACCTCAAACTTCGCCTCTCCCTTTGGGGAGGACCCCCAAATCCTGCCTCATGGACAGAGAACTCATACACGGACCTTAAGGGTCTCCTCAAACATCCCCCTAAACCCTGTCTCCGAGGGGTGTAAAGCCTGCCTCCGAGGGGTATATAAATCCTGCCTCCCAGTGATACTCCCTAAAACAGACTCAAAATCCCATCCCGGTGTCCCCAAATACCACTTCCTAAGGGACCCCTCAATAACAGCCACCCCGAAAAGCCACCCCGGGCCCAGAGCTCCAAATGTGCCCATGAGGGGATCCCCCACATTGAGCCCCTTCCCCCAAATGCTGTCTAGGGTTTGGGGGCACCGTGCTCCAGCTCACCCCCTGCGCCGGGCGGAAGCCTCGCCTTCCTGCTGGAGATGAGCCGAAGCCACGGGGCAACGGAAGAGCAAACCACCTCCGTCGTACAAGAGCCAGAGTTTGCGCGGAGCTCGGAAGCGCGGGGCCTTCAAGGGCCCCCGGTTTGGGACGTACCACAGATGTTTAGCTAGAGGGGCGCCCGCCCCTGCACCCGCGCCGTCGGTGCCCGCGTCGGACCTAGACACCCCTACGGGTTGTGGTACTTCCCGAGCGCGCGAGGCATGCTGGGGGTGGTAGTTCTGTCTGGCCAGTGCCCGGTGCACGTGGTGGGCTACAGCGCCCAGAGTATGGGAAAATGTAAACCTGGGCTGTGGAATTCTGGGAGCTGTGCTCTGGGGGATGGGAAAGGGGAGTGGAACATGGGGTACCTCCAGATGTAAAGGCACACCCATCCTACAGATGGGAAGCCTGAGGCTCAGAGGGCCAAAGGAGTTCATTCATTTGGCATTCATGGAGTTCAAGCTGTGGGCCAGGAGCTAGGGATTCCTTCCTTGCCCTCACGGAGCAGACATTCTAGCGAGAGAGATAGACCATAAATATAGCAAATGAGTAAAAATTATAGTTTCGCATATAAAGATTATGATAGATATATGCGACTATAATATAAATTATATGTAATAAAATATAAATATAAATACATAGTTGACATAACATGATAGCTAGTGTCAATATGTAAATAATTTACATCTGTATGTAATAAAAGTCTTAAGTACATTGTGTGTATTCTATATTCATACGTGAACATATAATTAAAGATATACGTAAATACGTGTTGTATATATGTATGGGACAACTGCCAAGTGCTAGGGAGAGAAACAGAACAAGATAAGGGGAAATCTCTGGGGTCAGGTTGCATTTTTCGTGTGATCAAAGAAGGCCTTGCTGAGAAGGTGATGTTTGAGCAAAGGTGTTTAACAGAAAATACCTTAACGCAAATTCTGTATCTCACATCCTGTCAACAACCTCCAAATTTATTCATTTGAAAGGGATTTCTTGAGTGCCTACTAAGTGCAGGGCTCTGGGAACACAGCAAAGAACATACGAAGGAGACTGCCCTTGCAACAGTCAAGAACACTGTTCCATCAGATCTTTTCCTTCTTATTTATCTTTTGCCTCACCTCAGACAGACCTCCCCAGATACTCCCGGTAAAGTAGTCAGAGACCGCCTCTCTGAGGAAGCAGCAAGTGAAAAGTGAGGAAGCAGGCCATGTGTCACATGGGGGAAAGCATTCCGGACAGAGGGATCATCAGGTGCAAAGCCTAGAGGTTGTAAGTTCCTGTCTGAGGAAGAGTGCAGAAGTCTGTGTAGTCAGAGACGAGGGAGGAAGGGAGCACACTGGTGATGAGATCTGAGGCCATGTCAAGGAGGGTATTATAAGCCAGGCTGAGATGTTTAGGTTTTGTTCTAAGATCCGTGGGAAGCCATGAAAGGATTTTAAGCAGAGGAGTCACATTATATAAATTATATTTTAGCGTAAACAAGCTGGTTGCTCTGTGTGGAGAGAGAACAAACTAAGGGGAAAGACGGGAGCAGAGAAACCAGTGGAAAGGCCACTGCAGGAGTCCAGAAGTGATGAGACAGGATCAGACTAAGATGGTAAAAGGGGGGGGGGTGAGGAGAGATGCAATTTTGGATTGATTTTGAAGGTAAAGATGCCAGGCTTTGCCAAGAGATCAGATACAGGACTTGAAAAGTAGAGAGGAGTCCTGGCTGACCCCCGGGTTATGAGCCTGAGCAGCTGGAACGATGGCGTCATCAACCGACATGGGAAATTCTCCACTAGGACCAGGTGTAGGGCAAGATCAGGCATTTGTTTTCGGATGTGTTACATTCGAGATGCACGTTGGACGTCCAAGTTGTGGTATATGTTGGTTGAGTGAACAGTTGGGGACCAGGTGTGAAATTCAGGGGATGGAGGGAGGTCTGGGGCTGCAGATATGGATTTGGGGACCGTCGGAGGGGACAGCCGAAGCTATGGGTGTGGCCCAGTTCTTGTCTGAAGAATTGATTGCCCTCAAATGGATCAGTGGGAGTAACTGAGGCAGGATTTGGACTTTCCGAAGTGAGAAGAAAGAGCATTCCAGTTGGAGGGAACAGCTTGGGCAGAAGCCCATGGAGGTAAGAAAGCAGGAAAAGGACAGGGAGGGGGAGGTGGGGGTGAGAGAGAGGTGTGCCATTTCGCTTTGCCTCCAGCCACGAAGGAGAGTGTCTTGTGAACTCTGCGGGAGTGAGCTTGGGCATCTTTTCATAGATTTAAAGGTATTTATGGTTCTTGTTTTTTGGGAATTTTCTGTTTGTCTTTTGTTCATTTCTATTGGGTTGCTGTACTTCTCATGGATTTTTAGGAATTCTTTATATATTAGCCTTTTTTTGGTCTTTTTTTTTTTTTTAAGTGAGGGTGATTTGAACGGTTGTGGTGTATTTATTCATACTTCCAAGACCTGGTATATGCCAAACCCTGTTTTAGGCATTAGGGACACAGTGGTGAGCAAGGCAAGACAAAAGTCTCTTCCCTCATGGAGCTTCTGTTCTGGTGAAGGAGGCAATATAGAGAGGAAAACAATATAGAGAGGACATTAGAAGTTGAGAAGTGTTATGGAGAAAAGTAATGCAAGGAGCGGGGCATAGGGAGTATGGTGGGGGAGGGTTTGGAATTTTAAATAGGGTAGACAGGGCAGGCCTCATTAAGGAGGTGACATTTGAACTTTCAAATGGCATGTCTCCTTCAGTCTGCAACAGTTCTTCAGTCTTCCCTTGACCTCCATGACCTTGGCGCTTTTGAAGAGGACAAGCCAGGAATTTTGTAGCCTGTCCCTCAGTTTGGTTTTGTCTGGTGCTTCCTCGTGGCTGGACTCAGGTTCTGCATTTGGGACAGGAATATCACAGAAGTGTCGCTGACTCCTCATTTCATTCTCTCAGATGGCTCATTTTCATACCGATAATGTTCGCTGTCAGGTTTCTCTACTGCAAAGATACTCTTTTTCCTTTTAGAATTAACTAACATGTATTTCGTGGAGAGATACTTTGAATCTATGTGAATATCCTGTTTCTCATCGAAGTGTGACCGACTGGACTGCTAGTGTAACCCCTAATTTGAGCACTCGTGAATTTTCTAACTCCATCATTGTTGACAATTATTAGTATTATTAGTTGATGTTCTACTGTAAAGAAAACATTTCCCTTATTCTCCAATTATTTACTCTTTCACCCATTCGTTTATATAGGTATGGATTCACGGTGTCTTGGATTTATCAAGTGCTGTTTCTGTGTTTCAGATGATTATGTTTTGTTTACTTTGGGTCTATTAACGTAGAGAACTACATTTATAGCCTTTTCTGATGTTGACCCAATTCTGCGTTCCTAGGATAAATCCTATTTGATCAAAACATGTTTGATAAATATACTACTGGATTCATTTAGCTAAGATTTTGTTAAGGATTTTTACATCTACAGATATAAGTGAAATGGGCTTGAAATTTGCTTGTATTATCTCACCTGTTTCAGGGATAGAGATTACACTAACTTCATAAAATAGACTTCTTTTATTCTTTTTCTAGTACCTGGAACAACTTCTATAAGGTAGCAACTAACTATTCCTTGGGAGTTGGGTAAATCACACTTATAAAAACCATTTGCCCCCCCCCCTTTTTTTGGTGGGGAGAGGAAAGCTTTTGACTACTGTTTCAATTTATTACTTTTTGCTCAATTTAACTGTTTCTTCATGGAATGGTTTTTGGCATTTTATATTATTCTAGGAATGTATTCATTTCATCTAGATTTTCAGACATATGTTTGTTATTTTTAAAAGTTCTGTTGCATCTGTAGTAAGTTCCCCTTTTTAATTTTGTATTTGGTGTGTTTGCATTTTCAGTCTTCTTTAATTGATCAGTCTTGCCAGGTCTTTCCTCTTACTTTTTGTTTAGAAGATTCTGCCTTTGATTTTACTAATCTGTTTGTTTTTCCCCTATTTCATCTATTTCTGTTCTCTTATTTCCTTGTTTTTTAAAAAAAGATTTTATTTATTTGAGAGAGAAAGAATGAGAGAGAGAGCGAGAGAGCACGAGGGGGGGGGTGTCAGAGGGAGAAGCAGACTCCCTGCTGAGCAGGGAGCCCGATGTGGGGCTCCACCCCGGGATGCCAGGATCGTGACCTGAGCCAAAGGAAGTCCCTTAACCAACTGAGCCACCCAGGTGCCCTATTTCCTTGCTTCTTATTGAGGTTTGCTTTGGTGGTCTTTTTCCAACTTTGTGTATAACTTACATATGATAAAACGCTCAGATTTTAATTGTACAGCTTGAATTTTTACCTACATATACACCCACGAGGCCAGTACCCCAGTCAAGATCTAGAAACTTTTCATTATTCCAGAAAGCTACCTTGTGCAACCCTTTCTAGTGAAAGACACCCTCCCCACCTCCACTCTGCTCTATCATCAGAAAAAAAAATTTTAAGACTTCAAGTAATCTCTACAGCCAACTCAGGGCTCAAACTTACACAACTTTGAGATCAAGAGTTGCATGCTGTACTGACTGAGCCAGCCGGGTACCCCACCAACATGTTTTGATCAAGAACTTCACATAAACGGAATTATATAGTGTGTACTCTTTTGTGTCTTTCTTCACTCATGTTTGTGAGATTCATTGATGTCGATGTTTGTATCTGTATTTTGTTCTTTCTTATTGCTGAGTTGTAGTCTACTGTATGAGTAGACCACAATTTATCCACTCTCCTCTTGTTGGATGTTTGGGTTCCTAGTTTTTGGCTACTGTGAACACAGCTGCTGCTTTCCATGTACATGTAACAGGTCTTTTTGTTGGCATACGTTTGCATTTATTTGGGGGTAAATATCTAAGAATGAAATTGCTGGGTCATAGGGTAAGTGTACGTTTATATGAAAGAGCCAGTTTTCCACAGTGGCTGCATCATTTACGACTTCAGACCATGTGTAAGGGTTCCTTGTTGTGGGATTCCGAGAGCCCTGGGGGAGTAGGTGGGAAGCAGGAAGGGAACATGTGGGCGCCTCCAGGCTAAAAGCCACCCATCCTGAGACAGGTTCTTACAGGTGACCTCCTTCTGTTCCTATTTCCTGTCCCTCTGCCCTCTCCCACACCCCCCTTCCTCTGTCCCTGGGCAACACCCCCACCCCAAATCACCACCATATCACTTCTAGGGGACCCCTTCTTTCTAACCTTGCCTCCTACAGCTGGTGCAGGGAGATGTCACAATGCAAGCCAGTAAGTGGGGGAGGGGCTTTGCGTTCCCTTAGTACTTCCCCTTTCACCTTCTCACCTCACAAGCATCTGTTTGGGGGCGGGGCGGTTCCCGGCCCCATTTCCCGCCCAGTCTTTCAAGGCCAGGAGAGGGCAGCCTCAGCTTCATGTTCCACTGCAGTCAGACCTGCGCTGAAAGCACACACATACTTGGGCATCACAGGGTGCAGACTGGTCTGTAGTGACCAGAGGGGTGGGTTCTGTGCTACATGGAGAGGACGGGACTAAGTGTGGGCTCCACTGGTCCTGATGTGGCATCTGTGACCTGGGACTGGCAGGCTGAGCTGCTCTAGCTCCACCCCTCTGGGGTCATCTGCCCATCGAGGGCACAGGGGTGACGGGTGCCAGAGTGCCCCACTGTTGTCCACTTGGAGATGCCCTTGGGCAGTCCCCAGCCCGAGGGAGGGCCAAGCATGGTTGAGGTTTAGCCCTGCAATTGTACAGTGGGTGCAGCTGCTGCTCGGAGGCAAGGCCAGGGGGTGGGAGGTTCCCAGTGCTGGCTCTAAGGGGGACTTGAAGCCCGATGGTGCCCCGCTGGTGTGGGATTTCCTGGTATATGGAGACCTGCTGGACTTGACAATGGCGAGGGGGCTGTGACCAGGATCTTGTGGGTTGGGGCACAGGCCAGAAGTTCCTGTTAAACCCCCCACCTTCATCCCAAGCTGGTAGCCCCCATGCACCAGATGCCGTGAATCCTACCACTGCCACCCCCGTCGGCCTGATGAGGCCCCTTGTCCACCTGTGCTTATGTCCCTGTGTGTGCGCCACAAACCATGCTGGCGCGTGAGAAAGAGACATGCAAGCTATGGACTTTTCAGCTTTTATTACAAAAAGAAGAGCATGATCCCAGCCCAGTTTTCCAACAGAAGTCACCAACTCAAAGTCTGACTTGGTCAGGCCCTCTCTGGCTGGGGAGTGGGCTGGTAGACAGGTGCAGGGCCCCACTCAGACCACCCACCACTTTACCCTCCCCTGCCCCGGGCTGGACACCCGACATATGTAGAGCTCTTGCAGCTGCTCACTGGGCCTCGTTGAAGCGGGTCACCATTGTCTTGTGCAGTGTCTCCTTGTAGGACTCAGTTGAAGTGACCCCATAGGAGCTGCCTCGGGCACCCAAGCCAGAGCCCCGCACCCGCGTCTGGGCCTACGTGAGAGAGGAAGGCTGTCAGGTGGGCTGCGGGATGGGGGTGCAGCAGAGAGAGAATGCTGGAGGATGGGGATGGGATCACGGGAGACTCACCTCAATGGGTGTCACAATGCCCTGCTTCTTGCGGCCCAGGCCACTACCCTCTTTCCAGCCCATGGCCTGGAGCATGCGACTGCCAATGTTGTCACTGCCCAGCCCATCCCGGGTGGGCTGCTCAAAGTCCCTGCAGGGGCCAGTGGGATAGTGTGAGTGACGGCCGGAGGGCCCCGGGCCCCTCCTCGTGGCCCCTCCCCATGGCCCCGAGCCCTTACACAGAAGCTGCGGACATGCCGCCGTACTTCCTCCTCTTGGGCTCTGGTGGCTCGGGGATGCCGTACTTCTCTCTGCGTTCGGCTGCGCGGTCTCGGTACTTCATTTGCTGAAAACACGTGCGTGTGTGTGTGTGTGTGTGTGTGTGTGTGTGTGTGTGTGAGAGAGAGAGAGAGAGAGAGAGAGAGAGAGAGAGAATGGGAGAGCTGATCACTCTCTGCAGGAAACACCAGGGGCCCCACGGAGCTGGACCTGGCTAACAGGTCTGAGGTCCTGTGGGCAGGATCTCGTGGGTGCGAGCAGCCATGCAGCTGAGGGACTGGAGCACCAGCTGCCTGAGGGGACAGGCACTCGGCAAGGGACAGAGGGGATGGAGTCCAGGAATGGGTCACACCTCACCTCCATGTCATTCTTCTCCAGTGCTTCCAGCTCGTTTTCTGACAGGTGGGCTCGTCGGTGAATCTCAAGGTTTTGCTGCAAGGGGACAGACAAGAGGCGGCGTGAAGCGGCTGGCCCGGGACGGACTGGGCCAGGACGGGCCGGGCCAAGCCGAGCCAAGGTTCCCTGCCAATCCTCCCTCAGTTACCTTGTGCAGCCCGGAGAGCTGCTGGTGGCGGATGAGCGCCTCCTTGCTGGGGAACTGGCGCCGGCAGAGCAGACAGGCCAGCTTCTGCCAGTCAGTGAGCTTCTCCTCCCGTTCGGGACCCCCGCGTTCCTGCTCTTCCTCACTGTCGCTCTCCCCGCTGTAGGCTGCCACCAGGCCCCGAGGTGGGCTCTAGAGAATGCGAGGGTCGGGGAGGGAGGTCAGGCCCAGCTAGATTGGAGCCCCCACCCCTCCGCTGCTCTTCTTGCCCGGGCCACTCACTGGGCGGTCGTCGCTGGCCAGTTTCGGGAGGTCCATGCTGGTGTGCTGTCTCTCGGCTAGTGCTCCCTGGGGTGGATAGACACACACATTCAGGGACTCCACAGAGGGACCACTGAAATGACAAGACTGGGGGGCAGGTAACAGAGGGGTGGCCACAACACACCTTCTTCTCGAGGATGGCGTAGCCGGCATCTGCGGTGGCTGACTCCCGCCTCTCGTCGTCTCGCAGGGAGCTGATGGGCTGGAAGCTGTTTTTGAAGTTTTCTTTCTGCTTGTTGAGACTGCGGGCCCAGCGTTCCATGTCCTTGGCAATCTAGGGGTAAGGGTGGAGGTGAGGCTCTCAGGGGCCCTCCAGTGGCTGGCACCGCCAACTCCGTCCACTGCCCCTTCCTGCCCTGTGGCCTCAAGCAGGGGTGAGGAGGTGGAGGTGAAAGTCCCCATTTCTCATCATTGTGTGGTCAGTGGCCCTGGCCAAGCCCTCTTGGGCTGTGCCTGTCCTCCCAAGCACCCACGTGACCCTGCTCTTTGTGTGCTTTCATCTTCTCATTTTACGGGGCAGGTGGTGGCTTTCTCTAACTTCTACATGCGATACTATGCCACATTCCATATTCTGTCCGCCTCCCCGGGGTCGACACCTTTTTCAGAATTTACCAGGTTGCCAAGGGAACACTTAGTTCTTGCTTCTAAGTGCTACACCCAGACTGTCATACTCTTCCTCCACAGAAAGACACCGAAGTTCCCTCCAACTGCCCACTCCTACCAGATGCTGCAATGGCCATTTTCCACACCCTGATGGGCCCGTAAGAAGTTCTCTGGGGGAGACAGACCTGGACACATACCCACGAGTGGGGTTCTGGGCCCAAAGGAGGTCTGTGTGCCCACTCGTTTCCACAGGCAGGGCTAGCCTGGCTTCTGGCATGCAAGCAATGCGAGGATTCCCACCAGGGGACAGGAAAGCTGACTGAGCTCGCCCGGATGGACGGCACTGGCCACTCAGGGAGATGGGCCGCCCTACCACATACTGAGGAGACTGCTCTGGCTCGACGTCATACATCAAAGAGCAGAGCTGGGCTAGCAGCCTGGTCTCTCTCGAGCACAGTCACTGCCATGTACACAACTGCCCCTCCCCCAGCAGCGGAGGCTTAAAGCGGATAGAAATGCATTCACTGGAAGGCACCAAACAGCTAGCCAGTGACTGCTGGGCCCCCAGTGTTCACCTGTTGGGCTGTCTTGGTCTTGTGCTTCTCCTTCTTCTCTTTACCCTCCTTCGAGGGGGCCCCTGTCTCCTTATGCCCGTCGGCCGACTGCTCCAGGGCAGGAACGTAGGTCCGCCTTTCCCCGTCCCAGTATAGGTACTGCTGGCTCTGAGCGTTGTAATAATACTGGGAGAGGGGCAAGGGAGGGGGCATGAGGGGAGACCTCAAGAGGGGGAACTACAGACCCCACCCGTTTCCTGGGCCACCCTATCACCTGGGAGTTGGGGTCATAGTAGAGACCAGTCTGGGGGTCATAGTAGTAGCCAGACGTCTCATCGTACTGGTAGGTAGAGACGTCAGGAACAGCTGTGGGGGGGTGAGAAAGGGGGGGTCACACTCCTCTCTGCTTTGTTAAGGAACTCCCCGCCCCGTCCCCCACCCCACCCCACCCGCAGGCCATGGCTACTCACGATACTGGCTGTAGGACTCCTGGGCAGTGGGGCTGGTGGCCGGTGGCAGGGCAGAGCTAGGATGGGTAGGGCTCTGGAGCTCAGATTTGAGCACAGCGGGTGACATGATGGTATATGGCTGGTCACAGGGCCGGACAGGGGAACAGGGCTCAGTGTCTGCCGATGCCCCCTGCGCGCCCCTTCCCCCCAAGATCCCCCCAGCTCCCTCACCTGGCTGTTGGCGGCAGCACCCTGGCTGCCGCTTGCTTCGGCTGCTGACTGCTGGTAGATGCCAGGGGCGGCACCAGGCTGGGCGCGGGAGAAAGCCTGCAGTGACACAGGGTCTGCCCCAGGATCCAGGGAGGCCTCCGCACCTGTAATGATGGACAGGGAGGGAAGGAGAATGCTTGTGAATGATGGGGCCCAGGACCCCATGCCTGCCACCCCCCGCCACAGGCTCAGGGAAAGATGCTGGGGCTCACCTGCTCCAGATGGGTCCCCTTTGGTTCCAGTGATGCCGGGGCCTTTGGTGCCCTTGAGGTAGCCATGGGCATAGAGGGAGGACTCTGTGCCCTGGCTGCCGCCATAGCCCTCATCCTGTTGGTAGTAGCTGTAGTCGACCGGTGGCTCCTCGGGGGTGGCCCAGGCACCCTCCCCACCCTGGGAGGCCTGAGGGGCAGTGGGAGGGGCTTATTAGCAGAGGAAGGGGCGCAGGGGGAGGGGAACCAGCTAAGAAGCATCTGCCCACAGGTGAGGCTAGTGTCTGTCTGCTGACAGAAAGCATGCAGGCCTCAGACAAGTGAAGTGTGAGGGCCGCCCGGCCACAGCAGGGCAGGGCAGCGGCAAAAACAAGAATTGACCGAAGACTCGTGCCAAAATGCTCCCAGGGCTGACACTGGTACATGTGTGGCGTAGTTCAAGCGCTGGGTGTCAGGTCAAGGAAGACACCGTCCTCCCCTTCTTTATTTTCATCTCCCAATTTTCTTTCAGCCACTTATAAATTCCGTTTTATTAAAGAAGTTGTAACAATTCAGGATGATAAAATAACCAAATAGAAGCGAAAAGCAGCCACGATGGTGTTGAAGTTGAAAGCCTGGGAGGAGGTGACTGGGAAGGGAGCTGCGGCGAGGCCCCCAAAGCCCACGGCAGCCACTGTGAGGGTTTGGGGTCCACGGAAAGCCAGACAGCAAGCCAGCCCTCCTGGTTGCAGAGAGGGCGCGGGAGGGTCGAGACTGTGGCCCCAGTGTGGGGATGCTGGGGCAGAGGGGAGTCTTTGAGTACCTGTGAGATGGCCCACTGGGCCGCGGCAATAGCAGTGCTGGCCACAGAGGCAGCATTGATGCGACTGCCTTCGTTGGAGGCCATGTCCCTGGGGAGGATGTCAGAGACTAGGAGTGAGATGAGAAGCCCCAGGCTGGGGGGCCGGCTGGGAAGGGACACAGGTGGGGTCCTGACCTCTTAGAACCCTTGGCAAACTCAACGTTGATGGTCTTGCCGTCGATGGTGAGCGGCGGGTGCAGGGCCTGCAGGATCTGCAGTAGCTGGGCTGCCTCCTGGAACGGGAGAAGGGGAGGCAGGGGCACAAGGGTCAGGCCCGGGGAGGCCCCCGGCTCCATTGCCCCATTGCCAGGCTTGGAGCCGCGGTCAGGGGCTGGGGTTAGGGTCCCTCCTCCCCGCCCCGGGGGCCGGGACCCTGGCTGCCCGGCCCCCCCCTGTGCCGCCCTCACCACGATGGTGGAGAGCTGGATGAAGGCAAAGCCACGATTCAGTTGGGTCTGCTTGTCCTTGATGACGCGAACATTGGAGGAGGATAGCACCGCGTAGGGTGCCAGGGCCCCCAGGATGGAGTCCATGGTGCTGTGTGGGTTCAGGTTGCGCAAAATGATGGCTGCGGGAAGGGGCCCAGCATTAGGGGGCACCCCGGATACTCTGCTCCAGCCCTACCCTCTGGTGTCTCCCCACTACCCCTCTCCTCTGGCCTCCGTATCTTTTGCACCTGCTGCTTCCTCTCACCTCTTCCTCCTGGATAAACTTTGCTTGTCAGTCCAAGTCCCAGCTCAGTCGCTCACCTGCCGAGACCCTTCCCAACACACCCCCAAAGTCGAGTCGGGCAATGCTCCTCCCCTGCTCTCCCTACATCACGTCGGTCCCCCCACCAGGCAGAGACCCTGGGAGGACTAATTCTTGGTCACCGCCATCTCTCTGGCCTTGGAGAGCCCAGCCCAGACACCCTAGGGCAGGGAGAAAGGAAGGAACAACTGACTCACTGTCATTGGCGTTCTCCGAGCTTGGCTCCGAGCCCTGTGACAGGGCTTGGGAGGCCAGCACTCCCTGGGCCTGGTAGGGCTGTGGCAGGGGGAGCAGACCTTGGCTTAGCTCCCGTCCACCCAGCGGCAGCGTCTGCTGATCCAGCCTCGCGCCCAGGGGCAGCTTCTGCTCTGCCTCTGTCAGGGGCAGCAGAAGACAGGCCGGTGACAAAGGGGGAGGCAGACTCCAAGGCTGGTCACCCTTCTCCCCACTTCTACCCATGTCCCGGGGAGGTGGGGAGGGAGGAGGGCCTCACCTGACTTGGGCACGCCACACTTGAAGCACTTCTCACGGCGTTTGAAGTTCTGGACACCACACTGCGAGGCACAGGCCAGGCTGTCAGAGTGGGTGTGGCTTTCCACTGCACCCTCCAAACCTGGATCCAGAGATCCCCCAGGGAACCCCACCATGCCCCAGAAAGGAAGGTCCCAGGGTCAGGGGTGGCAGGGGGCCCTGGCTGTCATTCCCAGTCTGTGACTCTTCACCTCACATGGTCTCAAGTTTGTCCCTCAGTGCCACCTCCTCAACTCAGGAAATCAACAACTCCCCCACCCGTGACAAGTGCCACCTCCTCTGAGGTACCAACTGCCAGGACCGCCCCCTTTCTTGTCCCTTTAGCAGGTTCCTCTTCCTAAAACTTGCTTCCCTCTTCAGAAACCTTCAGTGTTTCCACACCTAAAAGCCAGTAGCCCCTCTCTGGCCAGACTCCCATCCCTCCTTTATCTCGAGGACTACGATGGTGTTCCCGAGAACCCAACCCTGGACATGGCAGCCTCCAGGAGCCCCCGGCTTTTCTATGCCTGGAGGTTCTACATTTCTATCTCCGTCCCACGGTCAGGCCCCACGCACTGCTCCTGTGCCAGGCTCTGCCCCGCAGGCCCAGGACGTTAGCCCCCGGCCTAACAGCAGGGAGCAGATGTAGCACGGGCGGGGGGGGCAGGTTTTATCTGTGGGGACCCGGGGAGGGGAACAGTCCAAGAGGGGCATGGCTCGCTCAGCTGGGGACAGTTGGTGGGATGTTTGATCTGGGAGGCCCAGAAGTTTGCTTTGGTTCGGTCTGGTTTTGCTGGGAAGCTAGTGCTAGCAAAGGGAACAAGACATTCTCTGTAGCTGGCGCAGGAGGGTGAGGAAAGAGGCAGAAGTGGAAGCTGGAACGGGCAGGTGACACTGGATTATGGAGGGTGGTCACGCTCGAGCTCAGACTTGGGGGGTGGGTTCTAAGCAGAGGCGGAGGGGCGTGGTTAGAGGTGGTTTCGAGGAATGTTACGGGTGAGAGGGCGAGAGAAAGACACAAAGGGCCAGCACAGCAGAGGAGAGGTCCACGGCGACTGAGGGAGAGGGTGACGGTTGGTCTGGGCAGCGGGAATCGCAAGGGAGAGCATTTTTGTGATGGAAGCGTCAGGACCTGGTGACCAACAGGATGCGGGGAATTACAGGAGGGTAAAGGAGAGAATTCCCTGGTTTTGAGGAGTCTCTGAAAATATAGGAGGGACAGAGTGCCACCGTCACTTCGTCCCTACCCCTGCAGAGACAATGGACACCTGCCTTCTGATAACACTCTCTCTTTTAAAACAAAAAGGTGCCACTTCCCTTGGTAGGCAGAATTCTTACTGTGGGGAGGGTGGGGGGCTCAGCCAGCTCTCAGTCCTCCCCTTAGGTCTTAGGGCTGCCAGCTGGCTGCGGGAGGTGGGGCTGTGGCAGCACAAGGCTACCTCCGGGCTGCTTGGGAGGCTGGCCCCAGGGGAGAGCCAAACCCAGGGTACCATCCACGTCCCCTGTGATCGGGTGCAAGCCATGCCTCAAGGGTAACCCACAGTGGCACCCCTTTGAGCCTCAGGTTCCTTGTAGGGAATACAACTGCAAGACCCTACAGCTTGTGGCCTCAGCCTCAGGTAGACATGGCTTTGTCAGAGTGTCTGTCAAGGTTGGGCCACCTGACACAGGCTCCCAAAGCAGCCTGTGTTTCCTTTGGGAGAACAGGCGCACGTTAAAGGGAGCTAACCGTGGGCTAGACGTTGTCCCAAGGGTTACCCTCTCAAGCGCCACACCGGAATCCTCCCAACCCCCTTGGGGGAGAGGGGTCATCGCTATTCGTGTTTTGGAGGTGAGGAAAGTGAGGCAGAGACCAAGGAGGATGTGGGAGGCTCCGATTCCAGCCAGCCCGGCTCGAGAAGTCCACACTTGACACACCACGCCATGCCTCCACCGTCACTAGTTAGTCGCTTATGTAAAAACTTGTGGAAAGCCTACTCGGACTTCAGGCAGGACTGCGCCTCCTGAGGGCAGAGCCTGGCTTCGAGTGAAAGCCCAGTACACCTGGGTGGGTGGGCAGGCGGCAAGGGACGGTGGCTACTTGAGCTGAGCCGGTCCCCAACACCTATGCCACCTCAGAGGCCCCAGGGGGACAGACGCTGCCGCCACCGCCGCTGTCTCTATCCATGGCAACCGCTGCCCACCGCCCCTGTACCTTATTACACAGCCAGTCCTCATTGATCTTGGGCTTGGGGTCGCTGTAGTGCATGGACACCTTCTGGCCCAGGATGTTGAGGGAGTGCTGCGGGAAAAAGCAGAGCACAGTGAGGCCCAGGCAGCAGTGCCCCACGCACCGTTTCAGCACAGGAGAAGAGAGTGAGCGAGCCCTTCAGCTGGATGGATGAGGGACAGGGAACGGAGGGAGGTCGGAGAACGGACGAGGGAAGAAGGAAGGGAAGGAGGGAGGGAAAGCGCCACAGCCCTTGGGCGCAGCTGTTTGCTGCCTTTCCGGGCACGCGCACGCACACGTGAACACACGCCACCAGGCACACAGTGCTCGGCTGACCGACGCTTGCCGGACAGTGGGGAAAACCCCCCACTCGACCCTGACACTGCCAGGCCACACCCAGGGCCAGCACTACACAGGCTACACTCGGGATGAGGGGGACGGGGAGGGGAGGGAGAGGAGGGGAGAGAAAGAGAGAGAGAGCGCACGCGCGCTAGTGCTGGAGAAGGGGAAAAAGAAAGAGCCATATTTAAAAGATGGAAGTTCCTGCTGTGAGGCTGTCTTCCCGGGGCTGGCTGGGTCCTGGGCCCACGGCATTAGGGCAGAGCTGGCCCCAGGGCCGCCCTGCGGAGCCCCGCTTCCACCACATCTGACCCTTCCTCCCCTGACGCTTTCCTTCCGTGCCCCACACCAGTGAGCCAGGCTCTGGGTAGGTGAGCAGAGCAGGTCCTTGGGTCTCTGACGGTCCCAAAGCTGCTGGGTGGGGAGACCGTGTCAGGTGGGGGAGCAGGCTCCCTTCCCTTCCTGACAGCATGACTCCTTGCTGAGAAGGCAGGCCTGCCCCCAGCGGAGTGGGCAAGTGGTGACTCCTGTGGGGGGTAGGTGCGGGGGAGGGCTAGGGCATCTGAAGTGAGTTCTATCGCATTTGGCTGGTACTTTAGATCAACAGAGCGGTGCTGGCCTCTCGCATGGAAATCAAAAGGCCAAACTCACATGCAGAGAGCTGGCAAAACGGGACTTGCTAGTTAGTGTGCCAACAACTAAGTTCCCCAGTGGCTAGACTTCCAGTGATGCCTGAGAGTGGAACGAGATCCTGGCTCTGCCTAAACCCCGGAGCAGGGTGGTCCCCGAGGAGTGGGAGCCTCCATGGAAGGAAACCTCCCCCCTCCCCGGTGGCCCTCTCTCCAAAAGCTCAGCTGGGAGGTGGAGGGGCAGCGCTAGTGCCTGGTGGTGGGAAGGGGCCAGTGGTGAGTGTGGGTTCTTGATGGGAAGCCCAGTGGGTAGCAAGAGATGGGAAGAGGAGATAGTGAGGGTCAGGAAGGGGGAGAGAGAGGGGGCGGGGGGGATGGGACACAGGGCCACAGGGCAGGGAACTGTGTCCGTAAGAATCAGGCGATGGGGAGCGCTCGATTACAAAGTAGTATTTGTTTGGGGGGGGGTTCAAGTGCGGCAAAGCAACCTGATTGGCTTCCATCCATCGTGTAGCGTCCTGCAAGTGACTAAACTCGACGAAGGCGAAGCCCCGGCTCTGACCTGGAGACAGCATTCAGATACAGACGCAGTGGGTTAGTCAACAGCTTTGGACACACGGCGTTCCCGGGGGTGGGACCCGAGGGGAGAGGACCAGGGGGGCAGAGAGGGAAGGGGGGGAAGAGGAGAAAAGAAAAAAGGGGGAGAGAGAAGTAATCAGAGAAAGACCAGGGGGTGGGAGGCAAGGTAGATGGCCTGGAGGGTCAGGAAAGAGGGACGGGGGAAGGAGGATAACTGAGTGGGAGAGGTGGGGGGGAGGGGGAGATACACACACGCCAGCTGGGAAGAAAGACAGAGAGAGGGGCTCAGGCAGAGCTGCCTGGGGTGACGGAGACGGAAAGGAGGTGGGAGGGAAAGGGGACAAGTAGAGATCTGTGTCAGAGGACAGAGGGCGGATGGGCAGGCTGCTGACTCCACATGGGCCAGAACAAATAACTGAAGGGTGGGGCCCAGCATGAGGCCACTGCCCAGGAGGGGTCCTGGGACAGGTGTTTCATCAAAGCAGCAAAAGAGAACCTGGGCCAGGCTGCTTGGTGAGGCTAGGAAGGGCTCCAGGCCCATCAGAAACCAGGGGGAGTCAGGGACACAACGTCGCCTCGGCCTTAGCACAGTGCAGGGGAGGTGGGCCTTACCAGGGAGCCTCAGGGCCAAGCTAGGAAGATTACAGCCACCCACAGTGCAAGTCCTCCTAGACAGCAGGAGAATGGGGGCCAGGGTTGGCCAGGCAGACCTTAAAGAATCACTGGGTGCCTGGGAGAAGTGCCAGAAGGGGCCGCACCTAGGACACCACCTTATGGAGAAAGAGAGAGAGACCAGAACCCTGCCACTGTGCAGTTTGGCTGGGGTGAAGCAGAACAAGACCTACATGCTACCAAGAGAGACTCCAGGCCTGGCCAGGGCTGGGAAAGGGATCCAGGGCTTGAGGCTGCAGGAGAGCTGCTTCTCTTCTGCAGGTACACACACGGGGAGGCTGAGACATGGCAGGGCTTGGGGGGGGCATGCCTGATCTCCATAAGAGTAACTGTGAGGATGCACAGGAGGATGAAATAGTATGATCTGGGGTGGGGGATGGAGGAAGGGAGGGAAGAAGAGAGAGACAGAGAGGAAAATTGGGGGGGGAGAAGAATAGGGAGAGGGGGAGGAGGAGGAGGAAGAAAGAGAGAGAGAGAGAGAGAGAGAGATGGAGGTGTGGGGAGGAGAGAGACTGAGAGATGGCGAGAGAAGCCCAGGCAGTGAAGCCCCACTGTGCCTGCCTTGGGGAGCCTGGGCCAGAGGTCCTGCAGAGACGACTCCCCCCCACCACCCTGCTAACCTCAGGCCAGCTCCAAGCAGCCTGCAAGAGGGAGGGAGGGAACAAGCGAGGCCAGAAATCCTGGCTGCTCCTTGGGATGTACCCTTGGATAAGAGCCATCCCCTGCCTCCCCTCTTGGGACACGTGAGTGGGACCGTGTCAGACCTACTTTCTGGTCACAGGCTGTTACCAGAAAAATGTGGGGGAGATCGAGGGGCAGGGGAAGGAGAAGAAGGGAAAGGGAAGGGAGTATATGGGGAGGCGGTTACCACCTCAGATACTCAGAGTCCCAAAGAGGAGGTTCCCCGGAGCCTGGCCCTGGCCCTGCCCCCGGGGAGCACTCAGCTCAGTGTTGCACCCCCTCCCCGACAGCCCCAGAGCTGTGAGGAGTATGGGTTGAGGGGAAGAGAAGAAGAGAGGGCACCCCCAAGCTGCCCATTCCCAGCTGTGGCAGGAAGGCAGGGCAGGGAGGGTGAGGGAGAAGGCAGAAGCAGGAGGGAGACTGGAGGCTGAGGCTGGCCAGCGGAAGGGGAGGCACTGGGAACAAAAGCTCACCTGAGGATTTGTTCCGCATCAGCCGGACCTCTCGTGCTTGCACTCCGTGGGACTGCAGCTGGCCCCGGATCTGTACGGGGAGATATGGGTGGGGGCAGGCTCAGCACATGGGGGCCACCGGAGGCCTCCGGGACCCTGGAGGGCTGCCGGCGACATGCACGCACTGCCTCCTCTCGCTCTCTTGGGCCTTGTCCCCAAGTGGCCACAGCCCTGGGCCCGCACCAGCACCTGCTCTCAGCACTCGGCCCCAGACTTGCAGAGAGTGAGTGAAATGAAAGGGGCATGGTGTGGGGGCGGGGGCATGGCAGCGTGATGACCCTCAGAGGCAGAGAGCAAGGAAAGAAGGAGCCAAGCCAGCAGCTGAAGAATGGCCTGCGGGTGGGTGGGGGGGGACTCTGACGACAGGCTTGGTGCAGCCGCCGTGGTGAGGGGAGCTGGGGCTTGCCCTGAGAGACCCGCTATGCGAATACCACAAAGGGCAGGACCACAAGGGCAGGACCGGGTCTGAGCAGAGCCTGGCCGTGTGCCCCCAGGCCATGCGTGGAGCAGTATCCTGGGGTGGAGACCAAAAGGTGTGGTGACAGAGTTTGGAAAGCTTTCTGGATGAAGCCAGAGGGAAGCTGCGGAGGCAGTCTGGGGATTGGACCAGATGAAGTAGGGTCTCTAGGCCAGCGGTGCTTCTTGCAGAAGCCTGGGAACATGTCCTGGGCATTCTCGGGCGGCAATCTTATTGCCTCTGGGCCTCAGTTTCCTCATCAGGTGAAAAAAAAAGGAGCTCTCTCTCTCTCTCTCTCTCTCTCACACACACACACACACACACACATACACACACACAGAAACACGTGAGAATGAAAAGAAACACGGAGGAGCTCGTTAGGACTGCAAATACTCAGGGAGGGCTCAGGAAACAGCAAGAATGTAGGCTCTGGAATCCAGCTGCCCGGGGCCAGACCCCAGCTCCATTGCCACTCGCTGGCCTGCCACTCACTGCCTGTGGGACCTGGGGCAAGCTGCTTCACTGCTGGGGGCCTGGCTTCCTCATCCGTAGGATGGAAACACGCAGAGTACCTTCCCTGCAGGGTGGCTGTGAGGATTAAATGAGACCTGGCCTGTGGCCCACCCTGTGATCAATCCTTAACACATGTCAGCACGGAGCTACTGTCTGACCCTGAACATGGCAGGTGGGCCAAATACACAGGTGGGATTTTTCTCTGTGACAAAATGGGCAGCTGGTAGAGTTTGGAGAAGAGCTGGGCAGAAAACGCAGGCAAGCGGGCAGAGAGGAGACTCAGGGAGGCTAGGGAGGAGACTATTCTAGTGGCCCTCTGGGGTTTTACTGGGGCTCGTTAGGGGAAGCCTCTATGAGAAGGAAACAAGAAAAGGGAGGAATATGGAAGGAAATGTCATGGAGCACAGGGTGGGGAGGCTGTAAGTAGCAGCAAAGGAAGTCAGAGAACGCAGGACTCTGTGGCCAGGCCATTGAGATTTGGCGCTGCTGACGGAAGAGGGCAGAGGTGAGGGTATGGGGAGAGAGTGTGAATAAAACCTCAGAAAATCCCAGGGGACCCTCCCTATCCCCAGGGCTGCAGGGCCCTGCATTATCTCTGCCACCAGGAATACCCGGCTCTGGGTCTGGTGAGCATCTGGCCCTCAATCAACATATACAGAATGGATGGATGACCAGTGGAATGTTCCAGAGGAATGCCCTGTTCCCTCCCACACCCACCACCACAGCCCCTTGGCCAAGCCAGCCTATCCGACACTCCTCCCTTCCAGACCAGGAGAGTACAAAGGCCTGCCCAGAGGACGGATCAGTGCTGGGGGAGAGAAGGGATAAAAGGAGCTGAGGTCGGGGTGAGCGAGAAGCTGAGGGCCCTGGAGGAGACCCAGCCTGGCCTCCTGCTCTGCCGCCTGCCCGGGGCATGGGGGGGGCACGTACGTCATCCTCAGTGGCTGCCTGTGGCAGCATCCTCAGCATGACGATGTTACTGGCCTTCTCCTCCTCCTCCTCCTCCTCATCCTCCTCCTCCTCCTCCCCTTGCTCGGTCCGATAGTCCTGGTCCCGATAGTCGCCGTCTCGGGGGAAGCCTGGCGGGCCGGTGGGGCTGTGCCTGTGCCGCCGCCGCCGCCTACGCTGAGTCTCGGAGCCCGGGGAGGCCTCGTAGGAATCCTGGCCAACAGAATGAGACGAGAGACACCAGACGGGCAGTCAGTCTGGGGTGGGCCTAGGGGCTGGCCGCTGGCTCTCTGAGGCAGACAGGCTCTGAAAGCCAGGGGTGGGCGGGCTCCGGCTAAAGGCTCAGGGCAGGCAAAATGGGTCAGGCCTGGACTGCAACCCTTCTGGGATGGGAAACTGTCCCTGGGATGCCTTCTGGGGGCTGCCTTGATGGGAGCGGGGAGAGGCCGGTAGCAGTATTACTGTGGGGGAGAAACTCCCACAGACAGGTGACCAGACGCCGCCCCAGCCTCCTCGCGTCTGGGGTCAGCACACTAAATCCTGCCCTGTTTCTCCCTCCTCCTCCCTCACCAGCTCAGCTAGTATGTGCACAATTCTTTCTTATGCCTTACGATTTCCAGTTTGGGCCAGGGTTTCACGAGTAGCTCAATATCTCATCCAGAGCCAGTCAGCAGGGGCCTGCAAAGGTGTGAGGGCCACAGTCCTGCCCCCAGGCCCCGATCCTCGTCCGCCTGGCCAGTCCTCTACCACCGCTAGGCTCCCTCCTGACAGGGTGTGGTCGCTGAGTCCTTGGGTGTTGCCCAAGCCATCCCGCCAGGACTAAGCAGGCCGGGCCAGGATCCACACCCCTTCTGCCCTGGGGGGGGGGGGGACCAGATAACTCAGCACCCCACTCCCACTCTTCCCAAGGGTCCACCCAGAGCCCCCTGGTACCCTGGAGACATCCAGGCACAGATCACAGCTGCCAGTTGGGAGGCCTGAACACCCACACTCTGTCCCCAGCGGCTGGGTTGCAAAAGTACACTTCCCACCCTGCTGGATAGGAGACCTGCCTGCTTACTTGGACCTGGGCCCTGACTATCCTCTCAAACTGGGGTTCCCTTAAGGCAAGTCTGCTGCTTCTCCTCAGATGGTAAACATCATGCCTCCCCTCCTCAGGCTAGGGCTAACTACCCAACATGGAAGTGGCTACCCCCTGAGCTCAAAGGAGAGGCCCTAGAGGGTCTTTCCCTTTTGTAGAGGGGCTCTGCCGCCCCTGTGAATGCCAACGGTTGGCCTCCCAGGGCTACTCTGCTGGGTGATACCCAGTTCCCCTACACCCTCCCAAGCCCACATGCCGGGTCCCATGCAGGAGGCTCTTCAAGGGCCCCAAACTGGTTGGGAGCAGGCAGTGAAGGGCTTGCAGTGAACCATGGACCCAAATTAAAAAACAGGGAAGAAGGGAGAGAGGTGATGGCCAGGGGCCCTCAGAAGTATAGAGCCAAGCATGTGGAAGTCAGGGAGACCCAACTCGGGAGAGGAGCCCTCACAGAGGGGAGTGGGGACAGACCCTCCAGGTGAGGCAAAGCCACTGAGCACACTCTGAAGGCACGGGAGCCGAGAGCTACCTGCACATGGTGCTACAAGCTGAGGCCCTGCAGGACTCTGTCCTCCCTGGCCCTCACCTCTGCACTCTGCTCCTCAGACGAGTCGTCGTAGTCGTGCTTGCCCTCCTGGCTACCGTACTCTCGGGGATACGAGCGGTAGTCCATGTCCCGGTAGTCGTGGTCTCGGCTGCGGTTCTCCCCACCATCATCTTGTGAACGGTCAGTGGCTCCATAGCGGCCAGTCCTATCCCCACGACCACCTCTGAGGGAAGAAGAACAGGGAGGGATCAGAGGGCAGTCCTTTCTGCAAGGTGCAAGAGGTGGGGGGGGGGCTCCCACCCACTCAATCCCTCTAGACCCTAGATCCCACTCCTGACAGGGGTCCCTAAATCCTGACTCCATGAGGTGACCTGGGCCCCACCCCTCAAAGATCCAATCCACTTCTCCTTCCCTCTGCCACCTCCCTGGTCCATGCCTGTCCTCCTTCACAGGGCCCTCAGGTGCGGCGTCAGGCCGGTCTCACCTCCACCAGGCCTCTCCCAGCTCATTCCCCATGGCCTGAATGTGAGCAAGTGTTCTATAAGGCAAAGCCAACCAAGCCCAACGACTGCACTCCCTTCGATGGCTCCCTCTTATTCTCACCAAGGTCCTGCCAGGTCTGCAGGGTATGTGGGGTGAGGTCCCTACCACCCTCTCTCCCTCTGCCTCATTGTGCGTGGTGCTACCCTGACCCTCTGTTTCACTATCACCCTGCTAGCCCTGCCCGCTGTTTTGTCAAAATTTTTCCTACTGTGATTACTGTAAAATAATTATCTCGAAGTTGATTTCATGTACATTTCTCTCTTTTTTTAAGATTTTATTTTTAAGTAATCTCTACATCCAAAGTGGGGCTCGAACTCACAACCCCGAGATCGAGTCGCATGCTCCACCGACTGAGCCAGCCAGGCGCCTCTCATATGCGTTTCTTTGATGATTTAAAAAAGTACTAAACTGTGAGTTCTGGGAAAGAGGGGACCACATCCAGAGGGTCCATGGCCCTACTCCTCAAAACTTAGCTTAGTACCTGGTACTTAGTAGATGCCCAAGAATTTTTGTTTGATGAAATAAGGCCTTAAAAAGTATTCTAAAAGCAACCAATACATGTTTACTTAAAACAAGAAAAAAAAAAGACATCATAGTCGACTACTGCTAGCAGGGTCCCCATCCTGGTCAGGAACAACACTGTTAGAATGTCTAGTATCAACACCACTATGAACAGTGTTCTAAGGCACTAGCTGAACCAAAAGAATGAAGAAAAGAGGTTAAAAGCTGGAAAGGAGAAGGTAAAATTACCATTGTTTGTAAATGATATGAGGATATGCCTGTAAGCCCAAGTGAATCAAATGAAAAATGATTACAACCAATAAATCAGTAAGGATGCTGGGTACAAAAGTAATATGCAGAAATAAATACATTGCCTCTATTCAGAGAGGCACCGTTTAGAAATGGGAAGATCCCAAGTATGACTGAACCAAAAAGGTTAAATACCTAGACAAGCGCCAAGATCTTATGACTATACTTCCCACATATAAACCAGGATACGCTTAAAATGGGTCAAAGACTTGAGACAACATGGACGGAGCTAGAGAGTATGACGCTAAGTGAAATAAATCAGTCAGAGAAAGACAAACACCATATGATTTCACTCCTATGTGGAATTTAAGGAACAGAAATGAGCAAAGGGAAAAAAGAGGGAGGCAAACCAAAAAAACAGACTCTTAACTACAGAGAACAAACTGATGGTCACCAGAGGGAGGTGGGGGAGATGGGGGAAATGGGGGGGGGTTTGAAGAGATTTTTTTAATTAAATAATTGGGGCGACTGGGTGGCTCGGTTGGTTAAGTGGACAACTCTAGATTTTAGCTCGTAATGATCTCGAGCCCCACGATGGGTTCCACACTCAGTGGGGAGTCTGCCTGAGGGTCTTGCCCTCTGCCCCTCCCCCCACTTGCGTGTGCATGTGCTCTCTCTGTAAAATAAATAAATCTTTAAAAAATTAAAAAAAATAATCAGGAAAATGTGAAAAAAAGAAAGTGCATGGTCCAATAATAAAATAATAAAAAAATAAAATGGGTCAAAGATTTAAATAGAAGAACTGAAACCATAAAAGTAGAAGAAAACACGAGATGATTTCTTGATAATCTTGCAATGGGGGAAAACTATGACCCAAATCCAGAAGCCACAGAAGAGATTATTAAAGTTAACCATATAAAAATAAAACACTTCTGTTTGGAAAAGAAAAAAAACCATCATGAGCCCAGTCAGGACAAACTAACTGGGAAAAAGTATGGGAAGAGGAAGAGGAACAGAATTCGCAGGAAAGAAATACAAACGATTTATATTTTGAACAATGAAAATCAAAACTACCCTGGACAGGCCATTTTAAAATAAACGTCTAAAATTTATTTTTTGTATATTTTTAGTCATTTTTATTGTGGTAAAATACAGATCTCACGAAATTTACCACAAAATATACTCACGATGTTGAGCGATCATCACCGTCTGTTTCCGGAAACCTTTCTCAGAACAGAAGCTCCCTACTCACTGAACATTAGCTTGCCACCCCACCCCCTCTATCCTACTTCCAATCTCTGTGAATCTGCCTGTCCTTGGTACCTGGTGTAAGTGGAACCATACAATATCCGTTCCTTCGTGTCCGGCTGCTCTCGCTTCGCGTCATGTTTTCCAGGCCCGCCTGTGTCGCGGCCTGCGTCAGAACTTCCTTTCTTGTGGCCGCACACGTACGCAGGCATGGCACACGCCACGCTTCGTCTGGCCGTGCATCTGCTCGGGGCCGGCTGCGCTGTTTCCACCTTCTGGTTGTTTTGGGTGTTGTGACTAATGCTGCTATGAACACTGGTGTACAACTATCGGTGCGACTTCCTGCTCTCAATTCCTTTGGGTAAATACCCACGAGTGGAACTGCTGGACCACATGGTAGCTGCAGATTTAATTTTTCGAGGAGCCCCTGGGCGGTGTTCCACAGCAGCTGTGCCATTTCACGTTCCCGTCGGCAACGCGCCCAAGTTCCAATCTCTCCACATCCTCACCAGCACCTGTCATTCTGCATCGCTCCCTGTGCTTCCTGGCCACTCGTGTGTCTTTTCTGGAGAAATGTCTATTCGAGTCTTTTGCCCACTTCTGAACTGGGTTTTCCTGGGCTGCTGCAGGAGTTCTTTTTCTATTCTGGGTGTGAGTCCCTGACTAGATATATGACCTGCAAACACCTTTTCCCATGCTGTGGGTTGTCTTTTCACTCTCTTGAACCATGTCCTCTGACGTACTTAAGTTTCTAATCTTGATGAAGTTAAACTTGTTTTGAAATAATTTTAGATTTATAGAAAAGTTCAAAGGTAACATAATTCTTATATACCCTTCACCCAGCTTCCCCTAATGTTAACAGGGGACAAATGTAACCACAGTACATTTGTCAAAACTAAGAAGTTAATTAACTGTAGGAGTTCACCCGTTTTCCCACTACTATCCACCTTCTGTTCCAGGATCGAATCCAGGATGGCACATTGCTTTTCGTCATCATGCACCCTTAGTCTCCTCTGGCCTGTGAAGGTTTCTTAGTCTCCCCCCCCCCTTTTTAATGACTTTGACAGTTTTCAAGAGCACTGGTCAGCTGTTTTGCAGAATGTACCTCAACTTGGGTTTGTCCATTGTGTTTTTGTGATTAGACTTGAGGTTATGGAGGTTATGGTTTTTTGGGGAAGAATACAAGAGAGCTGACCTGCCCTACTGATTGCATTGTATAAGGGGGCCCATGATATCAACGTGACTTATCACTGCCGATGTTGATCTTGACCATGTGGTTGTGGTGGGGTCTGCCAGGTTCCTCCACTATAGTTTCTCTTTTTCCGTTTCTACACTCTGTTCTTTAGAAGTGAGTCACTAAGATTAGCCCACAGTCAAGAGGAGGAAAATTAAGCTCTACCTTCTGGAATGTGGAGTATCTACATATATTATTTGGAATTCTTCTGTAAGAAAGATCTGTGATAGAACATTTCTAATGTGACAGATCTGTAAAAGTCCAAATGTTTGACAAGACACTCTTGGTAAGGCTGTATGGGAAACAGGCACTCTTGTACTGCTGGTAGGAGTGAAAATGGAAACAGTCCCTTGTGGAGGGGAATTTGGCAATAGCTGGTAAAAACTAAAAATCTACCCTAACCCCCAATTTTCCTGGAAATGTAATATACTAATATACTTGCACACATACAAAAACATCATTCAACAGCACTGTTTGTAACGGCAAAGGACAAGAAACAATTTAGAAGAGTCAGAAAAATTCTGCTTAAAAAAAAAAAAAGACTAACGAGGGGGGAGAAGAGCCTCACCAAATGTTAAAACATATTATATATAAAGGTGGAACAACTGAAACACAAATGGACAGATAAGTGAAACTGAACAGAGTCCATACTACACAATAACATACATGGAAATTTATAGTAACCCAGAGGCTGCAACTCATACGAACAGGGGGAAAATGGATTAGTCAATAAACACCAGTTGCAGTAATGGTCTGGGCTACAGATCAGTGAACTACAGCCAGTGGACCCAATCCAGTCACCCAAATAAAGTTCTCTTGAACACGGCTATACCTGTTCATTTACATATTGTCTGTGGCTGCTTTTAGCCGAGCAGCTGTGACAGAGACGGCATGGTCTGCAATGCCAAAAATATTTACTATCTGGTCCTTCACAGAAGGAAGTTTAAGAAAATAAAAGTTGTTTATCTACCTCATTTCTTATACCAAGTAAATTCGAGATGAATCAAAAATTTAAATCCCTGAATAGAAACCATAAAAACGTTAGAAAGAAAACATAAGAAAAAAATGAATCACCTCATGGAAGGCCTTTCTAAGCAAGACAAAACCCTGGAAGTCATTTAAAAAAAAAAAAACCTGATAAATCTGGCTTTGTAAAAACTTATTAAAAACAGGTTAAAAGGGGCGCCTGGGTGGCTCAGTCATTAAGCGTTTGCCTTCGGCTCAGGGCATGATCCTGGCATTATGGGATCGAGCCCCGCATCAGGCTCCTCTGCTGAGAGCCTGCTTCTTCCTCTCCCACTCTCCCTGCTTGTGATCCCTCTCCTTCTGGCTGTCTCTCTGTCAAATAAATAAATAAAATCTCAAAAAAAAATGTTAAAAAAAAAACGCGTTATAAAATACCACAAACATCGGGGTGCCTGGGTAGCGCAGTCGTTAAAGCGTCTGCCTTCAGCTCAGGGCGTGATCCCGGCGTACCGGGATCGAGTCCCACATCGGGCTCCTCCGCTGGGAGCCTGCTTCTTCCTCTCCCACTCCCCCTGCTGTGTTCCCTCTCTCGCTGGCTGTCTCTCTGTCACATAAATAAATAAAATCCTTAAAAAAAATTACCACAAACAAATAAACATGTCATAAAGCAAGCATGGTAAAAATGTTAATGGTAGAATCCAGCAGATGGTTATAGAGGTATTCACTGTAAAATTCTTTCAACTTTGCTGTACGTTTGAAATTTCATAATAAAACATTGGAAAAACACCATAAAGCTCAAGGTAATTAACAAATGGGGAAAATAAAATGTTTCCAGATATCTGCTTGGTTTCCAATATTTCATAATTGTTCATTTATTCATTCAATAAATATTAATGTAACATTTGCTATGTGTCAAGCGCTGCTCTAGTGCTGGGGACACTGCTGTGAATAAAATGAAGTCCCTTGTCCTTGTGAGCTTGGCTTGGAACCCAAATTATTTCTTTACGATAAATGCCTGGACAGGAAGTGGCTGGTATGAGTGATGTATTTTTAAGGGTTTTTTGTTTGTTTGTCAGAGAAGCGGAGGTGGGGGAGAGGGAGAGAGAGAATCTTAAGCAGGCTCCATGCACGGTGCAGAGCCCGACACAGACCTTGATCTCACGACCCTGAGATCATAACTTGAGCCAAAATAGTCAGATGCTTAACCGACTGAACCTCCTACGTGCCCCTTAAGGGTTCTGATGTGAGCAACGTTTCTTTGTGTTTGCTTACCACAGTTATCCCCCAATACTTGAACTCTGGTCCTCAGAATTTAAGAACCGAACAGAGTTGAATAAATGTTCAGATGAAATCCTGAACTCTGACACTCAGCATCTAAACCAAATAAATTTTTTAAAGATTGATTTATTTACTTTAGAGACAGAGAGAGTGCGAGCACATGTGAGCAGGGGGGAGGAGGGCGAGGGAGAGAAAGAATCCTCAAGCAGACTCCCTGCTGAGCATGGAGCCTGAGGAGGGGCTCAATCCCAGGACCCCAAGATCATGACCTGAGCTGAAACCAAGAGTCAGCCACTTAACTGACCGAGCCACCCAGGTGCCCCTAAACCAAATAAATTTCCATACTGAACTCTTGCTATCTAAACTTGGGAAGAGAACAGATTTGGACAGTAAGGGATACTTTTCATTGGCCACAGAACACTTTGACAAAATACCTTCCAAAGACAGACCCTGTTCATAATACATTTCCACGAAGCTGGACTGAATCCTAATATGCGAGGACCTCCGCAAAATGAATATATTTCTGAAAATCAAAAACTGCCAAAATTGGCAGAAGAACTAGACAAAATGATCATTAAAAATCCAGGCCCTTTTAAAGCTCAGTTTTAACAAGCTTTCAAGGGACAGATACTTTTTATACAAGTTTCTCCAATAAAGAGAGAAATGGCAAAAGCTGCCCAAATCATGCCATGAGGCTACGGTGACTCAGTGTCAGATGGATACTAGAAAAGGAAATCATTAAGACCACTTCACTGAGGTGACACAGATGCAAATATCCTAGTAATACAGTACCTAACCAAATGTAACAGTGTTTTAAAAACATACATATTAAATAATTTTTCTGCCAACAACTGATGAATAAGCATTAGGAAAACAGATTCAGAAGCATCTACAAAGCCAATGAACTGTGCTCTTAAAACATATCAAGGCCATGGAAGAAAAAGAAAGACTTAGTAACTTCCTGAGTAAAGGGAACCAAAAATACAAAGTAGCTCCATACAGTGTAGCGTGTGATCTTGGACAGGATCCTAGATTAGGGAACCAATGCCGTAAAGGACAAGGGATGACATCAGAATATGAACTTTTTAGAAGATAAAAGTACTGCAACAATGTTCAGTTCCCTGATATTCAGAAGTGTACTGTGGTTACAGAAGAGAAAGTCCTTGTTCTTAGGACGTACATGCTGTCATACTTAACGGTCATGTCAGTCACTAACTGAAATGATACAGGAAAAAAAAGTTGCCTATACATAGATACCTTGATATACAGCTGTATCTCTACCTATATATATAGAGAGAGAGATGGGGGGAAGAAGGGCATGGTGAGGCATGTAGGTAGGTAAAATAAATGTGGCAAAATGTTTATAATTAGTGGTTCTGGGGAGAAGATATATGGGAGTTTACTGTACTTGCAACCTTTCTGAAAATTAGAATTTTTTTTCAAAATAAGAAGTTATAAACATACACATACACACCAAGGAAGGTATATCTCAACAATGGCAAGGATGTAATTTAATGTGATTTGTGAAACTAATGGACAAAAGGAGGAAAAAAGCATGTAATTATGAAGTTCGATCCTCATTTCTTTTTTTTTTAATGTCCATCGAACCCAACATGGATTATTATTTTTTTTTAAAGATTTTACTTATTTATTTGACAGAGAGAGCAAGCACAAGCAGAAGGAGCAGCAGGCAGAGGGAGAGGGAGAAGCAGGCTCTCTGCTGAGTGGGGAGCCTGATGCAAGGCTCAATCCCAGGACCCTGGGATCATGACCTGAGCCGAAGGCAGATGTTTAACCGACTGGGCCACCCAGGTGCCCCTGATTATTTTTTTAAGATTTATTTATTTGAGAGAGAGAGAGAGAGCGTGCGAGCACAGGGCGAGAGGGAGAGAGAGAACCTTAAGGAGACTCCAAGCTCAGTGCAGACTTGATGCAGGACTCAATTCCAGGACCCTGAGGATCATGACTTGAGCCGAAATCAAGAGTCGGATGCTTAACTGACTGAGCCACCCAGGCACCCCCAATTCTCATTTCTGATAAATCTTGACAAACTAAGATTAGAGAATTTTCTTGGTTTATGAAAGGCTACATTCTAATAGCCTACAGCACACATCCAATTTGATGGCTAAGCAGACGGGGCTGCCTATCAGGCCGGGACTGACTGTTGATGTCTTGCAGATGTCCTTTATGAGACAGAAATGTCTCATCTATCTGCAGATGTCCTTTATGAGGAAGGAAATAAACTACATTGTTTAAGCCATTATTCTTCAGATTCTCTGTTACAACCTGCTAAAATGAATCTTATTTTGTGCACCCAGCATCACTGACACTATTTAATATGGTACTAAAGTCCTAGACAACATTATAAGCGAGGAAAAAGAAATGTGACAGAATTGATTTGCATACAGCATAACCAATTACTTAGAAAGACCATCAGAATCAACAATGAATAATCAGAAATAATAAGAGAGTACAGCAAGGGTAAGATAACTTAGAAAAAGTAACAGCTTTCCTCTACCCCAGCAAACACAAGCTTGGAAAATATAAAAGAAAATAAGACGTCAATGAAAACTATCGAAGCACCTAGGAATTATACAAGAGTTGTATTTTCATTTATTCAGACTTGAATGTCATTCATTCGTTCATTCATTCATTTTTAAGTAGGCTCAATGCCCAGGATGGAGCCTAATGTGGGGCTTGAACTCACGACCCTGAGATCAAGACCTGAGCTGAGATCAAGAGTCAGACACTTAACTGACTGAGCCACCCAGATGCCCCATAGATTTGTATGTCCTTTAAACAAATTTTAAAATATTCTCCATACAGGTCTTGGATCAGATCACCACTTAAAAAAGATGACAATTCTCCCCAAATTAATAATTTGATGCAATCTTAATCAAAATTCTTGAATGTTTTTGAGGGACTTGATACATTTCTTTAAATGTAAGTCCCACAAATGGCTAAAATCAACTTTGATAAGAGAGCAAAGAGGGAGCTAAGAGAGTCTATAAAGCCATAATAACAAAACCAGTAAGGTTCTGGCGTGAGAATTAAACAAACAGACCAATGAAACAAATCAGATTACTCAAGACAGATCCACGTACATGAGGGAACTTGAAATGAGATGACGTACTACAAATCAATAAAGAAAGAATGGACTATTTAAAAGGTACTGGGAAAACTGCCTACTATATGGAGGAACACAAAACCAGAACCTGCCTTATACCGTATGCAGAAGTGTACTCTAAATGTTACTAAAGATCTAAATGTGAAAGGGAAAACTATAGAGTGAACACAATCTTTGTGATCCAGAGGCAGGAACAGAGAAGTTTCTGAAAGCACAGATTACAAGACAAAAAATGATGAATTTTACAGGTACCCATCCTTGAGGGAATCATTAAGTAAAAGGCAACAGGCACACACCACGGTGTCCTTGGGGCCAATTAGAAGCAAAGCACTCACATACACATGGCAAAGGAGACAGATCTTAAAGACGCAGTGCTGAGTACTACAAAGTTCAGGAAACAAAATGAAAACTGTAGCACTCAGTCGTTTGTACAAACTGAAAACACAAAGCTCAAAATAATGCTACATATTCTAGAAGGATACATTTCAAACAGGACAGAGCAGCTGCCTACAGCTATTGGAATCAGAAATAAAAAGGAAAACACAAACATGGCAAGAGAAGGCCCTGTAATGACCTATGATAGAAACCCACCTTAAACTGAAAAGGTATGATTTAACTCAAACCTCTGCACTTGAGGGCCTCTGAAAGCCAGAAGACAGACAGTGGCTTTATTTCGTTATAAAGTCTGAAGGAAGTATGTCACCTACTCAAAATGCCACAGAGCACTTCGAGAGAATACCACCCAAAACCTGAATGCTTTCAAAAGATATTTTTTAAAAGATGACTGACTAACACTAGATGATGACCACATCTCAAACTTGGGCTCGCTTTTCAGAAAACACTTTTAAAGGGGGTGGTGGAAGAAGAAACACTTTGTAAGACATTTAAAAAAATTACTTCCTCCCTGACATTTTATAAATCTACTGACTTTTAATAGAGGCTTTCTGGGAGCATTAGGTCTACTTTCCTAAGCACTCTTAATATGTCAGGAACAGATCATCTGCGTGAGACATCAACTGGAGTGATCCACCAGAATGGTGAGGGTTGGCCCAGGATCTCTGTATTTTACCAAATGTTCCGACTATTTCCTGTTCGTACCAGTTTAAAAATAACCACACGGGGAAGAAAAATAAAATAAAAATAACCATATGAGAGTGTCCCATACTAGGACAAGTGTCCCGCCAGCTTCAGCCCACCTTGTTCCTGAAGTCTCCCACTATCGGACCTGGCTTGCCCCATACTTACCCTGCACAAATGCCTCACTCTGAAGGCACCACTCCCATCCACCCCTTCAACCCAAAGCTATAGCCCACACCTCCCCCCTGAGAAGCCACAGGCACTTATAACCCACCACCCCTCCGCCACCCACCTCTGCCTCTCCTCCTGCAGTGGCTGTCCACACCTTGGTGAAGATCTGAGTCACCCAAACTGGGAACCTGGGACTCGGCCTCCATTCCTCCCTTTTTCTTGATCCTTTCCCAACTCCACAACCAACCATGGCACCTATCGAGCTGTTTCTTAATATCACCTGTAAAGTGTGTGGTCTCCCTTGTGAGACCCTGAGGAAAAAGGCTGCAGTCTTATCTGTCTCACTCACCACTACACTGCCAGAGCCTAGCACAGGGCCTGGCTTCCAACAGGTGCCAAGTAAATGTCTGCTGAAAAGAAACCAATCATCTGCTGTGCTGTTTCCTCTGCCCGGAAGTCCCCTCCTAGCACCTTCCCGGACCAATTCTTACACGGGGATAAGCCTAGGATGCTTGGTAGGGGTGGGAGTGGGTAACTCACCGTCTTTCATACTCCATGTCCTGATAGGGCCTGCGGGGGCTGCTGGGGCCCCTCCTCAGCCGCTGGCTCCGTTTCACTTCCCAGCCACCCCCGCTGCTGCCACCATGATCTGCCAGCCTGGGTGATGCCTCCTGCAGGGACTCTGAGGAGAGTAGAAGGAAGAAAGGGGTCAAGGCAGTTGGGGCCTCCTTGAGAAACCCTTGTTGTCAAGGGTCTCTGCTGTCCCTTAGCCCAGGGACATTATTTCCCAACTTCCTGGTGCTCCTGTGGACCAGAGTAGGAAGACAGCCCCTACCTGGCCTGCTCCTTCCCTTCTCCACAGACATGACGCTACGGCCCCCAGTCCTAAAATAGCAAGGCCAGGGGCACCTGGCTGGCTCAGTCAATCCAATATGCAACTCTGGATCTCGGGGTCATGAGTTCAAGCCCCACATTGGGCGTAGAGCTTACTTAAATAAAACAGAAATAGCAAGGCCTTTGGCAGAGAGGGGAGCATCCTGCAGAGAGACCTGGTGGTGCCACCTATTCTGTGATCAAGGCTCTGCCATCTGAGACCAGTAGACAAGTCTGAGCCTGGAGCTAGCTACCTGCCCAGGGGGTTCTCGGTGCTGGATGACTTGTCTAAGATCAGGCACATTAGGCACAGAGGCAAGACTTCACAACGGGAGTTGTAGGCACCCACCAAGCTCCTTCCATGGGGCCCCAGGTGCCATTTCATCCTCCCAACAAGATGTTGGCTGCCCCCTACAAGACAGCAAGAGACCACGAAAGGCCTAGAGGGTAAAGGGGCTAACTTGGCAGTGAGATGGTTGACGCCTCGCTGGGCTCCGGGCCAACACAGCTTTGGCCCTCACTCCACAACTGGCTCAGCCTCGAGCTCTGTCTCTTATGCACAGCCAGGTCCCAAGGTGGTTCTCTCCCCAGGGCTCTGGGTCCAACTTATCCAGAGGCAAAGGAACCCTTTTGAGGCTGTTCCCAACCACTGTGCTGTTCTGCAGGGATGAAGGGCAGTCATTTCACCCAACCCTCAGGGCTGCCATGAGAACTACGTAAGTCCCCAGAGCCACATGACCTGGCCAAGGGTCACCAAGAAGTATCCCAGAATCTTCAGAACCCACCCTCTGAGCAGGACTCAGGCAAAGCTAGGCAGTAACAACACCTGCCCAACACTAGGCTGCCACCACACCTCCCCTCCACGTATACACACAACCAATTTTCTCTTTCTCCTTAAGCCACAGGGAACCAGAGCTGCCTGCTCCCAGATGGATAAGAGTTAGAAACACAACGAGGGGCCCCAGTGGATGAGAGCCAGATACAAAACCCTCAGTAGACTCTGGCAAAGAGGTCAGAGTCACACACCGGTATCCACGACAGATAGGGACCAAAGTCACAGACATGAGCCCCGAATAACTATGGGCCAAAATCAGAAGACAGGAACCCACAATAAGTACGGGCCATAATCACACACCGAGGCCCTTTCAAAGGATGAGCGTCAGAGTCACAGATACGAACTCCTCCCCAAAGAAGGGGCAGTAAGTCATACACACAGTTCTTGCACTCCCTCCCCGCCTACCAAGTGGGTTGGTTAGGGCCAGTCCCAAGAAGACTCCCTATGGATAAGGACCCCTCCCCATGGATAAGGACCTCAGTTACAGCACAGACTACAAGGATAAAGACCAGAGTCATACAGACGTCTTTCCTCCTCCCCCACCCAAGAATAAGGAGGACCAGAGCCACAGAATGCTTCCCCATGGATAGGTAAGTACCCAAGTCACACAGAGGAGACAGCACACCCTCCTCCCCTATGGATAAAGACCTCGGGCCCCTCCACGGATAAAGTTCGGTGTCGCAGACACAGTTAAGCCACGGAAGCCCACTCCCATCGGTCCCTCCCTTCCCCCAACCCGCGTGCACCCATTCCCGTGCCCCAATCGCGCACGCGCCTCAGCTCTCAAAAGCGGGGGGAAGATACCCCCTCCCGGGCTCAGGCCATGCACACATCCCTCGGTTCCGCGCGTAGCCCAGGCCCACGTCCCGTAGTCCGCCCTCGCGCCTCCTCTCCGCACCCGCCCGCCCCCGGCCCCTTACCTCCGCCCCCACGACCAGCGACGACGCTCACCTTCTCGGCCCGGGCTGTCAAGGGAGGGCTCCCGGACATCACCTCGGCGCGCCGCCACCTCCTCCAACTCTCCCAGCTCAGCCGGAGCCGGCCTGCACCACCGCCAAGTCCGAGGCCGGAGGCAGAAGGGCGGAGGAGCGGGGAGGGGAGAAGCGCCAAGCGCGCTACCCTCCCCAGGAAACCCACTGCCGCCTACTCCCAGCCGGCCGCAATCACCAGCACAAAATGGCGACGACGAGAAGGGAGCCGGCGCTTCGACCACCATCCACCTACTAAGGGAGCGCGCTCTGGCCGGCCTCGTCTATTGGTCGCCGGCCGCCGACGGCCAGCCCTGGCCGGCTCTGATTGGCAAGCGTATGCCACCTCCCCACTCTCCCAGCGAACGCTCGCAAGTCGCGAAAAGGAGTAGCTATTGGCCAATCCGGCGAGGCCCGCTTTTTAGAAGCTTGGCTTCCTTCGAAGATGAAAGACAAACGGAAGCTCCGCCCCTCCCCCCCCCCCCGAGGACGAGGGAAATCTCCGTGCCATTGGCTGGGACCTGCATCCACCCAAATGTCAACGCTTTCTTATCAAGGAAATGGGCAGACCTATCAGCCAGAAATTCCTTAGCCTGACCGAGGTTAGGAAAATGGTCACCCCCGTGCTGCCATGACAGAGGGAAGGAAAGAGGGCTACTCAGCACTTCACCTCATTTGAAAACCAAATCCAGACTCGGAACCTATTTAGTGCGGCGGGGGCGGAGCGACAATTGTCGCGCGCGGGCCAACTGCAGCTGCGCGTAGTCGCATTTCCGTCCCCGCCCCTGAGATCCTGCGGTACAATCTGTCATGGCGGCCGGGCTGTTAGGTTTGTGCTCTCGCCGCCTTTTGGCAGTAGCGGCGACGCGAGGGCTCCCGGCTGCCCGTGTTCGCTGGGAATCCAGCTCGTCCAGGGCCGTGATCGCCCCGTCGGCTGTGGCAGGAAAGCGAATGCCGGAACCGACCGTACGCTGGCAGGAGGACCCAGATCCGGAGGACGAAAACCTCTATGAGAAGGTGAGAGGGAGGGGAAACGGGACGCCAAAAGGGTCAATCGGGGGCCGGCGGACGGGGCGCCGTAGAGGACGTTCTTAGGCGGCTGAGGACTGCGCTGCTGGTGAAATCCTCTAAGACTTGGAAACTTTGCCTACCTTGAGTTACTTCTTTGTCCCCTCGTAATCTTCAGTTCAGGGCCAGGGGCGAGACTGGCTTTATTTTGCAGACAGATATCAAACCTGAGGCGGGCAACGCTCAAAACACTTTGGAAGCAACATAGTATAACGACAATAATACTAAACACCCATATGGTGCTTGCTCGGTGCCAGTGCTCTAAACACTTTATGTACGTTATCTTATCTAATCCTCAAAACAACCCTATTTTGAAGTAGGTACTATTAGCATACCTATTCTACAGACGAGGCAACGGAAGCATAAAGATGTTAAGTGACTTGCCCAAACTCGCATAACTGAATGTGTGGCGGAACCAGGTCCGCTGTGCTGTGGTGACAGCAGAGACTCTGAAATCAGAATGCCAGGGTTGGAATACAAGCACTGACAGTTATTCATCTTTGTGACCTTGGTCAAGTAGCTTGACTCCTTGGTGCCTCTTTGTAAAATGGGGAAAGTATTAGGACACCTTCTAGAAAATAAAATGCTGCGTCTGCCTCATGTGATTAAATGAGGCAAAATGCTCCCAACAGCAGCCGGCACCTAGTATTCATCATTAGAAGGTGTTAATCATTGTTGCTACTTTCTGCCTCACTGGGATATTGTGAGGTTTGTGTATAGCACACAGTAGGTTCTTCATCAGTACTATCCTCTGACTTGGATATATAGGATGCTTATTCATTTATTCATTCATTTTGTAAATAAGGAGCCAGGGCCTGCTGTATGCCAGGTGCAGTTCAAGGCCCTAGGGGTTCAGCAGTGTGGAAATCAGATAAAGCCCTTGCTCTTCGTAGAGCTTATATGATAATGGAGAACACAGAAGATAAACATGTAAAATATTTGGAAACAGTAATATTGAGTATGTAATAAAATAATGTGATAGGGTCTGGGGAGATGCTACCTTGGTAAACTAATAACTGCTAGAAAGAAAAAGCAAGATAAGTGGATGGGGAGTGACTTGGGGGTAGGGGGTAATTTTGTTCGGTGAAACCATAGGAAATTGGCAGTGTTCAACCATTTTTAACCTATAAAAGTGGCAATTTCCTATAGTTTAAGACAAGTAATGGATAAGGTGACTAGGGAATGCGTCCTAAGGGAAGTGATTATGAAGCCAACACTTTGAGTGAGAAGACAGATCTAGCCATGACGAGATCTGGGGGAAAGCCTTTCTGGGCAGAGGGAAGAGTAAGTGCAAAGGCCCTGTGGTAGGAAGGAGTTTGACAATGCCTAAGACTAGAAAGAGGAATTAAAGGAGAGAGGGGAGATTGGTCTGAGGTGAAATTGGAGACCAGCTTATGCAGGGCCAGCATAAGGCTTTTGTGGAGCCACAGGAAGCCCTCATTGACCTCTTCTTTTTCTTGCCACAGAACCCAGACTCCCACGGTTATGACAAGGACCCTGTTGTGGACCTCTGGAACATGCGGGTCGTCTTTTTCTTTGGCTTCTCTGTTGTCTTGGTCCTTGGCAGCACCTTTATAGCTTATCTGCCTGATTACAGGTGCATGGGGGGTGTCCAAGAGAGTGGAATGGGTGGGGGTGGAGGTTGAAGGGGACTGTGCCAGGTATCCTGTTCTTTGTGCCAGTGGGGACTGGGGAGCTAAGATGGGGTTTGGTTTCCAGTGAGGCTCCCTCACATCTACCCCCATGCTGCTGCCTCCAGAATGCAGGAGTGGGCCCGCCGAGAAGCTGAGAGGCTTGTTAAATACCGAGAGGCCAATGGGCTCCCCATCATGGAATCCAACTGCTTTGACCCTAGCAAGATCCAGCTGCCGGAGGATGAGGACTGACCCGTTGCCAAGCGGGGCCCAAGAAACATCACCTTCTCCACCGCCTGCCTGTCATTCTGCCCTTTCTTCAGAGCACCTAATTAAAGGGACTAAAAGTCTGACTGGCTGGTGTTGGTTTTGTTGGAGGGGGGGAATGTGGGAACAGGTGTGTCAGGTCTTAAAAGGCTACTGCAGCCTTTTCTGGGTGTTCTGGTTATCTGTTGCTGGGTAACAGACACCCTAAGACTTAGTGGCTTAAGATGACAATTTAGTATTCTCTTTCATGGTCCTGTGATCAACTGGGCTTAGCTAGGTGGCTCTTGGGGCCTCAGGTGGTTGCAGTCAGATGGTGGCGGGGGGCTGGAGGCGTCTTTAACTGGGACGGACGTCCGAGGTGGCTTCTTCATGCGCACGTCTGGCACTTCAGTCTTCTTCCATGTGGCATCTCTCTCCAGCAGAATAGTCCGGGCTCCTTATAGGGTGGCTCAGGGCTCCTCTGGATGGAGGTGTGGCGTATAGGAAGAAATCAGTGGCAGCCATCTTAGAAAAAGGGCTGGGACGACTGGGGATTGAGGGTGGTGTGTCGGAGCAGGGCTTTTCTATTGCTGAGAACGAGCATTTGTCTCCCTCGCCACGTTCTCTGTTTCTCTCTGCACTTTGGAGTTTCTGCCCGTCTTGTGTCTTGGTGAGTCTGGATGCCTCTCTTTTCCCTTCTGTCCTGGTCTGGGTGGCCTCATACTCAAGACGCACATCTGTGTGTGTGCATGCGTGTCTGTGTCTTTGCCTGCCTGCTCCCCTTCTCCCCCTCCCCCTCGCAGGAATTCTCCCCCTGCACATTCTTTCTCTGGGAATAGGCTGTCTCCTTGCAGCAGGGGCTCATTCTTTCAGGCTCTCTCTGTCTTTGTCTCTCTCTGTCTCTCTGCGTTCTGGAAGATGGAACCCAGGAGACTTGCTCTGGCTGTCTGTTTCTTTCCAGGGAGTCTCTCCTAAATTCCCGTTAAGTCTGGACATCTGGGCTCCCCTTCATGCCCCTGGCATCTCTGCCCTTTCCCCGGTGGCCCCGTTCCACAGCTCATACTTCAAAACTCCACATCACATGCTCATTGCTACCATCTCTGTGCGTGTCCCTGCTTGGACTTCGGAGAGTGCAGGAGCCCCCAGTCACTGGCTACCAGAAGAAAATCTGTCCCAATGGACCCACTGCTAGAGGTGATGTCTCTACCCCTTGCTGCTGAGTCTCAGGAGGAGCCCTAGTCCACTGGTCTGTGGCTAAGGTGGGAGCAATGTCCACGTGAGCCTTCCTGGAAGTGAGCAGTTTCACTTCCTGAGTGCTTCATCGTGGGGCCTGTCTCCCAATCTGAGGATAGGCCCCGAAGCGGAGAATCCTAACGCGTAAAGGGAGCACTCTCCACCTTCCAGCCTGCAGTTACTGGGACTGGAAGCGAAAGGGACATGCTGTCCCAGCACCAAGTACCTGAGTATATTGGGGGAATACTCCCTATGGTAAACCTCAGCCTGTTGCCGCCATGCCCTACCATCGGCCCAGAGAACCTGTCCCCCCACTGAGCCCATCCGGGCGGTAAGCTGCATGAGGGCAGGTACTCAGGCATGCCCGTTCGCTTAGAGCAGGGATTGGTACAGTATGTGCTTGAGAAACGTGCAATTGCTACCTCTGGTACAGGTGCCGTGCCCTACCACCAAGGCCCCTCAGGCTTACGCCACTGAGGCTGCGCACTTCAAGTCCCCCCAGTCCTGCCTCCTCACCAAGCTCCCAGGATCTCAAGAGACCTCCATTCTGGCCAAACAGGAGCCTGCACTTAGACTAAATCCTAAAATCCATACTTTTGCTCCCTTCCTGATGGCAACAATACCACCTCCCCCCCCCCAGCCACACCCACCACCTCAAAACTTCTTTGTTCTGACCATTGAATTAAAATGTACATGCAGGGGCGCCTGGGCGGCACAGCGGTTAAGCGCCTGCCTTCGGCTCAGGGCGTGATCCCGGCGTTATGGGATCGAGCCCCACGTCAGGCTCCTCTGCTGTGAGCCTGCCTCTTCCTCTCCCACTCCCCCTGCTTGTGTTCCCTCTCTCACTGGCTGTCTCTATCTCTGTCGAATAAATAAATAAAATAAATCTTTAAAAAAATAAAATTAAAATAAAATGTACATGCAGGGGTCCCTGGGTGGCTCAGTCGGTTAAGCATCTGCCTTCGGCTCAGGCCATGATCTCAGGGTCCTGGGATTGAGCCTGCGTGGGGTGGGCGTGGGGGGGGGTGTCCCTGCTCAGTGGGAGGTCAGCCTCTCCCTCTGTGTCTTCCCCCGCCCCCACCACTCATGCTCTCTCTCTCTCTCAAATAGATAAATAAAATCTTAAAAAAAAATGTACATACAGCCTTCAAAGCTCATTTACTTTTTACAAACTGGACACTTCCACGTAACCAGCACCCAGGTCAAAAAAGAGAACGTGAACAAACAGTAGAAGCTCCCTTCAAGTCCCACCCCCCCACCCTCACCCCCACTCTGAGGGTAACCACTCTCCTGACCTCGAACAATGTCAGTTAGTTTTGTCTAGTTTGGAACTTCCATATAAGTGCAATCATACGTTTTTCTGTCCAGCTCCTTTTATTCAGCATGATTGTGACGTGGAGCCATGTTGTTTTATAACCGGTAGTTTGTTCTCATTGCTGTAATTTCTTCTATTGTGTGACTAGATCACACTTCATCCGTTCCAGTGTTGATGGGCATTTGGGTAGTTTTCTGTGTGGGGCTATTGAGAATGATTCTGTGAACATTCTTTTTATTTTATTTATTTGACAGAGAGAGAGAGAGAGCGCCAGGCAGAGGGAGAAGCAGGCTCCCCAAGGAGCAGGGAGCCCAATGTGGGGCTCCATCCCAGGACCCCCGGATCATGACCTGAGCTGAAGGCAGACGCTTAACTGACTGAGCCACCCAGGTGCCCCGATTCCGTGAACATTCTTACACACGTCTTTTTGTTGTATACATTTTTTAAAGATTTTATTTATTTATTTGTCAGAGATCGCACAAGCAAGGGGAGCAGCAGGCAGAGGGAGAAGCAGGCTCCCCGCTGAGCAAGGAGCCCGATGTGGGGCTCGATCCCAGGACCCTGGGATCATGACCTGAGCTGATGGCAGACGCTTAACCAACTCAGCTACACAGGCATCCCTTGTTGTATACACCTTTTGATGGATAGATGCACTCATTTCTCTTGGGCATATACCTAGGACCTAAGTCATGGGGCAAAATGGGATCAGCTTTAGTAAATGACGCCAATTTTCCAATCTCCACATCCCTCAGGGGTGAACACCACATCCCCACCATCGCTCAGCACCCTCCATCATTCTCACTGTAGCCATTCTGGTGAGCCACTGACCTTTTAAGGACCACACTGAGATGAAGAGGTGGAAGTTTGTTGCCTGCCCTGTGCCAAGTTCCGACAGTGAACCAGACACTGATGCATACCAGGATCCTTGTCCTCTGGCATTTCCCAGGGTGGGGGTGATGGCACGGGCTGGTGCGAGTGGTCAGAGGGCCTAAACACAGAGGACTTTCATCCTACTGTTTGACCCCAGGGATGTTTGAACCTTGATCCATTGGACCCAGCTCTGCTCTGGCGACGTAACATACCAACCTCCTTCATCCTTCAGTCTCATAGGACATTTATTATGTGCAAGGCCCAGCGAACAAGACAGTCATGGGCCCTGTAGCAGATGCTGTCAGTTCCCTGCCCGTATCCACATGTCCTTACAGCTCCAGTGTGCACTGGCCAACTGCCAACCGCCAGGGTCTGTGTGTCTTCGCTGGAGGGCTTCCTCTCAAGCTGCAAGAAGGACGTTCTGTTCTGTCTGTGGGCCCGGGAGGCTGGAAGGGCCAGGCAATGAACATCCCTCGGCAGCAGCCCTTAACCAATGACTGATGAGAGCAGGTAGATAAGTACCCTTGCCCCCTCGGTCCTCAGATGGGACATCTCTAAGGTGTCCGTTCTCCCCTGGCCCCCAGAACTCCTCAGTGCGAACACGCTCGGGCTAACCCCCAACACTAAGTTGCTTACTAACAGTCTCCATTGGCTGCCTTCTCTTCTTTGTCTTGCTGCCCGACTTCCCCACGGCCCTACAGGTGCTTCCTGGAATTCCGTCCTGAATAAAAGACTTGGCTTCCATTCTTGGGTCAGGGACGGCTTCTGTAGGCAGCCCCACTAAAACAGTCTGGATCCTCAAGGAGTTTCCCTCAAGGTGGTGGGTAAGACCGGAGTTCACAAACACAGAAGTCCACGGATGAGATAAGTTCTACCAGTGTGGCTGGAATATGGTGCTTACTGAAAACCCTGGGCTCTTCGAGGAAGAGTGGCTGGAGATGACATTATAGAGGCGGTCGGGAGCCACGGTTCGAAGTTCCGATTTTATACACTAGTGGACCAGAAGCTTTCTCAAAGCTCGTCTCAGACCATTCTGGACTGTGTAAGGGGCATTGCTTACACTTTTTGTCATGGATTACCTAGGAAATAAAAACGAAATATCTTACCAGATTCACGGCTGTTGCTGACAGAAGCACCACGGGGTAAACTGACGGCCCGGAAAACTCTGAGCTTTAAAATGTGTCAAGGGAAAACTCGTGGAAGGATCAAATGGTCTCCACAAAACGGGAGCCTGCACATCGTGATCCTGAAATATTAGACTCGGTGAAAACTGGCCACAAAAAAAAAAAAAAAAAAAAAAGCTCAGCATGACAGGAGCTATTCATCCAATGAATATTTATTGAGTGCCTACGGGATGCCAGGCACTGTTAGAAGCAGTGGGGAGACAGCAGGGAGCGGAAGATTCAAAACTTCCCGCCTTCCTAGAGCTTATGTTCCAGCAGAGGGAGACAGACAATAAACAAGGCAACCAATGACGTTATTTGTATGTTGGGAGATGGTAAGTATGCATTAAATTTCGGGGGGACCAGGGGGTGCCAGCTTGACTCAGTCCAGGGAGCATCCCACTCTTGATCTCCAGGACATGAGTTCCAGCTGCACACTGAGTGTGGAGATTACTGAAAAATAAACAAACAAACAAACAAATAAACTCAAGGGTGATCAGGAGTGTAAGGTGACAGAAGCTTGTATTTAAATAGGGTAGTCACGTGATTTTGGCTCAGGTCATGATCACAGTGTGGTGAGATCAAGCCCCATGTCGGGCTCCGTGCTCAGTGGGGGGTCTGCTTGAGATTCTCTCTCTCCCTCTCCCTCTGCCTCTTTCCCCACTGTCATCCTCTCTCTCTCTCAGATAAATAAATAACTCTTTCAATAAAGATTTTATTTATTTACTTGACACAGAGAGAGTGAGAGAGCACAAGCAGGGGGAATGCCAGAGGGAGAGGGAGAAGCAGACAGGGAGCCTGATGCGGGGCTCGATCCCAGGAGCCTGGGATCATGACCTGAGCTGAAGGCAGATGCCCAACGAACTGAGCCACCCAGGTGCCCCTAAATAAATCTTTAAAAATATTTAAAAAATAGGGTAGTCAGCTTAGGCCTTGTTGAAAAAGGATTTTTAAAAAAAGAAAGATGGGGCGCCTGGGTGGCACAGCGGTTAAGCGTCTGCCTTCAGCTCAGGGCGTGATCCCGGCGTTATGGGATCGAGCCCCACATCAGGCTCCTCCGCTATGAGCCTGCTTCTTCCTCTCCCATTCCCCCTGCTTGTGTTCCCTCTCTCGCTGGCTGTCTCTATCTCTGTCGAATGAATAAATAAATAAAATCTTTAAAAAAAAATAAAAAAAGAAAGATGATTTTTTTTTCAGGAAAGAAATGTGAGGGAAATAAGAGATGAGCTATAGAGATAGAAGAGCATTTCTGGCAGAGGGAACAACGAGTACGGTCACCGAAGCAAGAATGTTCCTGAGTTGTTCAAGGAGCAGCCTGACTCCAAGGAGCTATCTGGGGCAAAGCCATTATTGCTGAAAAAAGATGCAGACAAGAACATTGATGCACGAATCGAATTGTCACTGTAAAAATGAACCCGAAAGTGATTCATCCCACTGTAAACAGTTTGAGAAAAGTGAAAATGGCTCAAACTGGCTTTGGGTTAAGTGCCTCCCTGCAGGGCATGGAACAAGGAATTAAATCGGCTCATAATTCATGCCAGGGCAAACTCTCTCTCCCTCTCTTTTGAAAGATTTTATTTATTTATTTAAGAGCGAGAGCCAGAGCACATGTGAGCAGAAGCAGGGGCAGAGGGAGAGGGAGTGGGAGAAGCAGACTCCCCGCTGAGTGCAGAGCTGAGACACGGGGCTCGAACCCAGGACCCCGAAATCTGACTCTTCTGACTCTGCATGAGTCAGAAGAGCAAATCCAGGGCCAACCAGGATCCAGACAAGGCACCTTGGAATCAACCATCATCAGAAGGGTTCATTCCCTCATTCATTCATTCATTCATTCATTCATCCCACAAATATTTACCAATTGCCTACTGTGCGATACGGGTTACAGCAGTGAATAAAACAGGTAAAAATCTCTGCCCTCTGGGAGCTGACTTCTATAAAAGAGAGATAACAAATGTAAAGAACAAATAGCAATTTTGAGTAATGCTAATCGCTCGATCAATAAGTAAAATGTATAATACAGTGATAAATGTGAAGTAGAAAAATGACACAGGAAAGGGTAAAGTGAGTCTGTGTGTGTGTGTGTGTGTGTGTGAGAGAGAGAGAGAGAGAGAGTGAGAGAGAGAGAGAGAGAGAATGTGTGAATTTTAGCTAAAGTGGCCAGGAAAAAGGCCTCTCTGAGATGACATTTGAGAAGGGCCTAAAGGCGGTATCTAACTGGAGAGAGAACTTTGACACAAGAGCTGTGAGGGCAAGACAATCATGGTGGTTAGAGGCATGGGTTCTTGAGCCAGACTGTCTGGGTTCAAATCACAGCCCCCTCCCCAAATGTGTGACCTTATGTGCCCATTTTACTCTCCTTTAAAAAAAAGATGTTATTTATTTATTTGAGAGCCAGCGAGCAAGAGAGAGCACAGCCTGGGTGGGGGGCAGAGGGAGAGGGAGAAGCAGACTCCCCACTGAGCAGGGAACCCCATGTGGGGCTCGATCCCAGGACCCTGGGATCACGACCTGAGCCGAAAGCAACCTCTTCACCACTTAACTGACGGAACCACCTAGGCGCCCCCCGCCCCGCTTCCCGCCCCATTTTACTCGGAAGGGGCTAATGACATTAACTCCCTCCTAAGTATATTGATAGGGTTAATTTGAGAGTGCTTATACCGTTGCCTGACACAGATTAGGTGTTTGTAAATATTGGTTGAATGAATGAATTCTTATTCACATGAAAGTGACCATGGAAGTTTTTAAATAAGTGCCCTAAAAAAATGAAATCGTGGTAATTATGGTTTGGGGGATGTTTAGATTGTGGACTTGAAATAGAAGGTGGTTTCGGAATCCCTAGCAGTCACTTCTGGGGGGTTTGGGGTCGGGTAGGGAAAGTGGCAGTTTCTGACGACAAGGTTTGAAAAACGACTCAGGCCAATCAGGGCCTTAGCAGTAGTTGTCAGAAAAGTGGCGGGATTCTGGGAGTCAGTCATCTCAAAGGTAGAGAGGGTCTGGGGAACTGTGCCAGGGTCAGAATGAGGATCCAGGGTCTCAGCTGAAGTTTGGGAAAAGAGCAGCCATCAATGGAGGCCACGAGGTGTCAAGGACAGGTACACCTCTGGGGGCCTCGAAATGCTTTCGTCTTGTCTTTTTATTCTCTTTCCAACTCCCTCCCCTCCTTTGCGTCTTTGGTAAAGATCAGCTTCTCAGAGATGACTCCCCTTATTTAAAATCTTAATCCCCCTTGCTGTTCATTCTCTACGTTGATTGTTGAGTTTCCCCCCTCTCCTCAGCACACACGAAGTGTGTCACTGGGTGTGCTGTCCTTTTAACTGTGGTCATGCTACCAAAAAATAAACCAAAGTAAACTAGCAAACTGTTAATGAGAAAGAAGGAGGAGGAGGAGGAGGAGAAGGAGGAGGGGAGGAGGTAGAAAGAGGAGAGAGGCAGGGAGGAAGGAAATCTTCAAAAACCCTAAATCCATCAAGAGAAGACAGAACTGGTGGTTTGGGTCTGGATCACACAGGGTTCTGAATGTCACACCGAGGTTTGGTGCGCACGCGTGTATGGCTTCGCATGGACGCCATCTAAATGAAAAAAACCTCTCTGCGCACACTTTTCAGCCTCTGCTTCTGCCAAGATTCTAAGTCATATCGACCTCTGGGCCATCATTCTTCTCACCTGGAATCTGCTTTCTCCCTTTTCCAGAAAGATTCCACTTGCCCTACAGATGGGGCCTCTCTGGGGGAAGCTTTTGTTCTGGGGGGGAAAAAAAAAGAAAAACAAGCCAGAGGGGTCAGTTTGGGATCTGAAAGACTTTTGATTAATAAAACTTACCATTTTTAGTTTAAAGTCTATTTTGTCTGATATAAATATAGCTATACCTGCTTTTATGGCTTACCATTTGCTTGAAATACTTTCACCATGACCTCACCTTCAGTCTATGTGTGTCCTTCGTTAAGGCTAAAGTGAGTCTCTTGTAGACAGTGCATTGTGAGATCTTGTTTGGTTTTTTTTTAAATTAATTCAGCCATTTAATGTCTTTTGATTGGAGAATTTAATTTATTTACATTTAAGGTAATTATTATTTTTAATGTTTTTTTATTATATTATGTTAGTCACCATACAGTACATCCCTGGTTTTTGATGTAAAGTTCAATGATTCGTTAGTTGCGTATAACACCCAGTGCACCATGCAATACGTGCCCTCCTTACTACCCATCACCAGTCTATCCCATTCCCCCACCCCCCTCCCCTCCGAAGCCCTCAGTTTGTTTCTCAGAGTCCATAGTCTTTCATGCTTCATTCCCCCTTCTGATTACCCCCCCTTTCTTTATCCCTTTCTTCCCCTACCGATCATCCTAGTTCTTACGTTCCATAGATGAGAGAAATCATATGATAATTGTCTTTCATTAAGAAGTTGTGGTCCATATATACAATGGAATATTACTCAGCCATCAGAAGGAACGAGTTCTCAACATTTGCTGCAACATGGACGGCACTGGAGGAGATAATGCTAAGTGAAATAAGTCAAGCAGAGTAAGGTAATTATTGATAGGTAAGGATTTACTATCACCATTTTGTTCGTCGTTTTCTGGCTCTTTTGTAGATCTGTTGTTCCTTGTTTCTTATCCTACGGTCTTTTTTGGCTCTTTGATGTCTTGGTATCAGTACGCTTTGACTTTATCATGTTCTTTCCTGTAATTACTATAGGTTTTCCCGTTGTGGTTACCGTGAGGCTTACATACAGTATCTTCAAATTATAACAACACCCTCTTAGAAGCTGGTAGAAACCTAAACTTCAATAGCAGTTTACTCTACACTTTTACTTCTCCTCTCCCTCACAATCTAGGTTATTGATGTTGCAGTTTACATATTATATATTGTGTAACCAATAACAGATTATAACAGTTATGACTTTTTACGTTTAACTTTTTAAAAAAGATTTTATTTATTTATTTATTTATTTATTTATTTATTTATTTATTTATTTATTTATTTATTTATCTTATTGGTCAGAGAGAGACAGACAGAGAGAGTACACGCAGGGGGACCGGCAGGCAGAGGCGGAAGCAGGCTCCCTGCTGAGCAAGGGGCCCCATGCAGGGTGCAGGACTGGATCTCAGGACCCCGGGATCATGACCTGAGCCGAAGGCAGACGCTTCACCGACTGAGCCACCCAGGCATCCCTGTTTTTTAACTTTTAAACTAGAGTTGTAAGCTAATTACAGTACCACCGTTACCATATTACAAAACCATATAGAAAACACAATTACATAACGTGTAAATATATATATATATTTTAAAACACACACACGCACACACGCGGGTAAAATTTCCTGTACTGGGATGGAACACCAGCGGTCTGAATCCAAGTCAATCCCTCTGCGCTCGATGAGAAACAAAGTAGCAGCCCTCCTGAGTTACTCTTCCCAGCTGTCTTGCACCTGCCCCCAGGTCTTTTGCGTTCCTTAGCGTGGCTGCCGCGCAGACTCCTCGCCCCACTGCGCGCTTACAACACTGTCTCACTGTCTCCCTTCCCGGGCACCGAACCCGACACCTTAGGGGACCAGCAGAGAGAAGCTGGGCCGGGCTCAGAGCCTCTCTGCAGGCCCGCCTGTCTTGGTGCCATTAGGTGTTCAGGCAGAGGCGGAGCCAGCTATGACCGCTCCTTGGGCCGGTGGCCGCCCTCGGGTTAATTAGCAGTTCAGCAGAGCAGCTAGGACACCTTTAGAGGGTGGGCTCTCCGGCTAAAGGGCAGCGGGCAGCCAATCAAGAGTTCTGGCTGCCGAGTCGCGGAGTGTGCGGAGCTAGAGGGTACAAAGCTGATTGACAAGCCGGCTTGCCCAGGAGCGCCGGATCCCGACCCGCGGCTCTTCAGTGGCCAGGGGGCGGGACTGGGAACTTGATTGATAGTCTTTTTAACCAGTGAGAAGGTCTGAGCCCGGCTGCCCTTAGGTAGCACGTGTCTTCTGGCTGTCAAGGGGAGAGTCTTGCTTTGACTGACACGCTTATCAGCCAATAAGAATGTCTACTAGAGCTTGGGTCGGGGTGACTGGGTGCAGAAAAGGCGGGGTCTTGTTCTTGACCTCATTTTGCTTAAGGAGGAAACCCCAGTCCCACGAGGGGCCTTATCTGTTTTTGAGAGGACTTATGATACTTTTAAAAAGTTTGAAAATCATAGCTTTAGAACAATTTAGCTTTCCCATGCTGCACAGAAAGTGCAGTCTCACTGCACCTGTGAAAAAGAGCGGCTCTCAGGGAAGGTGGGCTTAGAGGTGGGGACCGGAAATAGAAGTGGTTCTCAGAAGCAGCTTAAAGGCAATTGGCAAAAAATTGGAAGTTGATTTGAGGTTTTAGGACCTGAGAGACTGTGGGGGGTGGGCGGGTCTTGTCTGATAGATGCTCTCCGGTGTGAGTGATGGGGGCTTAGGGGGCAATGATGGGGCCTGTGGGGATCAGTTATGGATGGTCAGTGGTTGAGGTCAGTCTGGGTCACCTGTGTAGACGCCCACAGTAAGGGCCTGTTCTCTGATGGGACCGACTGGAATCAAATGGCTGATGGGATCGGCGCTGCCCAAAACACGGCCATTGTCCCCTAGACACAGCAGGGCATTCATCATCCGAGACTGGACGCAAAGTTAAAGACTATGTTTCTGATGCAGACCATTTGTGCTCTTGACAGTGGTGTACCTTTTGTTACAAAAGCCACCCCACAATGGGTCAAGAGTCAAAGTATTTGATAGACATCCCAAGCTCCCTACCATTGGCAGATAGCTGGTGAACATTGAACTCCTCAAAAATGGACTCAAGAGAATCTCAGACTCCACCCCTCTCACCTCCTCCCGGTGCACACACCTTAGTAAGGCAGACTGATCACTGAAGGTGGCTGTCACCAAAAAAGGGATCATCTCCTATTGGATACCTCCTAGATAACCATCAGAACAAAAGGGGTGGGTCTTAGAGACCTAGTTGGAAAATCAGGGACACGGCTCTGCCATTCCCAGACACCATGTATCTTTCTTCCTCCTCATGGCAAGCCCAGGCTAACCTGGTTGGTGACCATCTGGGTGGCAGCTCAGCCCAAAAGAGGCCTAGGAGATTCCAACTTCTTTCTGGTTCAGTCACCTGGATTCTCTTGTTGGATGGACATGGTGCTAGATCATAAGGATAAGGATCACATGATTGAGTACATGCTCCCTGAGTTCCCCTACAGTGACCCCCAGTGCCCAAGATGGAAGACATATAAAAAAAAACCCTGTAAATTTTATAAAAATGCCTTTGGTCTTTTTGTACCTGACCCTTCTGGATGAAAGATCTGGGTGCAAGTAGGAGATGATCGTATAAAAGTGAAGTTCCAGGCACTGGATGGGACACGCTGATTCCCTGGCCATGGAAGGAGAGGCCTTGGGGAGCACATGGGTTAGCCTCTGAGAGGTGTGAGGTGAGGAGACGATTAATCCTTTCTTTGTCCCCCTAGATCAAGCACTGAAGCCTGGAAAAACAATCACGCGGTCGCCTGGAGTCAAGCAGCAGATGCAGCTGGCAATCTGACCTCCTGCCGGGTCTGTCATCACTTCCTTGGGATGACAAAAACAGAAAAAACTCATGTGGACATGGCGGGTCCTAAAGTATTCTGCTGTGCCTGATGCATCAATGTCAGCTTCTGAACCTCCCTTATACCTACACACACACACACACACACGCACGCACACACGTGAGCCGGCATGGCCTTGTTTAGATCTGACTGATGCAAATTCATCCTCTTCTCCTGACACCTGAGTGGCCTCAGATGATGCCGTAGCTCAGCAAATTGGCTACAGGTCCTTGATGCCACCACCCATGGGACTTAACCAAACCAATGCAATGGCGTTTCCAATCAAGTTTAACAACAAATCCTGGACTGGAATAAACTGTGCCCTTTGGGTTATAGATCTGTATATGGGGGGAAAGAATGGGGAACAGACTATCTTTCCACTGGGGATGGAGCTTGCTTTCGGACCCATGTAGTATTCCCTGTAATCATTGACAGTGACACCAAACACCAACAAATCAGTCTAAACCTCTCTGTGTGGGGTTGCGGTATAATAGCCTGGCTGTAGACTACTTCCTGGATGTGTAAGGATACAAGGCCCTGACCACTCATTACCTTGGCCATTTCTCAGGATTGTGTTGACAGCGAGCAACCTTGAAGGATGAGGTAATGTCTCCCTCTGGGACAAAGAGCAGGCTGGATTCTCCAAGCTCAGCGTTTCTTGGCTGTACTGGAAACCCACTGCATGGGTAGCATAAACCACGGCCCCTCTGCGTCACCCCTTCGAGACTTGGAGGAAATGGAGTCCTGTGCGTGCTGTCTGCTGCGCCCTGAGGAGAAAAGTCTCTGGAAAATTCTGACTCTCGTGTCTTCTGTCAGCAGCTATAAAACTTGTAGTTTCCCAGAGGGTAAAGTCTCAGACCCTGATAGTCAAGACTTGAGGGATTTTTTTTTTTCTTCTGTGTGTTCTGACATGCCCTATGGTTTGGCCATTGGCAGTTTTTGAAGGTCAGAGATCAGGGCTGGTGGTGTCAGGGATGTGGCCCCAAGGATTCGAGTTCCTGAGGTAATTAGTGGTTGGAGGCCTGTGGGGCTGCGGTTGAGGCTCTGGGGTTGTCAGTCCCTGGGAGAGGGGCCTTGGTGCTGGTGCTTATGTGGGCCTGAGTTGGGGTTTGTTTCCTTCATTCTTTCTTCCTTTACTTGTACACAGAATACTTCACTCCCGATGGGGCTGGTCACCGAGGTGTGGAGGTTTCTCTCCACATCCAGCAATTCTCCGTGACACCAGGTGGGCGTCCTACAATCGAACTCCATTCCGACACCGTCTACCTGGAGACAGTGTCAGATCCCACAGATTAAGAGCTCAGTCCCACAAGCCTGCCCCCCCCATACACACATGCCCATCCCTGGTAGTAGGTCCCCAGGTTACCCCCAGAAGTTGTGGCTACAAATCAGAGGTTTCCACGACCCCTTCCTCAGGTTCGATTCATTTGCCAGAGTGACTCACAGAACTCTGAGAAGCACTTACTTACATTTATCAGTTTATGAAAGGACTCGATAAAGGATACAGGTGAACAACATAGTCAGATGAAGAGATACACAGGGCAAGGTCTGGAAGGGTCTCGAACACAGGAGTTTCCGTCCCTTTCGGTATGTGGATGTGTTCACCCCCCCTGCAAGCCCCCTGAGCCCCATGCGACTGGGATTTTGATGGAGGCTTCCTCAGGGAGGCATGATTGATCATTAACTCCGTTTCCAGACCTTTCCCTTCTCTGGACAACTGGGGGAGGGTGGGGCTGACAATCCCAGGCTTCCAACCACGGCTTGGTCTTTCTGGTAACCAGCCGCCACCCAGGAGCTCACCCAGAGTCACCTCATTAGAACAAAAGATGCTCCTAGTGTTCTTTTCTTTTCTTTTCTTTTTTTAAGTTTTATTCATTTAAGTCATCTCTATACCCAAAGTAGAGCTCAGACTCATGACCCCAAGATCAGGTCACATGCTTTTCCGACTGAGCCAGCCAGGTGCCCTGTTCCTCCTGTTCTTACCACTTAGGAATTTACAAGGGCTTCAGGAGCCCTGTGTCAGGAACTGGGGTCAAAGGCAAGTATTAGAACAAGAGATGCTACTAGTGCTTTTTATCACTTAGGAAACTCAAGGGTGTGAGGAGCTCTGTGCCAGAAACCCAGAGGCAGAGACCAATATATATATATTTTCTATTATCTCATGCCAGAATAGTTTGACTTTGGTCAGATTTCATATTCCTTCTGAGCCTCAGTTTCCTTATCTATAAAATGGAGGTCATATATCATATAATATATATAGTATATAATGTGTATAATATCTTAATATTTGATTTTTTAAAATTTATTTTTATTTGAGAGAGGGGGAGAGCGAAAGCGAGAGAAAAAGAGAGAGAGAGAGTGAGAGAGCACGAGCAGGGTGAGGGGCAGAGGAAGAAGCAGGCTTTCTGCTGAGCAGAGAGCCCAATGTGGGGCTCGATCCTAGGACCCTGGGATCATGACCTGAGCCGAAGGCAGACGCTTAGCCGACTGAGCCACCCTGGTGCCCCATAATATCTTAATATTATCGTGGAAAATCCTCAGCATGGCCAGAGTGTAAGAGCATGCATGATTTGGGGGGAAAAGGATAACACACTGGGGTATACCGCTGGGAATTCAGGACTTGGAGGATGGGGGGGACAATGTAGAGAGGGCGTGGCTTTTGGTGAAGCAGGTCTGTAGCGAACTGAAGGGTGCACACTCCCTCACTCTCTGTGGTAAATCTGATCTCCATGTGTCTTATCAGCTTCTGCGGTTTGGCTCAGAGAAAAGCCAGCATGGTCACAGTCCAGATACAGATCTCTTGGTTGTTAGCCCCAGGTAGGTACCCGGGAAGTTTTAAAATGTGTTAGCTTAGAAAGGAGGCCGTGTAGGTTCCCGAGGGCTTACACCGAAATATCCAGGAGCTCTGTTGTAAGTATCCCTAACAGTGTCACCCTGCAGCCCGAGCTCTTGACCTGAGCCCCACCGACCTGCTTCTCCACAACCCTACAGACGACTGATCCTTATACCCTTTTTTCCTGCTCTTACTGAATTGGCTAGAATTTTCAGTACCGTCGTGGAGAGAAACATTGAAAGTAGAACCCTTGCGGGATTTTTGAAATTTTATTTAAAGAGAAATCTTTCAACATTGCCCACTGAGAATAACGTGTTTTTTGTAGAGATCCTTACCAGGTTATAGAAGTTCCCATTTCTTCCTACTTTGCTAAGTTTTTAAAAAAATTTTATTTATTTGGAAAGAGTGAGCAAGAGAGAGCAAGACAGAGCATGAGTTGGGGGGAGAGGCAGAGGGAGAAGCAGACTCCCCGCTGAGCAGGGAGGCCGATGCAGGGCTCCATCCCAGGACCCCGAGATCATGACCTGAGCTGAAGGCAGACGCTTCACCGACTGAGCCACCCAGGTGCCCCTACTTTGCTAAGTTTTTTTAAAAATTATAAATGGCTGCTAAAACGGGTCAGATACTTTTTCTTTTTCTTTTTCTTTTCTTTTCTTTTTTTTTAAGATTTTATTTATTTGACAGAGATAGAGACAGCCAGCGAGAGAGGGAACACAAGCAGGGGGAGTGGGAGAGGAAGAAGCAGGCTCATAGCAGAGGAGCCTGATGCGGGGCTCGATCCCAGGACCATGGGATCACGCCCTGAGCCGAAGGCAGACACTTAACGACTGAGCCACCCAGGCGCCCCCAGATACTTTTTCTGTGTCTTTCTTAGCAATCACGAATTTTCTCTTTTAATCTGTAAATATGGTAACTTACATTATTCAATTTTCCAATAATAAACCAACATTGTATTCCAGGGATAAACCCAACTTGTCATGATACCTTACCCTTTTTATATATTGCTAATATTTCATTTAGGGTTTTTGCATCTATATTCGCAAATGAGATAAACCCGAAATTTTTGTTGTTGTTCATTATACTGTTATGGGTCGAATTGTGCTCCTGCAAAAAAGATGTTGAAGTCCTAACCCCCAGTACCTCAGAATGTGACCTAATGTGGAAATAGTGTCATTGCACAGGGATTGGTTAGGGTGAGGTCATATTGCTGTAAGGCGGGACCTTAATTCAATATGACTTGCTTTTTAATAAGAAGACGGCCAGGGGGCCGCCTGGCTGGCCCAGTAGGGAAAGCGTGCAACTCTTGATCTTGGGGGCATGAGTTCAAGCCCCACACTGGGCAAAGAGTTTATGTAAAAAAAAAAATTAAGGGGTGCCTGGGTGACTCAGTTGGTTAAGGTGCTAAGGGGCGGACTCTTGATTTGGGCTCAGGTCATGATCTCAGGGACCTGGGATCGAGCCCTGCGTGGGGCTCCCTGCTCAGTGAGGAGTCTGCTTGTGGATTGTGGATTCTCTCTCTCCTCTCTCCCTCTGCCCCTCCCCCTGCTCACTCGCTCTCTCTAAAATAAAGAAATAAATCCTTACGAAATAAAAAAAAATAAAGAAGACAGCCATGTGAAGACAGGGAGGTACAGGGAGACTGCCATGTGGTAACAGGGCAGAGGGTGGGGTTGGGCAGCCGGGAATCAGGGAACGCCAAAGATTGCTGGCAAACTGCCAGAAACTAGGAAGAGGCAAGGGAGGGGTCACCCTTAGGCTCCAGAGGGAGCGTGGCCCTGCCAACACATTGATTGCAGACTTCCAGGCTCCAGAACTTTGAAACGATAAATTTCTGTTGTTTGAAGCCCTCCAGTTCGTGGCATTCTGTTACGGCAGCCCCTAGGAAATGACTACGCTACCTTCATAAACCGGACTGGGGGTTTTACCCTTTTGTTTCTATTCTCTGTAAGAGTTTATATAGCCTCAAATGAACTGCTTCTTGAATGCATTGCCCAACTTGAACTTTAAGCCATGTGGGCTTACTGTTTTCCTCGTGGGAAGATAGTTCTTGAATATGAAATACACTTGTAGTCACTGGCTATGTATCCTCAGCACTGAAGACAGGCAGAGCCCTTGCCCTTCCAGCGTTCCTAGAGACAGAAAAAAGTATTCTGGAGAAACATATATGCATTTTTCATATACCGTTGGTAATAGCCACTAAGGCAAGTAGATATACGTAGTGAAATGATAACTAGAGTCAAACCAATTAACAGTTTGATTTTCTCACGTAGTTACCTTTGTGTGTGTGTGTGTGTGTGTGTGTGTGTGTTTGAGTATTAAGAACCCGAGATCTACTCTTAGCAAATTTCCAGTATACAATACACTATTATTAACTATAATCACATGCTGTACATTAGATCGCTAGAACTTGTTCCTCTTACGTAACTGCAAATTTGTAAACTTTGACTGACATCTTCCCATTTCCCCTACCTCCCCTACCTCCCCAGGGTCACCCCTGGCAATCACTGTTCTACTCTCTGTTTCTATGGATTCGACTCTTTGAGATCCCTCACATAAGTGAGATCACGAATTATTTTTCTTTCTGTCTTTGGCTTATTTCACTCAGCATAATGTTCTCTAGGTTTATTCCTATTGTCGCAAATGGCAGGATCTTCTTTTTTTTTTTTAAAGCTTTTATTTATTTATTTGACAGAGAGAGAGACAGCCAGAGAGAGAGGGAACACAAGCAGGGGGAGTGGGAGAGGAAGAAGCAGGCTCACAGTGGAGGAGCCTGGTGCGGGGCTCGATCCTATAACACCGGGATCACGCCCTGAGCCGAAGGCAGACGCTTAATGACTGAGCCACTCAGGCGCCCCAGGATCTTCTTTTTTAAGGCGGAATGAGATTCCACTGTATATATACCACATCTTTATCCATTTATTTATCGATGGACACTTGGGCTGCTTCCATATTTTGGCTATTGTAAATAAGGCTGCTATAAGCATAGGGGTGCAGCTATCTGTTCGAATCCATGCTTTTGTTTTCTTTGGGTAAATACTCCGTCGTGGAATTACTGGATCATATGGTAATTTTATTTTTAATTTTCTGAGGAACCTCCATACTGTTTTCCAGAGTGGCTGCGCCAATTTGCATTCCCACCAACAGTGCATGAAGGTTCCTTTTTCTCCACATCCTGGCCAATACTTGTTAGTTCTTGTGCTTTTCATTTTAGCCATTCTGACAGGTGTAAGGTGATATCTCATTGTGGTTTTAATTTGCATTTCCCTGATGATGAATGATGTTGAGCCTCTTTTCATGTACCTACATATAGGATCTTGTCATCCAAAAAGAGAGATAATTTTACTTCTTCCCTTCTGATTTGGGTGCCTTTTATTTCCTTTTTTTGTCTGATTTCTCTTGCTAGGACTTCCAGTGCTATGTTGAATAGAAGTGGTGATAGGGGCGCCTGGGTGGCACAGCGGTTAAGCGTCTGCCTTCGGCTCAGGGCGTGATCCCGGCGTTATAGGATCGAGCCCCACATCAGGCTCCTCCGCTATGAGCCTGCTTCTTCCTCTCCCACTCCCCCTGCTTGTGTTCCCTCTCTCGCTGGCTGTCTCTGTCTCTGTCAGATAAATAAATAAAATCTTAAAAAAAAAAAAAAAGAAGTGGTGAGAATGGGAGGGAGGGGCAGAGGGAGAAGCAGACTCTCCGCTGAGCAGGGAGCCCGATGCGGGGCTCGATCCCAGAACCCCAGGATCCCGACCCGAGCCGAAGGCAGATGCTTAACTGAGTGAACCACCCAGGTGCCTGGTCGTATTGTATTATCTTCTCGAAATTCATCTGGGGATGCAGTTAAGTTTCTTGGAAATCTTTTTATTCTTTCAGGTCTTGCCTTTATGATTTGTTAGATGGGGTCCTGGAGCAGTCTGAGTCTAGGGCTGTTCTCCACAACTGGGACAAGACCTTGAGGGCTGCACTCAATGCTTCATGAATGATGTGGTTTTTTCCAGTCTGGTTGGTGGGAACAGGTACTATTCTTTCACCTGTGTGAGTGCCAGCCACTGTTCCCTCTAATCCTTTCGGACGGGTCTCTCCTTGGCCTCAGGCATTTTCTTCACATGCACACACTAATTTGTACCCTTCTGAATAATGCACCCTGTGTGGAGGCCCCTGAGGGCTAAGCCAGTCTGGCTTCCAGAGTCAAGCTGAGCAAGTCAATCAACCTTCCAGACCATGGCAACAGAGAATGGCCAGGACAATATCGGGGGGCTAAGTGGCTGAAAAGGGTGGAGCTTAGATGAGGTTTCAAACAGTCCCTGTTCCGCAGAAGTTACCTCTGAAAGATTTCTTTACCTTCACATTGGCCTCTGGGGTCGTCGCATGCGATTTCACTGTTCAGCCTCCCCCACATGATAAACTGGGCCATAAATCCCTAGTAGTTACTGGAAGAGCAGCTGGATGTGGAGCACGGGGGGCAGGGTGGGGCCTAGGGCTTCAGATCCTTCCAGTTCTTGTAGTGCCCCCCACCGAAAGGCCACTGCACTCACCATGGAGAATCCCCACTCACACCAACTATTTCCTCCCCAGCACAAGAGATGGGACCGTTAAATACCCAGGTTCAAGTTCATGTCCAGCCAACTCTGGTGGGGGAGCACGGGCTGGTATTTGGGTTTACCTGTTTTCCCCAGTGGACTCTTCCTAAAAGGCCTCCACACCCTTGGTCCTGGCCCCTGAGGCCGTTCTGTGTCAGTCTTGCTGCTCTCCAACCTTCTCTACCCAAGAAATGGGACCGCCAGGTGCCTGGGTCATTATCTAAAGACCAACCAGCCACAGAGGGTAGGAAGGGCCTGCTCAGGTCTCTTATTGTTCCTGGATTTCCTAGGATCAGTTCTAAAGGACTCTGCACCCTCTGTGGAAGGCTCCAGCACCTACCTCCGCCAGTCCCTTCTACTCCTCTCTCCCCTGCATGAGTCATGGTGTCGTGAAATGCTCTGTTTGACGTCAGGCCATTAGACAGCTTTGGTGACCACTCGTGCAAGTTAGGACTTCACCTCTGCAGTGAAAATTGGAGATTTCATCTCAGGACTAAGAAGTAGGGACTTAGATTCTGAAGCTGAAATCAAGACTTAGCATTCGGAGGAGGCGTAGAGATTTGGTCTCTGGAGGGAGCACTGGGGAACCTAGCTCCTGGTGGCAGAGTGTTGACTTGATTCCTGGCAGGAGCGGTCAGGACTCACTCTCTGGAGAGAGAGGATGGAACTCAGTATCTGAAGCAAAAAGTGGGAGCTAGGCTCTGGACCTGTTAGTGTGGAGTTAGCCTCTGCAGGGGGAGTCGGGGAAGGAACAGCTGGCAGCATAGGTGGGGAGCTGGCATCTGGCAGGAGGAAGACAGGATTTAGTGCCTGGTATGAGGAGTCTGGTGTTGATGCCTGGCCTGAAGACCTTGGACTCAATGTCTGATGGGTGCAGGTCAGTGTCCAGAACGGTAAAGGGCCTGAGGTTTTATTCTACTTGCAAGCTAACAGGCCATCCTACTTCACGGACACCAGTAGAAGACATGAGACTCCTGGGTCAGAGATTAAGAGCTTTACTATTCAGAGCAAAAGCAGTAGCCAGAGTGTCAGATGTTTGAGCTCATTCTCCAAGGGGGTAACACAGGTGGGCCTGGATGCATGCCTGCATGCATACTGAGTTGTGTTACAGGAGGGGCACACTGAATGTGTAAGACTGATCGCTCCTACACTGAGTATTAACAAGCCTGCTTTTTGTCTGTCAGGAAATCTTATTTATCAAGAGAGCTTGCTACAAACACAAGTCCGAGAAGTGGCCTGTGTAAAAGAGTGGTCATGGCCTTGCATTCTTGGCATGGCCAGCAAGAAATGTGCAGCAATCCTCAGGGATGATGGCAGATTGCCTTTGGTAAATCAGGTTGGCCAGATATATTGATTCACTGTCAAGCAGCTGTCCTTTTTAGAAGTTTGGTTAACTACATGGCTATCTGAGTAATTGGCCAGAAGAGACTCAGATAGTGCAGGGGTTTAATGTTTGTCATGGGGGAGGCTTCCACCACCAGGGATGGGGGCTAGCCTGGGTCCCACAAGGTTGAGTTTCAGGTTCAGGGGTCCTGCACAGAGGAGAGCCACTCTGGGGGCTTAGGATCACCTGAAATTCTAGGAGATCCCTTCCTCAAAGTCCTCAGAACACTCCGCCTTGGCCCCTGGAGCACCCCAGCAATTCCACCACTCTGACTTACCTTGAATGAGAAATGCGCAGGAAGTGACTGAGTTAGGAGGCAGCCAACTGTAACATGGGGGTGGAGAGCAATGTCCCCAGTTTTGTGCTTCAGATCATCTTTGGTCTCCTGATCATCTACAAAAAGGCCTGCTGCACACTCTTTGGAGCCCTGGGAGTAGCCCCACAGCAGCCTTATTGCTCTCTGAACTCCTTTAATTGAGAAATGAGGATAGGAAAGGACCAAGCAGGGATCAGACAATCAGTGGACTGCAGTGAGGGTTGGAGAGGAAGCTGTCCTGGGGCTTCAGATCCACCATGCTCCCTGGAGATCCTCAACGAAAAGGGCTTTGCAGGTTGGGTTTGAGCCCAGGCATTCATAAACAACTTTATGGAGTTGCTTTTCACAGCTCCTGACTTGCATGCACATGAATTGGAACCCGATTAACATATCAAAGACTTGGAGAACTGAGTTAATGCTAGACCTTTTCCCAGTTCCCAGACTGACCACTGCTGATACACACATGGGACAGACCCAAATAACACTGCAAAGCTTGGAAAAACAACTGACATTGGAACCACACCCACAGAAGATAGTATGGAACTTCTGGACCAAACCTAACTATGTAGACTGTCTGATAAAACCAATATATCAACATTCTTCATAGGATTTAAACAAGACCTAGAGTTTCATAATGTAATATTCAAAGCATCCAAGATACAATCTAAAATTACTCATCATACAAAGAATAACGAAATGCTCAATTCAAATGGGAAAAGACAATCAACAGGTGCCAAGAGTGAGATGATGCAGATGTTGGAATTATCTGACAAGCACTTTAAAACAGCTATTATATAAAAATGATTGAGCAATCATGAAAATTCTCCAAACAAATATCAAAGTGGAAAGTATTGGAATAGAAATGGAAATTTTAGAACTGGAAATGGAAATTTTAGAACAGAAAAATAAAATAACAACAACAAAAATAACCAGAGGGACTCAATAGCAGAGAGAACAGAGAAAGGAGCCAGTGAACTTGAAGATTGATCAACAGAACAACAGAGAGAAAAAAATATTGAAAAAAAATGTAACAGAAACTCAGACTTGCTACACAACAATAAAAAGTCTGATGTTCAAGTCTTTGGAGTCCCAGAAAGAGAAATGTGAGGCAGAAAAAATACTTGAAGAAATAATTGCCCAAACTTCCCAAGTTAGGTAAAAAACCATAAACCTACAGATTCTAGAAGTAGAGCAAACCCCAAACAGGGTAAACCCAAAGAAATACATATCCAGGGACATCATAATCAAATCACTGAAAACTAAAGACAAATACAAAATCTTGAAATCAGCGAGAGAAAAGTTACTCATTACCTGTAGGGAAATAATGATTTCAAAGACTGCAGGTTTCTCATCAGAAACCATGACAGCCAGAAGAAAATGGCACATTTTTAAAGTGCCAAGAGACTGAAAGAAAATAACTATCAATTGTGAATTCCATATCCAGTGAAAATAGCCTTCGGGGATGAAGGTGAAATAAAGACATTCTCATATGAAGTAAAACGGAAAGAATTCATAGCCAACAGACCTACTCTAAAAGAACTGTTAAAGGAATTTCTTCAGACAATAAAAAAGAGACAGAAAGAAACTTGAAACATCAGGAATGAAGGAAGAACAACAGAAATGGTAAATATCTTGGTAAAGATAATAGACTATTCTTTTCTTCTTGAGTTCTTCAAAACATGCTTGATGGTTGAAAGCAAAAAATTTAACCTTGATGGGGCACCTAGCCCGCTCAGTCAGTAAAGCATCTGACTCTTGACTTTGGGGTTGTTAAGTCTGAGCCCCATGTTGGGTATAGAGATTACTTAAAAGATAAAATCTTTAAAAAATGTAATGACGAATTTTCAATGGATTTCAATGGATTTTCAAGGGTTAAAGGAAGACATTACATACTGAAAAAAAGTCAATTCACCAAAAAGACATACAATTTTAAAGGTGTATGCACCTAACAACAGAGTTCCCAAATACACAAATCCAAAACTATCAGAACTGAATAGAGTAACAGACAAATCCAAAACTATAGTTAGAGATTTCAACAATCCTTCCTCATTGAAGGATAAAACTAGAAGACAAGCTCAGGAAAGATATAGAAGAACTGACCACCACCAACGACCAACTGAATCTGACATTTATAAAACACTCCATTCATAACAGCAGAATGCACATTATTCTCAAATTAAATCTAACAAAACATGTACAAGACCTATATGCTGAGACCTACAAAATGGTGCTGAAAAAAGTCATAGAAGACCTAAATAGTTGAAAAGATGCACTGTGCTCATGGACTGCAAGACTCAAAATGGTAAAGATGCCAATTCTCTCCAAATTGTTCTACAGATTTAAAACAACTTCAGTTAAAATTGCAGCATGACTGGGTGCCTGGGTGACTCAGTCGTTAAGCATTTAACTTTTTAAGATATTTGAGAGACAGAGACACAGCGAGAGAGGGAACACAAGCAGGGGGAGTGGGAGAGGGAGAAGGCGGCTTCTTGCTGAGCAGGGAGCCCGATGTGGGGCTCGATGTGGGGCTTGATCCCAGGACCCTGAGATCATGACCTGAGCTGAAGGCAGATGCTTAACAACTGAGCCATCCAGGCGCCCCAAGCGTTTAACTCTTGATTTTGGCTCAGGTCATGATCTCAGGGTGGTGAGATCGAGACCCACACTGGGCTCAGTGCTGGGCATGGAGCTTAAGCTTCTTTCCCCCACTCCCTCTGTCCCCCCCCCATTGGATCCTGTGTGCATGCTCTTAAGAAAAAAACCATTGCGGCATGATTTTTTTCTGTAGATATAACTTTTTTTTTTTGAAGATTTCATTTATTTGACAGAAAGAGAGAACACAAGCAGGGGGAGTGGGAAAGGGAGAAGCAGGCTTCTTGCTGAGCAGGGACCCCGATGTGGGACTTGATCCCAGGACCCTGAACCGAAGGCAGATGCTTAAGGACTGAGCCACCCACGTGCCCTCTGTAGATATAGTTAAGCTATTCTAAAATTTATATGGAAGACCAAAGGAACTAGAATAGCTAAGACCATTTTGAAAAAGAACAAGTTGGAGAAATCACACTGCTCAATTTTAAGGTTAATTAATAGTGACAGTAATCAGATCAGTGTTTTCCTGGGGATGAGGGCAGACATTCAGAGGGACCAAATGAAAAGATTACCAAGGGACACAGAGAAAACCTTGGGGTGGTGGACAGATTCATTATCTTGCTTGTGGTGTTGGTTTCATTAATGTATACATGTCAGATTTTTCAAATTGTACACCTGAAATATGTGTAGGTCAATTGTAACTCAATAAAGCTATTTTTAAAAAGAGTTTATTTAGCTGAAAGCACGCGAGTGAGTACGAGTTGGGGGGAAGGTCAGTGGGAGAGGGAGAAGCAGGCTCCCTACTGATTGGGGAGCCCGACATGGAGCTCGATCCCAGGACCCCGGGATCATGACCTGAGCTGAAAGCAGACACTTAACCAACTGAGACACCCAGACACCCCTCAATAAAGCTATTTTTTAAAAAGTATCTTCTAAAGTGATATATTGCTTTTACACTTATGAGGTGGCAGTTGGAGCCACGAATTTTGCCAATGTTTAATTCTTATTCTCCAGTAACATTTTAGCTTGCAAAAAATAGCACGTAGGAAGAATAATATGAAGGTAGGTTAGCACTGTAGTGTGTTTTATAAGCTTACGATGAAAATAAAAAGGAACATAATCATAACAAATGATTACTAAGCCATTATTTATTAGTTTTTCTTGAGCGTTAGGTATAGTAAGAACGGAATGCAAAACAGACATGGTCCCCCCCTCCCCTTCTAGCAATCTGTAAAGAATCAAGAGGCTGGTCGACAGCTGAACGATTCTCTGTATTTCTATAAAGCCTTTGCAGAAGGCTTTTTAGTGTGTTATCAAAACTACCTGTTGCCCCTTACTAAGATGCCCTTTTAAAAATCGTAAAAAAATTAACCCTGTTAATAATACCATTTCTTTAATTTTTTTGCAACTAGATTGAAATTTCAGCTCTAGAATTTTCTACGTGTCTTCAAAAGTTCCTCCAGTAGGAAAGAAGGCCTGCCACTCATCCCGCATAGGGATAGGGAGGAATTCCTTTGACCCCCAGGCCAGTTATCTGTTAAAAAAAGAGAGAAACTTTGCTAAAAGGTAGTTCACAAGTATTCTTCAAAAGCATTTTTTATGATTCATAGTAATATATTTAGCCACCAATTACCCTTGTTTTATTTCCTATCATAAAAAGGAATTACCTACATATTGCATGGTGCACTGGGTGTTATATGCAAATAATGAATCATGGAACATTGCATCAAAAACTGGGGATGTACTGTATGGTGACTAATATAACAAAATAAAAAAAAATAAAGACTTCAATATGGGGGAAAAAAAAGGAATTACCTGATTAGGTCAGGTCCAACCCAATTATTCACATTGGTAATAATCCAACTAGCAACCGTCTGCAATTAACTTGGATTTAAAACTGAATTTATTTCTACCGTCTCCCTATTTCTTTTCTTTTTTTTTTTAAGATTTTATTTATTTGTCAGAGAGAGAGCACAAGCAGGGGGAACAGCAGGCAGAGGGGGAAACAGACTCCCCGCTGATCTGGGACCTTGATGTGATCCCAGAACCCTGGGATCATGACTTGAGCCGAAGGCAGACGCTTAACCGACTGAGCCACCCAGGCGTTCCAGTTCCTATTTCTTTTCAGTCTGAGATGTCCATAATTTTTATCAGTGTTCATTTTGTTGCAAAAAAGAAGTTAAGAAACCCAAAGGTATTCCTGTGGCATCAAAACAATCAACTGATCTCATGAGCATGTTTCAAACACTGGTTTTCCAAGCCCATTCTACTGATTTACAGAATTTTGGCAAACACTATTGAAACACAAAACTGTTTCGAAATACTGCACAAAGTAGGCTAAACACATGATCTTGGACTTATGTTTGGGAAATCTAAATAAAACGTTTTTAAAAGTCTAGCATGATGAGCTTAAAAATGCTAAATAGAGGGGCGCTTGGGTGGCTCGGCTGGTTAAGCGTCTGCCTTCGGCTCAGGTCATGATCTCAGGGTCTTGAGATCAAGCCCTGGGTCAGTCTCTGTGCTGGGTGTGGAGACTGCTCAAGATTTTCTCTCTCCCCCTCTCCCTCCGCCCTCCCTGGCCTAATTTGCTCTCGAGCGCGCAAGCGCACATACCTGCTCTCTCTCTCTCTCTAGAAAAAAAATGCTAAATAGAATTATGTTTTGGAAGTATGAAAAAGCACTAATCGGGGTGCTTGGGTGTCTCAGTCAGTTGGGTGTCTGCCTTCTGCTCAGGTCATGATTCCAGGGTCCAGGGATCGAGTCAGTCCCTCGACGGGCTCCCTGCTCAGTGGGGAGTCTGCTTCTCCCTCTCCCTCTGCCCCACCCACCCCCGGCTCGTGCTCTCTCGTGATCACTGTCTCTCTCAAATACATAAATACGTAAAAGGAAAAGCAATAATCACTCACTTAGCTAAGGACCTCCCACCTCACCCTCAAAATAAAAGAGCGAGCCAGATCACCTTGAAAATTCCACCAGCTTCAGGCTGCTGCAGAAGACCCTCGGGGTCCGTTCCGTCCCGGGCACAGGTCACATACATTTCAGAGTAGTCCTTCCCTCCGAAGCAGCATGAAGTTGTTTTAACAACAGGCAACTTCACAGTCTGGAGTCTTTTCCCTAGATCACCAAATATTTTATTGAAAGTCCAGCTCTAGCACATTTCCAACCTGCACAACCGTTCGGACCCTTTGCAGAGGATTAGGGATATTCAAAAAGGATTGTGGAGGTCAGACTTCAACCATGTTTTTTGTTTTTGTTTTTTTAAAGATTTTACTTATCCATTTGACAGAGAGCGTGCGCAGGGGAGAGGGGGAGGGAGAGAGGGAGAGAGAGAGAGAGAGAGCGCGAGCGCACCAGCAGGGAGAGAGGCAAGCAGAGGGAGAAGCAGGCTCCCTGCTGAGCAAGGAGCCCGATGCCAGACTCGATCCCAGGACCCTGAGCTCATGACCTGAGCCGAAGGCTGACGCTCAACCGCCCGAGCCACCCAGGCGCCCCTCAGCCATGTGTTTAACCTACCTTCCCTGACAATTTGTTTTGGGGAAAAACACTTACCTCCACAGGAAAAGAAGTTCTGACTCTTAAGTTTGGGACCCTATCTTTGGCCTTTATTTCCAAAATCATCCTATTGAGACCTCTGAATGGATCTCTATGTGACTTTACTAGGAACGAAGTTTCTCTAGTCGCTAGTGTCTCGTTTTTTCTAGACATGGCAGGGATTTTTTTTTTTTAATTTTGCTGCAGGCCTACCTGTCTCAGGATCTAAACGAATCACTCTTCCCCCATTGTAGCAGGCCACCCAGAGCTTCCCCTCCGTATCGATACACATTCCATCTGGAATCTGCTCTTCTTTCTCCAGCTTATAAACACTTCTGCGGTTGGCTAGGGTTAAACAAACAAACAAACACACACGACAAAACAACAGGCCACTCAATACCGAGCATCAGACAAGGAGCTCTCAAGCTGTCTATCCTGATCTCTTCTGCGTATCCAGGGCCTGGCATGTGGGACGGTTCAGAAGAATTCCTAACTCTACAACAAAAATGTCCAGGGCGCCTGGGGGGCTCAGTCGGTGAAGCGTCTGCCTTTGGCTCAGGTCATGATCCCAGGGTCCTGGGATCGAGTCCTGATTCAGGCTCCCTGGTTCAGTGGGGGGAGTCTGCTTCTCCCTCTGCCTCTCCCTCTGCTTGTGCTTTCTTTCTCAGATAAATAAATAAAATCTTAAAAAAAAATTTTTTTTAAAAAAGCAAAAATGTCCAGAAGCATGAGTGGGCACTCCTCAACAAAGGATTTTTACATGATTTGGAGGGCGATTACATTCTCTTTAGTCTGGGTACAGACATATCTGTATAAGCTTTCAGGGGAGGAGAGAAGAAAAGGAAGTAGAATTTTTTTTTAAGATTTTATTTATTTGACAGAGACTGCATGCGTGAGCACACAAGCAGGGGGAGCTGCAGAGGGAGAGGGAGAAGCACACTCCCTGCTGAGCAGGGAGCCCGACTCCGGACTCGATCCCACTCCGGACTCGATCCCAGGACCCTGGGATCATGACCTGAGCCGAAGGCAGATGCTTCACCGACTGAGCCCCCCAGGCGCCCCTGAAAGGAAGTAGAATTCTTAATAAAATACCCATAGTTCTTTTTGAGGTTGACCCGAACTGAAGGTCTGCACACCCACCTTGGATACATTTCGGTCTGTGGTTAGACCTTTGCTGTTTTCCTTATAAAAATGCCGACTTTGTGATGAAGTCCAAGGTCTAGAAGGCAACTTAATGGTACCATATGAACGGTTCATACACAAAAAGTAGTCAGACGTTCGCGTTGTTTCTGCCCGACCCAATGCTCCAAAATCATCTTATCAAAATTCAGTATTAAAGAGCTTATTTCTGAAAGGAGGGGTATTGGGGAGCCAACTGGCTGGCCCAGAAGGGGGAATCACAGTATACCAAAAAACCATCAAACCCCAGAGAACTTTACACTACAAAATTCTGGTCATTATAGTAATCGCATCGAGACATAATGGAAAAAAAAAAAAAGTTAAAACCATGTGTCAGTAAAAATGGGTAAAAACAGTCATAAAAAAGAGTGCTCTGTATTTCAAAGCAAAACATCTGTCCTGAAGTAACTTGCCTCTCGTTAAATCTACACGAGAGTCTTGTGATTTTTTTTTTCCAAGTCCCTTTTATTATTGGTTTTGCTCTTGCGGTTTGGCACCTTTCACAAAACAGTTTCAAGTGCTCCCTTCTAAATTCTTCTCGAGAATTCCTTCCCTCCCAGTTTCCAGCTCTAGCTCGCGTCGAGCCCACGGATGGGATTGACCACTCTGCAGCTACTTTGTAAACTCTTCCATTCTGGAAGATTATTAATTCGTCTCTGAGTATTTGCCTCTGGTTAACTCAAGTACGAAGGAGCAATTTCAACCTCAAACCTTAACTTGCCATTCCTTTATCCCGCTCTGCTGGGCATTACTGGCCGATAGGCGCCTCTTGTCGAACAGGGTCCATTGCCAGTGAGCCTCTTTCTAGGGATGGTGACAAGAAGGGGGATAAGGATCTATTCACGTTACGCCGACGGTGGCCATGGTTAGGTGTGTTGAGGGCCATGGTTTGACTGTCAGCATAGTCGAGTTTGGGTAATTATGACTACGTTGGAATCATCACATCGGCCAGTTCTTTGCCAAGTAAGGGCCTTTTCATACGCGTCGAGGAAGAGGCAGCTTCCTAGTTATACACAGACGAAAAACACAATCCCAGCAGTATTAAGAAAAAGAATGAAAAAGTACGTACAGATCTTTCCTGTCTGCAGGTCGTAGTCAAAGGCGTCCACGGAGTAGGACAGGCTGTCAATATAGTAGAAGATTTTGTGGTCCAGGGACCAATCCAAACCATTGGAGATGTCCACCTGGTCAAAATACTTCTCCACGTGGTGGTCAGGAAAGAGGGAGTAGAGGGACCCCTGGTGCCGCTCCAGGACCGCGGGGGCCGTCTCCTCAGCCATGGTGCCTACAAGACCCCAAAAGCACTGAGTTTAGCTCCACAACACCTTGCCCCATGCCCTACACCATCTTTTATGACCAGGGTTCCTTTCCCATCACTGAATCGAGGAATCTGGGTTCTATATTAAAAAGAAAATGACAACAGGATGCCTGGGTGGCTCAGTCAGTGAAGCGTCTGCCTTGGGCTTGGGTCATGATCCCAGGGTCCCGGGCTCGAGTCCTGCATCGGGCTCCTTGCTCAGCAGGGAGCCTGCTTCTCCCTCTGCCTGCCGCTCCCCCTGCTTGTGCTCACTCTCTGACGAATGAATGAATACCATCTTTATATGACAACTACCTTGCTTATGATGCAAATGAAAATTACACTGACAGGTCCGGTTCCGGATAAGAAGGACTACATCTCCACCAACCCCACTTTCTCCCACTGAGCGCGACTATACAATCTGGACAAAACAGCCAGTGGAGCTATTTGAGAAACTCTGAAAAGGAAATGAATCGGGCAGCTCGGGGAAGAACAGTAGAATTTGCAGGGCCGCCTAACTGGTGGCGAGGTCTCCATTATATTCCCCAGTATGTCCCAGCCTGAACTCGACGCAGCCCGCAACCTGGACGTGAGCACTGTGGGGAAGACAGAGAGCCAAGAGAAACCCTCTCAATCTGGCTCAAGGAGCAGAAGAGGAAACTCCTGAGGCTCGGAGAGTGGAAGAAATGCCCTGGTTCTTTTCCACTCCTTTCTCCGGTCCTCAGGCTATCCTGCAGCAAGGGTAGTAACAGCAGAGTGGTGGACAACAGGAAACTGCAGGAATCAAGACTCAGGGGAAGGGGACATTCCTCTCCAATGGGGTGAAGCTGTGGCTCCAGAAGGGCAGAGCCAAATACTGCTGCTTTTACGTGTGGTTTTATCCACCCTCCCCCCCCTTCTGCTGCTGCTTGGCCCTGGAGACAGCACCGTCCTAGAAATGGGTGGTTTCAGGCTGGACGAATGACAAGGACAGCTCCAGGAAAATGGAAAGTACCTGGAGATAGTCAAGAGGGACATTGTTCAGGAATGCAATTCCATAAAGCTGTTTATGATCTCCTGGGCTCATCTTCTACTTGTATGCGCACGAATCTGGTTCTAATTAGCATACCAAAGACTGAGAATGCAGCTGTGGTTAAACTCCTAAGTCTCAGGCCAGCCACGGAGTGGCCCACATGTGGGCCAGATCCTAATGGCACCTCAGAGAGAGCAGGCTGGAGCTTTTCTGTTAAACCTTCTGAACCTAAACATATACAGATTGCTTATGAGGACAAATATATCAACATTCTGCATAGGATTTAAACAAGACCTAGGGTCTCAAAGAAATAGTCAAAAGGTCTAGGATACCATCCACTATACTTGGCAAGGCAAAGAAGTCGAAGACACAAAAACCAGCCAAATAAAAATTTTAGAACTGAGAAAAAAAAATAACTGAAATAAACTGTCTGATGGATTTGCTAGCAGGATAGAGATGACAAAGGAAAGAGGCAGTGTAACGAATGACAGGTCAATAGAAATTATCCAGGGGCGCTTGGCTGGCTCAGTCAGTAGAGCACGTGATTCTTGATCTTGGAGTTGTGAGTTTGAGCCCCACGTTGGGCCTAGAGATTACTGTAAAAAAATTAAAATCTTAAACAAAATGAAGAAAAGAAATTATCCAATGTGAACATCATTGCAGAAAACCACAGATTCAAGCAGCCATAAGCCCGAAACAGGAGATAATCCCAAAGAAACCTATACCCAGACACATCATAATCAAAATTCTGAAAACCAAAGTCAAATAGAAATCCCTAAGAAAGAAAGAAAAATGACATATAGAAGAATAATGATTTCAATCACTGTTGATTTTTTCATGAGAAGCCATGGAGGTCAGAAGGAAGTGACGCTTTTTTTTTTTCCTTTTTCTTTTTTCTAAAGCTGGCTCCTTGCCGAGCATGGAGCCCAACATGGGGGCTTGAACTCATGACCCTGAGATCAAGACCTGAGCTGACATCAAGAGTTGGATGCTTAACCGACTGAGCCACCGAGGCGCCCTTGAAGGGACCCATTTTTCATCTGCTAAAAGAAAAAAAAAGTGTCAGCCTAGAATTCTATATTCAGTGAAAATATCTTTCAAGAATGAAGGTGAAATAAAGATATTCTCACATCAAGTAAAACTGGGAAACTTCACAGCCAGCAGACCTGCTCTAACAGAATTGCTAAAGGGAAGGGGAAGATACGAAAAGGCATCTTGGAACATCGGAATGAAGGAAGAGCAACAGAGATAGTAAATGCAATAGGCTGTTCTTCTCCTCTTTAGTTCTTGAAAGTGTTTTTGTTGTTGTTGTTAAAGATTTTATTTTTCTTAAGATTTTTTATTTTTTATAATAATTTTTTATTATGTTATGTTAGTCACCATACAGTACATCCCTAGTTTTTGATGTAAAGTTCCATGATTCATTACTTGCATATAACACCCAGTGCACCATACAATACGTGCCCTCCTTACTACCCATCACTGGCCTATCCCGATCCCCCACCTCCTCCCCTCTGAATCTCTCAGTTTGTTTCCTAGAGTCCATAGTCTCTCATGGTTCATTCCCCCTTCTATTTACCCCCCTTCGTTCTTCCCTTCCTTCTCCTACCGATCTTCCTATTTCTTATGTTCCATAAATGAGTGAAACCAAAATCATTAGCCATCAGGGAAATTCAGATCAAAACCACATTGAGATACCACCTTACATCAGTTAGAATGGCAAAAATTGACAAGGCAAGAAACAACAATTGTTGGAGAGGATGTGGAGAAAGGGGATCCCTCCTACATTGGTGGTGGGAATGCAAGTTGGTACAGCCACTCTGGAAAACAGTGTAGAGGTCCTTTAAAAAGTTAAAAATTGAGCTACCCTATGATCCAGCAATTGCACTACTGGGTATTTATCCCAAAGATACAGACGTAGTGAAGAGAAGGGCCATATGCACCCCAATGTTCATAGCAACATTGTCCACAATAGCTAAATCATGGAAGGAGCCGAGATGCCCTTCAACAGATGACTGGATTAAGAAGATGGGGTCCAGATATACAATGGAATATTACTCAGCCATCAGAAAGAATGATTTCACAACATCTGCAGCAACATGGATGGGACTGGAGGAGATTAAAATTTTTTATTTTGAAGTAATTTCTATACCCAACGTGGGCCTTGAACTCACCACCCCGAGATCAAGAGTCGCAAACTCCACCAACTGAGCCAGCCAGGTGCCCCAGTTCTTTAAAATATTTCTGATGGTTAAAAGCAAAAATTACATTTTTCTGACAGGATTTATATGTACATATATAGAGGCAACCATAGCATAAAGAAGCGATAATCAATTGAAGTGGTAAAATCTTGGTTCTAGATAGACTGCAAAAAGTTAACTGTATATTTTGCAATCCCTTCAGAAGCCCTTAAAAAACGAAATAGAGAGATACAGCGAAAGATCACCATAAATAAATTAAAATCGAATTCCAAAAGAAGATTCACGCAGCCCAAAAGGAGGCAGGAAAAGGGAAGCGGAAGACAAAAAATGCAGAAGGAACGAAGAGAAAACAAGTAACAACATGGTAGATCTAAGTCAAAGCATATTAATAATTACACTAAACGTAAATAATCTAGATACACCAACTAAGATACTGTTAAGATGAATTTTTTAAAAATCCAACTGTTTGCTGGCCTTAAGAAACTCACTTCAGATATAATGATATAGATCGTGTAAAAGTGAAAGGATGGGAAAAGCTACACCATGCAAATATTGATTAAAATGTTAGCTGGAGGGGCTATGTTAACATCAGACAAAATATACTTAGGGCAACGAAAACTATCAGGGACACACAGAGGTCCTCCATATGGTGAAAACGGTCAGTTCACTGAGGCGACGTAGAAATCCTGAACTTGTAGGTGCTTAACAACAGAGCTTGAAAATACACAAAGCAAAAATCAGAACTGAAGAGAAATAGACAAATCCATAATTACAGTTGGAGATGTCAGCATCCCTCTCTCAGTAATAGATACAAGTAGATAGAAAAATCAGCAAAGAAATAAACTGAACAGCATCAACCGATCTAAGTGACATTTACCGAACACCCCACTCAACAGCAGCGGAGCACACGTTCTTCTCAAGTGCACATCGGATATTCACTTAGACTTGAGTGTGATCTTGGGGGACAGAGCAGAATTCGACTGTAATGAAGAAACTGGAAAGTTCATCTAGTGTACCAAGTTCCATCTGAAATAAGAGTGGGTTAAAGGAAAATAGACAAAAGTTGGGAAGCCTGAAGAGCAAGCAAGACAGGATAAATCCTCCCTCTCAGGGCAGAAGATGTTCACGCAGCAGTTTCCTGCCCTGAGGAGACAGCTATGGGCTGTTGCGTTTGTTTCACTAATATTCCTCCCCACTGTCTGCCTCACAGGAAGAGATGCCTGGAACATGGATGTGAATTCTGCACTGCTTGGAAAAGGTTCTACCTTAGTGGGAAAGAACAAGATGGAGCCCTGGCTTATACGTCACTACCTCGTAGTGGACACAGACAGGCCAGACCTTGGATGTGGGGACACCTTCAGGATTCTACCCACCACCTCGAGACTCCATCCTGACTATCAAATGACCCTACCCTTTTCTGGTCCAGGGACACCTCCTAGCACCTGCTGAAAGCTACGAACTCTCTAGAAAAGGGTTCTCGGTGCTTTCGGCAGATGTGCAAGACCCGTTTGTACACCCACAATAATGCCTACAATTTTAAGGGGTCTCCTCAGGGCACAAATTAAGAACTGGAGACTTCAGGCTAAGGACTCAGGCTTCTGAGGACTCCTTTATTGTGTCTCACAAAGTGCCACAGAACTGTGAACTATAGCCGTAAGGGAGAGAGAAACTCAATTTCAATGGCATGTAGGGTATCCAATCCTATTTCCTTGTCCTGCAGAAATCAGTGGCAGAAGGGCTTCCAACAGATTCTCATCTTTAATCTTTCGACCTGTCCTGGACTAGATCTGTGGTTGTGTAAAGCCCGGGAAGACGGGGAACAAGCCATAGCCGGTTGCTCAGACCTCAGGAAACTTCCATGCTGAGAGTGAATGGAGCCATGGCAGCAAGAACGTGAGGGGACGGGGAGGTGGAAAGAGCAGGGATTTGGAATCGACTCTGGCTAACTTGTTTTGAGGGGAAGTAAATGAGAACATACGTGAAATGCATTATTTAATTGGGCTAGAGTTAACATTCACGGAAAGCTGGACGTAAGCCATTCTCCATCATAGTCAACATTGGTTCAAGCAAGAGTCATCAACAAATGTAAAACCCAAGGGAGACGTTTTGACGAGGACCAGGATATTTGATCGGTCTTAAAGTATCTCCCCCAGTGCTGTAGCCAGCCTCCAAGATGGCCCCGAATGATCCCTGCCTTCCAGAATGATCCCTTCTATCATCGTGTGACCAAGAGCACATGGCAGAAATGACGTTATGTCACTTCTGAGATTGGTTATAAGACCGTAGCCTCTGTCTTGGGTGTCCTCATTCTCTCTCTCATCACTGGCCCTGGGGAAGCCATGTCCACAGCAGCCCTATGGAGAGGCCCATGTGGTAAGGAACTGAAGCCCCCTGCCGACCCCATGTGAGTGAGCCTAGACACGAATCCTCCAGGCCCCTTGACAGACCCCCTTCAGAGGCCACAGCCCCCCGCCAACAGCTTGACGGCAACTTCACGGTAGAGCCCTGAACTAGAACCATCTGGCTAACTCACATCCAGATTCTTAACCTTCAGAAACTATGTGAGATAAAAAATGTTTGTTATTTTAAGCCACTGAATTTCAGGGTAATTTGTCACACAGCAATAGATAACCAATAACCCCCACAAAATGTTTATACATTACAATTAAAAATAGTAACTATGGAGGCGCCTGGGTGGCTCAGTCGGTTAAGCCTCCGACTCTTGTTTTCGGCTCAGGTCACGATCTCAGGGTGGTGAGATCGAGCCCTATGATGGGCTTGTGCTCAGGGCAGAGTCTGCTTGTCCCTCTCCTTGCTCCTCTGCCCCTCTGCCCTCTCTCTCTAAAATAAATCCGATCTTCTGGGGCACCTGGGTGGCACAGCAGTTAAGCATCTGCCTTCGGCTCAGGGCGTGATCCCGGCGTTATGGGATCGAGCCCCACATCAGGCTCCTCCGCTAGGAGCCTGCTTCTTCCTCTCCCTCTCCCCCTGCTTGTGTTCCCTCTCTCGCTGGCTGTCTCTATCCTGTTGAATAAATAAATAAAATCTTTAAAAAAAAATAAAATAAATCCGATCTTTGAAAAAATAGTAACTATGCAGTAGAGGGATCTGAGAAGAACGTGGCCAGGTGATCAACACTAACATCACCCACGAGAGACGTGGTATCCAGGTGGGATACCTGGACAGAGATAGAGCGTCACCTCTGCAGTGTTCTAGCGACAAATGTCCGGCATCAATCTAATCACAAGGAAACATTAGACAAACACAAAAATAAGAGGAACGTGAGGAATATTCTATTAAATGGGGGGAGTTGTGTGGGACTGTATTCTTCAAACACAACAGTGTCATAAAAAAACCAGAAAGGCTGTGTTCTGTCCCAGACAAAAGAGGTTTAAAGAGACACGTCAACTAAATGCAATACATAATCCCAGACTGGACCCTGCACCGGAGGGTAAAATACGCTGTCAAGGACATTATTTGGTTCATGGACAAAACTGGAGTATAGCTAGTACATCAGGAAAAACTGCAACGATGTTAAACTTCTTTAAGGTGATAGCTGTACTGTGGTCATGCGACGGTATGTCGTTTTTCCTGGGAAATTCCCGCAGAAGTATTTTTCGGGGTTAAGGCATGTGATAGATGCAACTTACTTCCAAATGATTCTGGAGAAAAGTATGATTATACAGAGAGCGAGCGAGCAAATGGGACGAAACGCTGACAATAGGTGAATCTTGGTAAAGGGGAGACAGGTGTTGTTTGTACTATTTTTACTTTTTTTTCCTGTAAATTTGAAATTATTTCCAATTTAAAGATCACCAGCAACCACAAAGCCTCTGTTTTAAAGCTCATTTAGGAGCACCTGGGTGGCTCAGTTGCTTAAGCATCTGCCTGCAGCTCGGGTCATGATCCCAGGGTCCTGGGATCGAGCCCTGGATAGGGCTCCTTGCTCAGTGGAGAGGCTGCTTCACCCTCTCCCTCTGCCTCTCCTCCTGCTTGTGTTGTCAAAGAAATAAATAAAATCTTTAAAATTAAAAAATAAAGCTCATTTAAACTACAAAAGTACCACGCATATTTTAGTCTCTGCCAGAGTCAGAAATTGAAAGGAGTATTTCTGAAGCTTTTCTCGTGGGATTTTAAAAAGTTTTAAGTTATTTTAAATTAAATCAAATTAATTATTTTTAACAATTTTTAATAGACTTTGTTTGTTTTTACATTTTTGTTAAGTAAACTCTACCTCCACGTGGGACTCGAACTCACCACCTCAAGATCGAGAGTCACACGCTCTCCCGACAGAGTCAGCCAGGTGCCCCTTGGGATTTTTTTTTTTAAGTGAAAAGCAACTCAAGTAATGAGAAAAGAAGAACCCAAGACGCATTATGAGTAACGTTTTACCCCGACAACTGAGAGACATTCCTAAGTCCCGCTGTTCTCCCAAGCTCGGTCAATACGGCTCGAGATAAAGCGTGCGTACCCGCGAAGTATCTCCCAGCGGGATCCACCTTCCCATCATTGAACCGATTGTTCTTCTTGTCTTTATCCACCGTGGCCAGGGCAACCGCGGACCGATCCTCCCAGTTCAAAGCACAGAACTTTGTTCCAATGGTGGCGACATAGCCTCCTCCCTGGCGAAGGGCCACGGAGCTGACGGGGGCCTCTGCAGGGGCAAAAGCCAGCAATCAGAAGACAGCAGGTGGACAGCAGCCCACAGGCATCCCGCCACCTGGCATCTCTAAGAGGATTCCGGCTCTTTTGATGATGCGAGTGCCCTCTCCCTTCTGCTGAATGGTGAAGGCTACAGAACCCAGTGTATTTGCTGAGCAGTACCCTTGGGCAGCAGAGATAGAAAGGTGAATGAAACCCCACTCTTCTGGAAGCTTCTAGTCTAGTGGGACAGGCAGGGCAGTCACATGGTCGCAGACACCATACACTGAGGCAGGCGCCACATCAAGTTCAAAGGGCGGGAGGGGGGTGTCCCTAACTGGGATGGGGGGAGAGGGGGAGTTCAGAGCAGCTGTCATGGAGCAAGCCATGCTTGATTCACGTATCTCCAGGAAATTCGGACACAAACCGTGTGTAGTTTCGGCAGCTAGGTATTGCGACCTCTCTCTCTCCCTCTGATCCAGGGCTTGTCTTTTTTAAGGGGCCCTATTTTATGTATTTAATTCAAAGTTGTGGGGCGCCTGGGTGGCTCATTTGGTTAAGCATCTACCTTCGGCTCAGGACATGATCCCAGGGTCCTGGGATCGAGCCCCACATCGGGCTCCTTGCTCAGTGGGGAGCCTGCTTCTCCCTCTCCCTCTGCCGCTCCCCTGCTTGTGTTTGCTCTCTCTCTGACAAATACATAAATAAAATCTTTTTTAAAAAGAATTTATTTGGAAAACATTTTCTTTAAGATCTTATTTACTTGAAAGAGAAAGTGGGGGAGGAGGAGCAGAGGGAGAGGAAGGAGCGGGCTTACTCCTGAGTGGGGAGCCCAACTCGGGGCTTGATCCCAAGACCCCGAGATCATGACCTGAGCCAAAACCAAGAGTTGGTCCCTTGGAAACGTTTTCCAAGCACCTATTTGGGCAGTGCAAGGCGCTGGGTACTCTAGGAGCAGCTCTTAGCTCAAAGCCCCATTCAAAAGTTGATTGCAGCCAACTGAGGGACCCAGGGAATCTGCAGGACAGTCCTGGGAGGGTCACATTCTCTTTGTGGATCCCGACCTGTGCCCCGAGACTTGTCAGGTCACTTCTGTAACTTCCTAAGTGAACCGATATCATAAGCCCTTTCCATGGTTTGGGGGTGGCTGCAGATTAGGGGTGGGAATATACCCCTAATGTCTGCATGCTGGCAAAAAGAGACTAGGGAAGGACCGGCTCTGGCCGCTAGTCGTACTCACATCCCTGGGTGACTTAAAAAGCTGTTCTCTCGGGGCGCCTGGGTGGCACAGCGGTTAAGCGTCTGCCTTCGGCTCAGGGCGTGATCCCGGTGTTACGGGATCGAGCCCCACATCAGGCTCCTCTGCTATGAGCCTGCTTCTTCCTCTCCCACTCCCCCTGCTTGTGTTCCCTCTCTCTCTGGCTGTCTGTATCTCTGTCGAATAAATAAAATCTTTAAAAAAAAAAAAGCAGCTGTTCTCTCTCATTAAAAAAAAGAAAAAGAAAAAGTTTGAGGTTGCCTGTTTTGGGATGAGACTGCCCCAAGGTCACAGGAATTCCTGGTATCTCTTCGCATTAACACAAAACAAGAAGCTTCCTTATCTCTAATCAAGCTCCTACACTTGGGCCAGAGAATGAGAAACCCCTCCTCTGGGAATCACAGGGCCATAAACAGAATCACATTCAAAGGCCCTCGGAATTTGTGATGAATCTGATTTTTTCGGTGAACAGATAGTCCTGGTTGATGCTTTCTAAATCCGAAAGCTCTTCTTTTTACATTCAAAGAAGGGACATACTCGTTTTTTTCTTTTCTTTTGCCAATTAAGGGCTTGGCCTGACCCAGGGCAGACAGCCTTCGCTGTGCCACAAACGGGGTCTCCGACCTTAAAAGCCGTGATCTGAAGCTGTTAAGGAAAGCTTCTCCGTGCCTGTCAGCAACACCAGATGGGGACTGTCCCCCTCACCCCACGGACCATCCAGAATTTACTCCTGGGTCCAAGTCCAAGTGGGGGGGACACAGAGTGTGGTTTGAGAGAGCCTGACCATCCAGAAGTTTTAAAGCGTATCCAGTAGGCTTCTACAAGTTCTCTGGGGAATGACACATCAGGGGACCCCCCTTCCTGGGTCCCCAGGGAAAAGATGGCTGTCTGGGCACAGTGGGGCCTTCATCCTTACCCACAGTCACTTGCTGCACGCGCTTGCTGAGCGAATCCCACCGGCAAACCTTTTTTGCAGGAATATCTACGAAGAGCAGCGAGTTGGATGCCTCCTCCCACACCGGAGACTCCCCACACCGGCAGTTCTCCCGCAAAACACACTCGATCTTAATGGAAGACATGGTCAACGGGGAGCTCTGCGGAAGGTAGCAGAGATCGAGGGAAAATGTAGTCGCGTGGAGCAAATTCAACAAAACACCTGGCTTAAGGCCCTGGTAAGATCCCAATACAGACTGAGTTTTTCTCAGAACTGGAAAAACACGTTCTCTCAATCTGAACGAAATAGGCGATGTGGCAGGAAGAGACAGGAGAATGAAGAAAGGGCTGATCGTCCCTAAGGTGAGGCATCTTCCATCGACTTACCTGGGCGCGTTTTCAAGCTGTCTTTAACAAAGAGAGATAAAACCCACAGCACCCCAATATCCCTACCTTGGTGTCCGTGACCCTCGAAGAGCTGGCTGCTCCGGGGAGGGAAGGCCGCCCTTTATGCCTGCGCCCTAGCCCCCGAAGGTGGGGGGGGCGGGCAGCTCCCTCATTGGTGGCCCCTCCCCCGCCTGCAGGTCACCAGCTCCTGCTGCCCTCCCCCATCCCCTGATGCTGCCGATTCCCTTCTCCGACGACGGCTCAAAGGCCAGAACCTTCCCACTCTGCATTTTTCAGAAGTGCATTTTTAGAAATATGTTTATCAGTGATAATACACGAAATTAGACTTGACACCCCTTTTCGACTTGGCACCATGGAAAGGCTGGAGAAGAGGACAAGGGCTGGGCGCCACCGGAGGAACTGACAGCCGCTTGGCTATTTCTTGCCACCCCGGGGAAGGCATTCTGCCAGTTTGGCAAGGAGTCTTGAACTCCACAGGAGGGAACATTCTACTCTGCGGGTTTAGGCCAGAGTGTGACCAGCGAACAGGGAGAAGACAGACAAAAATTGTCAGAGAAGAAGAAAAAAAAAACACATTACCTAAGAAAGCCCGGGGGAGAGGAAAACGAGGCAACTTTTCAGAGCCTCCTCTCTTTCCCGAACTCTGCCCAGATGCCGACCCACATTGTCTGCATCGTCAACCTTTTCGCAGGCGCCTTGCTGCTTGGAAGGCAGTGCTCTCATCCACGCATGGGCGAATGCATGACGGGGGGGAAAGGAAAGTAATCTTTGGTTTCATATTCCCTTCGACACGTAACTTTTTTTTTTTAGTGTAAGAAACACATATCAAATCTTAAATCCTGAAGCCAGCGTCCTAGCATTTGCAGTCCTCGCTGGCTGTGAAAATTTGGCACGGGCTCCAAAGGCCTTCATGTTATCGATCTGAGATTAAGGCCCAGGATCAGATGCGGGACTTTGGCAATAGCGACTTTTAACCCGGAGCTCCGGCCTGCCAGCCGGGGGCCCGGGGCCCGCAGCTGTCCCTCCCTGCCCGGGCGTCGGAGCCTGGCGGCCGGGGCCCCGGGGAGCGGGCACGCGGCGGCAGGTGCCCACGCTTCACCTGCCGTACGTGTGCGGCGGAGGGGCCTTGGCACAGTCCGGTGGCGCCGCTGCAGCTTCAGGCGACCGCGAGGCCCCGAGAAGCTGAAGGTCGAGCCCGCCTCGTCCCCGGGCCGGCCAAGTGGGGCGCGCGCGGGGCCCAGGTACCCGGGTGGGCGGGGGCGGGGGGCGGTCTCCTTCCAGCCTGCCCCAGCGACTTTGGATCGGCTGTGGCCAGATCCTTCGTCCCTGGGGAGCGGGCGGAGAGGCTGGCGCGACCTCGGCACTCACCGAGCTGGTGACTTCCAGAAGGCGCAAAGGTCAAGCAGGAGAGCCGGAGGGCTGGGTGGGGGACGCGGCCGCTCGGCAGGCGGGTGGCAGCAGCCTGGAAGTGCGGGCTGGGGACGCAACCCCCAACGCTGTCCCCCTCCTCCGTGGCTCCTGGAAGAATCCTACAAAGCCACCCGGGACGGGGGTGGCGGGGAGGGGGGCGGGGCAGAGGCTTGGAGCCCGGTGAGCCGCAGCCTCGGAGTTTGGACGGAGAGCTAAAGTTTATCTCTTACTTAAACAAGAAAAATTGTTAGAATACCTAACAGATTGGGGTCGAGGGTCCAGTTAAACACAAGCAGGTTAAAAAGGAAAGAACAAAGCGGTTAAACAAATCCACCCTTTTTCTAGCGGGAGAAAGAAAGACTGCTGGCTGGAGGCCAGCTCTTGCAAAGCGTTTTTTGGTGGGGGAAGAGAAAAGGCTTTATTTGATTGGATTTAAAAAAAATCAAATGGAATAAAGGATCCTAAGCAGCGCTCAGCTTCACATTCTCCCTTGAGAGCCTACCCGGCCGTCCATACTGTCTCCAAATAACCTACAAGTTTAAAACATTTAAAAAAATGAAGGGAGGGAGGTAAACATGGGGGTTGCTTCTGGGAAATGGGAGCCAGGAGTAACCGTGAAAGGGTTAAGGGAATTTTCTGGGGTGATGGAGACTATCTGAATGGAGGCTTGAGTTGCACAGAAGTGCGTCCTGTCCAAAGTCATACGGTGGGACACTTGAGATTTGTGCATTTTATTGTACGGGTTGAACGCCAGGTCAGTGCCACCTCATTATCATTATCATTTTAATTTTTTACATAGGCTCCCTGCCCGACGTGGGGCTCAAACTCATGACCCTGAGATCAAGAGTCGCCCGCTTTACCAACTGCGCCCGCCAGGGCCCCCGCGCTATCTCCTTATTGATCTCTCTCAGTCCAGCACGCATTCGCGGCCATCTGCACTGTCCTAAAACCCACACTCTAGTCACAATCACTGTGGCAATCCAGTTCCCTTGAATTCGCTGGGAGGGAGGGCCAGAGATCAAGCTCCAAGGGCACGAGGCTCGCTCTCGGCAGGCAGGAGATGTTTGCGGCAGTCTCAGCTCAAAGTGTCAGGTTGCTGAGAGTAATGGGCACTTAAACAGCCTCAATCATTCCGTCTTCACCCTGGGAGATGTTTAAGACAACTACTCTCCCATGTCCCCATTTACAGATGGGAAAACACGAGTCTACAAAGTGAGGAGACTCCCAAAGTCACACGTAAAGCTGGGAGAAACCTGGCAAATAGGCCAAACCGTCAGCAGAGTAATAAGAACTTGGGGGCCCCTGGCTGGTGCAGTCGGCTGAGCTTTGACTCTTGGTTTCAGCTCAGGCCATGATCTCAGGGTGGTAAGATTGAGCCCCTCGTCAGGCTCCCGCTCCGTGTGGAGTCTGCTTCTCCCTCTCCCTCTGCCCCTCCCTCCGCCCGGCTGTCTGTCTCTCTGTCTAATAAAATAAAATAAAATAAAATAAAATAAAATAAAATAAAATAAAATAAAATAAAAAGAAAAATAAGAACTTGAAGGACAGTTTCTTGGGTGGGGCAAAGAGCAGGATGGCGATCTCCAGAGGCTTCTCCGGGCTTCTGTTGGGCCCTCTTCCCATCATGTGGCTTCTTCTACCTCCTTAATGCGGACGACGCCCCAAACTGTATCTCAGCCCAGCCCTCTCCCCCAAACTACAGGCCTGTAGTTCAGATATTCTGCTCAGCTGCACCGCTGGGCTGTCGGAAACCTATCCCTTTATTCTCCACAAACCTGGGAATGCCGCCAGGGTCCCACCAACAGACTGCGGGAGAAGTGTCCGTTTCTTGCCAGGCTTGTTGTCAGCTCCCTGGAGGGCTTGTCTCACCCCTTTGGATCTGCTTCCCAAATGACCCACTAGATGGGGAGTCCTGTAGGGCGGGGAGGGCGTCTCCTTCACCCTCAGCTTGGCGGGCCGTGGTACTGACACATAGAGGCCGTTCAGCTACCTGCTGTGTGTGTGTGTGTGTGTGGTAGGGAGGAGAGAACTTTGTTTTAAAAAAATGTCAGTGTTACAGAGAGTTGCAAAAATCCTATAAAGGATTCCTGATTACCCTTTACCTAGATTCTTCCGATGTTATGGGTCTACTGTTGCTGTCTTTCTCATTTACGTATAAATGTAAACATATTTTTTCTTGATTTTTATTTATTTATTTATTTATTTATTTATTCATTCATTCATTCGTTCATTTATTTATCTATTTTTTTTAATGATTTTTTATTATATTATGTTAGTCACCATACAGTACATCCCCGGTTTCCGATGTAAGGCTCGATGATTCATTAGTTGTGTATAACACCCAGTGCACCATGCAATATGTGCCCTCCTTACTACCCATCACCATATTTATCTATTTTTTAAGTAATCTCTACACCCGACGTGGGGCTCGAATTCACAACCCCGAGATCAAGAGTCCCACACTCTACCTGCTGAGCCAACAGGCGCCCCGATATATTTCTTTTTCTTTTTCCTTTTTTTTTTTTAAAGTTCTTATTTATTTATTTGACAGAGGGAGAGGGAACACAAGCAGGGGGAGTGGGAGAGGAAGAAGCAGGCTCCCGGCAGAGCAGAGAGCCCGATGCGGGGCTCGATCCCAGGACCCTGGGATCATGACCTGAGCCGAAGGCAGACGCTTAATGACTGAGCCACCCAGGCGCCCCATATTTATTTTTCTTGAATGGTTAGAGAGTAAGGTGCAGACGAGAGGCTCTGTTATCTCTAAAGACTTTGGTGTGCATGTCCTGAAAAAAGACATTCTCTTTATAAGCACAGCACAGTTAACAAGATCGGGTGATTAACACCGATACAATATTACCTAGCTGAATTTCATTGATTGTCCCACAGATGTATGTCCCTTACAATAGGAGGAAAGAAAGTACTCCGTTCCCAAATCCAATCCAGGAGCAAGCTTTGTGTTTGTTTCATGACATTGACATTTTTGGAGTTCAAAATGTAGAATGCTCCTTATTTTGGGATTGTTTGGGTTTTTCCTCAGGGTTAATTCCGGTTATGCCTGTTTGGCAATACTACAAAAGTGATGCTGTGTCCTCCGAAGTGTCTGGAGGCAAATGATGGCGACTTGTTAACCATGGTCACGGTATGTGCCTACTGAATCTTGATAATTTAATCGTACCCAAGAGCATATAAAGCCCCTCACACTTGCTAGTAGTTCCTTCCTGACCTCAGTGATGGTCTAGCCACGTCTCCTTTCTGCTTCTTGCATCTGAACTTGCTACTCCTTCCACCTAGAACACTTCACCCCTCCCTCTAATCCAACCCCTACCTCTGCACTGGGCTCACTCCTACCTAAGATTCAGCCAGTGTCCCGTCCACCAGGAAGCCTTCGGGGATTGCCCTGGCTTTGACCCGTTGCCCTCGCAGCGTCCTGTCTTTATATTTTATTGCGATGTTCACCACGTTGAGTGAGAACTGTTGGTTCGTCTGTCTCTCCTGCTGCGTCATGAACCCTCAGGGTAAGTCTTGGATCTTTTATCATGATATAAACCCCTTCGTTCAAAGATCACTTCCACTCCAGCAAATCTGGGTTCATTGTTTCCTCGCAAGAAGGGAGAACTCCCACCGTGGGGGGAATCGTGGGATGTCTTGGTTAGAAGGTGTTAGAAAGAACCTATTATAGGACGTGGCTTTGTTATTAGGTGATTTGGGGGTGAGTCCAAGGATTGGAGACTGTCAGAAAGTGGGGTAGTTCTATGACTGGGTATCTTCATTCTTTTTAGAAGGTGGGGAGAATGGAGTGATGGATAGAGAAGCAGCACCCATTCGTGTGAGCTAGGAGAGGGTGATGTTTAGTCATTTGCGGGACTTGGTCGATGTTTGTTAGTCTCGTTTCTGTCTTGCTCCATCACGGACACAGAGTGCTTTGGTCTGACGTTGGCAGTCTGTGAAATTGTTCACGTTCAAAGGGAGAACGCCAAGGCCTTGCTGTGAGTTCCCAGCCAGCTCGCGGATGTCAGGGGCTTCATTGCTTTCCCACTCCCGTCTTTCTTCCAAGATCAGGTGAAGTCAGGCCCCAGGACACAAGTCTATATATTCTGATCATCACCACTGCCCAGATTTTGCTGATCTGGGGATGGCTCGGGGAAAGCCGTCCGCAGTAGGGTTAGGGCCAGTCTCTCCTGCTCTGGCTGCAGGGTGGGTTGTTGACTCCCTTGAAGTGACAAGGGCCGCACAGTGGCATTTAAGACTCTGGACAGGATGCAGCAGCCAAAGGTCCCGCAGGCAGTTCCCAGAAACAAGATGATGATTAGTCCTTGTCATAGACCCTGGAGACAGACCAGACTTAGGCCATGGACACACGTCCCAAAGCCCATCTGGTCTCTTGTCGAGAACCAGATGGATTTTTCTTTTAGCCTGATCCGAAAAATTGTTCAACCTGGGGGCGCCTGGCCGGCTCGATCAGAGGAGCGTGCGACTCTCGATCTTGGGGTGGTAAGTTCAAGCCCCACGTTGGGTGTAGAGATGACTTAAATAAATAAAAGCTTAAAAAAAATAAATTGATCTCCTTGACCCGTAGTATTTTTATAAGTGCAGCAAGAAGTGTTTGCTGAAGCCTGAACTCCCCCCTGGCAACTCCGGCTAATGAGTGTAAACTGGTTTGGGGAGGGGGCGGTCTTCGGGAGTAGAAACCGTGTCATTTCAGGCAGCCGGTGAGGTCAGAGTCCGGTTTTGGACCATCTTTTCACTATTGTGCGAATTCCGGCTCACAGAGCGTGCACGAAGTTTCGGCTCTCCCTCCCGGGACTTATCCACAGTCACCCGCACCTGTCTCTTCTTTTCAGGAAAACATGTTCCACAGGAGGGGTGGTAGTTTCAAAAGTCTGAAAGTTTCTAAGAATTATCCCAAATATGCTGGATAAGTGCACGTGTAGCAGGTGGGTGTAAGCCTGGGGTCCACGTAGGAGATGGTATCGTAATGGGGGCACAGCCCCGACTGGGAGTGTATGGCAATGAGCTAATTATATGTCCCTTGAAATGTCCCCTCCAGTAACGGGAGTGGGGTTAGGCAGTTCCTGAGACCAGTTTGACGGGAACAAACTACCGTCGCCCACGCACAGCCCCCATGTTAGTCCCCATCCCTGATGGGCTGGCGGTTGCTGCTGATGACCTCGGCAGAAGCGTTCTGTTGATGTCAGGTCACTTGCGAGGTGACCAGAGTTTGGGATGGATGCTGTGAGGGAAGCTTTGGAACCAGAGGGGGCCTCTAAGAGGAAATGAACCTTCTTCAGAGGTACGTTCAAAGGAAGAATGATTACATTTTTGTCAGCAAATTCAGAGCAGTAGCTCCGGTCTGAGAAAAACCTATCACAGAGGGTCAAAAGTCACAGGGGGAAGATAAGGGAGAACGTACTGGGAAGCCTTTTAGCCGGTTCCTGGGGAGTGTCAAATACCGTAATAGCATAATGACAGGTAGCGTCAGGGGAAGGAAGAGGCTGCTGGAGAATCAGAAAATTAACCTTGGGGCAGAAGCTGTCCCCCTCTGTAGCCAGCGGCTTCTGGAAGGTTCCTAAGAATCGCGTTTAGTGTCCCAGTGGAATGGCCATCCGGTAGTCAGGGTAGAGTGATGTGTATCTTTTCGATCGGGAAACATGAACTTAAGTGTCACGGCCTTGGAGTTTTATTGCTCTGTCAGTTGCTAACAGTGCCTGATAAAGTCTTTCCCACCGACGCTCAAGGGCAGTTTTGAGAGAGAACCAGACCTTCCGGTTTGAGTCACGCACAGGCTGCTCAGGTGGGTGTTTTGAAAACGCAGCTTGGACCCGTCGGTGGTAGAACTGGAGGCGTGCGTCCCTCGCGGCACTTGGTCCTACCCTCTGGTAACAGGCTAGAGGCTAGGATTGGAAACACTTTCTAAGTGCAGGGGGCAACCCGTTGTTAACTCGCTAGGAAATAACTTCGGGATCTCAGACGGGACAGGTCTTGCTGCCACCAAGGGAAATGGCGATGCCGCCATACCCCAGAGATAGTGCGGGTTCGGTTCCAGACCATTGCAACAATGTGAATTTCGCAACGAAGTGAGTCAAATGAATTTTTTGGTTTCCCGATGCATGGAAAAGTGATGCTTATTCTATACGGTAGTCGATGAGGTGTGCGGTAGCCTCGTCTCTGAACAAGGGTACACGCCTTAATTTAAAAATGCTTTATTGCTAACGCATGCTTATTATCATCTCAGCTTTCAGTGAGTCGTAATCACTGAGCACAGATCACTGTAACAAATACAATAATAATGGAAGAATTTGGAATATTACGAGAATGACCAAAATGTGGCTCAGAGATGTGAAGCGAGCATAATGCCGTTGGGAAAACATACAATGCGGGGTTGCCATGAGCTTTCAGGTTTGTTTTAAAAAAAAAAAAGGCAATAAAACAAGGTATGCTTGGGAGCCTGGGTGGCTCAGTGGTTAAGCATCTGCCTTCCGCTCAGGTCATGATCCAGGGTTCTGGGATTGAGCCCCACATCAGGCTCCATGCTCTTCTGGGAGCCTCCTTCTCCCTCTCCCACTCCCCTGTCTGTGTTCCCTCCCTCGCTGGCTGTCTCTGTGTCAAATAAATAAATAAAATCTTAAAAAAAAAAAGAAACTGTCCAGGCATCCAAACATTACTTATCAATTAACTTAATCATTTATCAAACTGATGGTTACCAGAGGGGAGGTGGGTGGGTGGGGATGGGTTAAACAGGTGATGGAAATTAAGAGGGCACGTGTTGTGATGAGCACCAGGTGCTGTATGGAAGTGTTGAATCACTAAATTCTAAACCTGAGACTAATATTATACTGTATGTTAACTAACCGGAATTTGTTTATTTTATTTTTTAAAAGACTTATGTATTTATTTGAGGGAGAGAGAGAGACAGCACAAGCAGGAGGGGCACAGGGAGAAGGAGAGAGAATCTTAAGCAGGCTCTGCATGGAGCACGACCCTGAGATCATGACCTGAGCTGAAACCAAGAACCCGATGCTTAATGAGCTTTGCCACCCAGGTGCTCCAACTAATGGAATTTAAATAAAAACTTGGGAAAAAACCCCTTAATCATTGACCTAAGGTCTGAAAGTTAGGATCCAGAAATTTCAATTTTAGCAGACATGTTAAATCTTTGGGCTTTGTAGCAATTTAAGAAGTTAATAAAATTAAACTCTTCAAAAAATCATTTCATTTTATTGTTAATATATACATTTCACCCTTGAACAACACAGATTTGAACTGTGTGGGTCCACTTATACGTGGATTCTTTTTTTGATAAATACAGTACTGTAAATGTATTTTCTCTTCCTTATGATTTTTCTTAATAACTTTGTCTTTTCTCCAGCATGAAAAATACAGGCTGTGATACATAGGACATCGAAAATACATGTTAGTCAACTGTTCGTTACCAGCGAGGCCTCCAGTCAACAGTAGGTTTTAGTAGTTATGTTTTTGGGGAGTCAAAAGTTACATGTGGATTTTTGTGTTGGGGGAGGTTGGTGCTCCAACCCCTGCATTGTTCAAGGGTCAATTGTACACACACACACACACACACACGAACTAATGGAAACAATGGTAACTCACTTAACTCATAAAACCAGTATAGGGATTTTAGAAGGTTAAAAAATTTTTTTGAAGACTTTATTTATTTCAGAGAGAGAGCGAGAGAGCACGAGAGTGGGGTGAGGGGCAGAGGGAGAAGCAGACTCCCCGCTGAGCAGGGAGTCCATCATGGGGCTCGATCCCAGGACTCTGGGATCATGACCTGAGCCAAAGGCAGATGCCCAACTGACTGAGCCACCCAGGTACCCCAGAAGGTTAAAATTCTAACCCTGGTTTTGTCCAAACCATTGTGCCAACATTATTTTTAAACGGTAAACTAATTTTTAAAAACTCTCGGTCCCATCAAAAGCCCTTCTTTATCTTGGGATTAAGTTCTTTCCTTCTTTCCTCACAGCCGGGGTAACAGAAGCTGTTAGGTAAATACACTTTTCAGGGGCGCCTGGGTGGCACAGCGGTTAGGCGTCTGCCTTTGGCTCAGGGCGTGATCCTGGCGTTATGGGATCGAGCCCCACATCAGGCTCCTCTGCTATGAGCCTGCTTCTTCCTCTCCCACTCCCCCTGCTTGTGTTCCCTCTCTCGCTGGCTGTCTCTATCTCTGTCAAATAAATAAATAAAATCTTTAAAAAAAATACACTTTTCAGTGTCCACAAAAAGACACATAATTTAATAACACCTTTTATTATTTTATTTTATTTTTAGAGATTTTATTTATCTACTTGAGAGAGAGCGAGCGTGTGCGCGAAAGCAGGGAGGAGGGGCAGAGGGAGAGGGAGAGAAGCGACTCCCCAGTGAGCACGGAGCAGATCTCAGGACTCTGAGATCATGGCCTGAGCCAAAATCAAGAGTCAGATGCTTAAGCAACTAAGCCACCCAGGTGCCCCACATTTTCTTTTAGTTTTTTAGACTTTTTTGGCAGTGTGTCTGGGCTAGATATTCCTAGAGTATATACATAACAACTGAATGTTTTTTTGATCAGTTAATCTTTCAAATTTCCCTGGTGTAAAAGAGAGGGAGAGAAACCAAAAAATTAACAGGGAGCCAGCTTCAGACAAATATGAAATTATCATTCCTTCTTGAAGGACAGGGAAGAATGTATAGATACAGAAAACCCATTTTGACAAACATGAGAGAGAGAAAGAGATAGATATTGGGATCACAGCTGGTTTAGACAATAACCAGCCACTGACAATTTTACCAATCTAAATAATTTGATAAAGATTATTTAATTTTTAGGTAATCTCTACACCCAGTGTGGGGCTCGAACTCATGACCCTAAGATCGAGTTGCACAATTCACTGATTGAACCAGCCAGGCGCCCCACAAATTTAATTTTAAAGCTACCATCCATTAATCCTTGAAATACAGAAATGAAGCCAACATAGTCTCCTGTGTTAAACATAAAAAGAATTTCTGTTTTAGGGGCACATGGGTGGCTCAGTCAGTTACGTGTCCAATTCTTGATTTTGGCTCAGGTCATGATCTCAGAGTCATATCGAGCCCCGTGTCAGGCTCCACACTGGGTGTGGAGCCTGCTTAAGATTCCCTCTCTCCCTCTCCCACTGCTCCTCTCCCCACCTCCTCTCCTAAAAAAAAAGAATTTCTCTTTTAGGTAGGAACGATCTCCTCATGGGGGTTTCTTCCCTTTGTGTTCTAAGGTGCCCCTTAAATCAACAATCTTGTTCACGTCAAAAATTCCCCAATGTGGCCATGGTGATTTGAAATTGACCCTAGAGAAATTATGTCAGGCAGAGAACACGATACTAGGAAAATATGAAGGAAGCAGGGGCTTGAGTTGCAGTTTTGGATCCAGAAGACCCCATGAGAACTTCCAGGGGCCTTAAAGATGGTGCTCGTGCAATCTTGTGTCTCTAGAATCAGGCTGAAGGCCAACCATTTGCCATCAGAGGCTGCATAAAACCTCCTGATTCTGGGCCCATGTAACAAAGTTCTTAGGGACACAAAGATATCACGGAAGGAGTCCTTTTAAGGTTTTTTTCCCCAAAGATTTATTTATTTATTTGAGAGAGAGAGAGTGGGGGGGGAGGGGCAGAGGGAGAGGGAGAGAGAGACTCTCGAGCAGACTTCACGCTGAGCACGGAGCCCGACTCAGAGCTCGATCCCACCATGCCCAGCCCCACATTAGGGCTCGATCTCAAAACTCTGAGATCATGGGAGCAAAATGGCTGGATCTTACGTAGGTGTATACTTAACTTCGTAGAAAGCTTCTGAGCTGTTTTCCCAAGTGGTTGTGTCATTTTACAGCCCCACCACCCTTGTATAGAGTTCGAGTTCCTAGATGTCCTCATCATCACTTGGTATGGTGAGTCTTTTAAATTTTAGCCATTCTAATAGGTATGCAGTGGTTTCTCATTGTGGTTTTAATTTGCATTCATGACTAATGGTGTTGAGCCTCTTCTCAGGTGAGTATTTGCCATTCATGTATCTTCACCAAAGTGGCCGTTGAGATTGCTCATTTAAAAAAATTAGGTTATTTTCTTGTTATTATGTTGTGAGGATTCTTGACATATTTTGGATACCAGTCCTTTATCAGATAAATGATTTGCAAGTCTTTTCTCCTAGTCTGTGACTTTTCTTCTCATCCTATTAACAGTGTCTTTCAAAAAAGTAGCAGTTTCAATTTTAATGAAGTCCAATTTACCAATGTTCTTTTATGGAAAGCGCTCTTGGTGGCATATCGAAGAAATCTTTGGCTAACCAAGGTCTTAAAGGTTTTCTGTGTTTTGTCTAGAAGCCTTATGGTTTTAGATTTTAAATTTAGGTCCTTGACCCATTTTTTTTAAGAGAGGAAGGGAAAGGGAGAGAGAGAATCTTAAGCAAGCTCCATGCCCAGCCCCACGTTAGGACTTGATCTCAAAACTCTGAGATCATGACCTGAGCCGAAATCAAGAGTCAGATGCCTAACTGACTGAGCCATCCAGGTGCCCAGGTCTTTGACACATTTTAAAATTAATTTTATATATGGTGGAAGGTATGGATTGAAGGTCTTCTATTTTTCTATAGATATGGATATCCAATTGTTCCAGTTCCTCTTTTAGGGAAGAGGATTTTTTAAAAGATTTTGTTTATTTGTTTGCCAGAGAGATGGGAGGGGTGAGAGCACAGGCAGGGAGAGCTGCAGGCAGAGGGAGAAGCGGGGTCCTTGTTGAGCAAGAAGCCCGATGCGGGACTTGATCCCAGGACCCCAGGATCACGACCTGAGCCAAAGGCAGATGCTTAACCAACGGAGCCACCCAGACTTCCCAAGGGAAGATTTTTTAAGACAATCTTCTTTTCACTAAATTGCTGTGTACTTTTGTTGAAAATCAGTTGTGCATATGTGTGTGGGTCTACTCTGAATTAATTCTATTCCATTGATGTATGTCTATCTCTACACCAATACCACACTTTTTTGATTACCATTCCAAGAATGAAATCAGGTAGTGTCAGTCTTTGAGCTTCATTCCTTTTGTTCTAAGTGTTTTTGCCAACCCTAGGTCCTTTGCACCTTCATATGAATTTTAAATTCGTTTTGTCAATTCCCACCCCAAGAAGTTGGTGTGATTTTGATTGGAATTGCATTGACCAGCTTGGGGATAACTGACATATTAATACTGAGCCTTCTGATCCATGCACATGGTATATCTCCGCATTTATTTAGGTCTTCTGTGTCTCTCAGAAATGTTTTATTGATGCCATTGTACAGGTCTTTCATATCTTTTGTCAGATTTATACCTAAGAATTTCATATTTTTTGGTACTATCATAAATGGTATTATTTTTAAAATTTTAATTTGATTGTTCCTTACTAGTATATAAAATACAGTAGACTTTTGTGAATTGACCTTTTTCCTGCAGCCTTGAGAGACTCACTTACTAGTTCTGGTAGCTTTTTTGGGGAGATTCCATTTGATTTTCTACATAGATAATCATGTCATCTGAAAACAAAGAGAGTTATATTTCCTCCTTTCGAATCAGGACGACTTTCATGTCTTTTTCTTGCTTGATTGTACTGGCTAGAAATTCTAGTATAATGTTGAAGAGAAGTAGTAACATTCTTGTCTTATTCCTGATCTTAGGGGAAAGCATTAAGTCTTTCACCATTAAATGTGATGTTAGCTGTGGGTTTTTCACAGGTATCTTTCATCACATTCAGGAAGTTCCCGTCTATTTTCAGTTTGCTAAGCATTATTATCAGGAATAGATATTGGATTTTGTCAAATGCTTTTCGTGTATCTTTGAGATATGATGAATTACATTGATTGTTTTTTGAATATTAAATCAACCTTTCACTTCCGGGATAAATCGCACTTGGTCATTGCTAGGGACTGAATGTTTATGTCCCCCCAGGTTCATATGTTGAAGTCCTAGCCCCCAGTGTTATGGTATTTGGAGGTGGGGCCTTTGGGAGTTAATTAGGTTTAGATTAGGCCATGAGGGTGGGACCCTCATGACAGGGTTCACGCCCTTTTAAGATCTCTCTCTCTCTCTCTCTCTCTCTGTGAGTATGCACCAAGGAAAGGCCATGCGAGAACACAGTGCGAAGGCATCTGTCTACAAACCGGGAAGTGCGCCCTCACCAGACAGGAGTCTGATGGCACTTTGATCTTGGACTTTCCAGCTTCCAGATTGTGAGAGATACATTTCCGTTCTAGCCAGCCAGTTTTTGGTTGAAGCAGCCCAAGCTAAGACAGTCTTGATGTGTCATCTTTTTGATATGTTATTGGATTCAATTTAAGACAGTCTTGATGTGTCATCTTTTTGATATGTTATTGGATTCAATTTGTTAACGTTCTAAGAATTTTTGCATTTACTTTTATGAAGGACATTGGCCTGTAGTTTTCTTATTAATGTCCATGTGGTTTTGGTATCGGGGTAATGCTGGCCTCATGGAATGAGTTAAGAATGAACTATTCTCCCCTGTTCAATTTTTGAGAAGTTGGTGTAGAATTGGTATTATTTGTTCCTTAAATGTCTGTTAGAATTTGCCAGGGAAGTCATTTGGGCCTGGAGTTTTCTTCATAAGAAAGCTTTCAACTCTAATGTATTTAAGAATAAAAAGGTTTTCAGGTTATCTCTTTTTTTCTAGAATGTGGACTGCTAGTTTGTGTCTCTGAGGGACTGTGTCCATTTCATTTCTGTTGTTGAATTTACTGGCATAAGTTTGTTAATAATATTCCCTTATGATCCTTTTAATATCCGTAGAATCTGCAGCAATGTTATTTTTCTCTTTCCTAAAATTGGTAATTGGCTTTTTCTTTTTTTTTCTGATCAGTCTCACTAGAGGTTTATCAAAAACTTTATTTTACTTATCTTCTCAAAGATCCAGCTTTTGGTTTCAGTGATTTTCTCTTTCCTGTTTCACTGATTTCGGCTCTTTTATTATTCCCTTTCTTCTACTTTGGATTTCATTTCTTCTTGTTTTAGTTCTCTTAAGATGAAAGGTGCAGTCACTGACTTGAGACCCTTCTTTTCTAAAGTAGGCATTTAGTGCTATAAAATTTCTCCGAGGTGCTGCTTTAGTGCCATCCCACAAATTACATGTTGTGTTTTCTTTCCAATTCCATTCAAAATACTTTTTAATTTCCTATTTCAGTTCTTTGATTCATGTGTTATTTAGAAGTTTGTTTAGTGTCCAGTGATTGCATTTTCCAGAGAGGTTTCTTTCTTTCTTTTTTTTTAAAGATTGATTGATTGATTGATTGATTTGACAGAGACAGAGACAGCCAGCGAGAGAGGGAACACAAGCAGGGGGAGTGGGAGAGGAAGAAGCAGGCTCATAGCGGAGGAGCCTGATGTGGGGCTCGATCCCAGAACGCCGGGATCACGCCCTGAGCCGAAGGCAGACGCCCAACGACTCTGCCACCCAGGCGCCCCCTTTCCAGAGATGTTTCTGGATTTCTAATTTCACTCCATTATGGTCAGACAACCATGCTTTGACTTGAATCTTTTTAAATTTATTAAGACTTGTTTAATGGCCTATCTTGGTAAATGCCCCATTTGCATTTGAAAAGGACGTGTATTCTGCTCTTGCAGGATGGAGTGGTAAATGTCAATTAAATCTGGATGGCTCTTAGTTTTGTTCAAATCTTCTATGCCCTTTTATTTTTTTTTAAGATTTTATTTATTTAGAGAGAGAGAGAGAGAGAGAGAGAGAGACCACGGCGGGTGGGGGGGGCAGAAGGAGAGGGACAAGTGGACTCCCTGCTTAGCGGGGAGCCCAACCTGGGGCTTGATCCCAGGACCCTGAGATCATGACCTGAGCCGAAGGCAGATGCCTAACCGACTGAGCCACCCAGGCGCCCCTCAAATCTTCTATGTTCTTACTGATTTTCTGTGTACTTTTTCTATTAGTTATAGACAAACCATAATTGGTGGTTTATTCATTTTCCCTTGCAGTTCTATCACTTTCTCCTTAGTGTGTTTTGAAGCTGTATTATTAGGTGCGTAAACACCGAGGATTTGTACGTCCTCTTGACGAGTTTGCCCTTGCATGGTGTTGATACAGCCACTCCAGCTTTCTATCGCTTATCGTTAGCATGGCATCTTTTACCATCCTCTCCGTTTTAACCTAGTTGTGTCTTTCTATTTAACAGTGGGGTTCTTACAGGCAGCATAGAGTTGCATTCTTGGACCCCAAGCTCTGCTCCAGTGTCTGGGCTCTTCAAGGACTCTCTAACTCTGCAGGCTACCCACTTCCTTGGAGGAGGGTCTGATCGTTAGAGCATCATTCCTCATGATGAGCCCCACCTGCCTTCTTTCACCTCCCCACTGGGGTAACACTCAGAGAATTATTTCCACTTTCTCACAACAGGTTTTCCGACAACGGGGACGTCCAGACCTATGGCAACTACTCGGCCAGTGCCAGATCCAGCCACAGGGGACCCATCAGGCCCATGGAAGACTACCTCAGGGCTACCTGAGAAGTACCAAAGGCTCCCTTGGAAAACTATAGGGGGGCAGGAAATATAAAACTAATTTCTACAGGGTAGGATCTTATTGATAGAAAAAAAGAAGCACGTATTTTCCATTTCCAGCAAGTGTGTCAACCAGGAGAGAAAGTCTGGGCGCAAGCGAGAGCGGTCCGCCACAGCCCAGGTGGGCCCTTTGGGAGGGAGGAATGTGCCTCTGAGGGCGAGGACCACTTGCTGTATGCCTAGTGTATTCGTTTCCTATTTCTGCTGTTGCAAATTTGGTGACTTAAAGCAACACAGATCTATTCTCTCATAGTTCTGTCAGTGTTTATACTGGTTGGTCCCACTTGGATCATCAAGGATAATCTCCCCGTCTCAGGTCCTTCACCTTGATTATCCCTGCGAAGTCCCCTTTACCGTGCAAGATAACGCAGTCGCAGGTTTTAGGGATGAGGCTGTGGGCCTCTTCGGGGAGCCATTGGTTAGCCTACCACACTCAGATACAGGGCAGACCATTTATGCAGAAGGCAAGTCCACCAGGTCCTAGCTCCCCCGTGAGACCTGTCCTGTCCAGATTGGCGTGAATTATCTTGCTCTTTGGACGTGAGTCTTTGAACTGTGCGCCTTTGTGCCAGATGACTAATTCTGGTCCAATCATCTCTGTCCAGGATGGCAAGGATCAATGGTACAGAACTCATGGGATTAAACCCTAACTCGGGTTGCTTTCTTCAGGGAGAAGCGGAGCAGGAACACTTAGAGAAGGGGCTTGGGGCATAGAGTCAAGCAAAGTGGCCAAGAGTAAGAGGTGTAGAGGCGACCTCACGGGTTCTAGTCCCAAGCCTGCTGCATACTAGCTGTGGAACCTTGAATAACTGTCTTAACCATCTGGCCTGTTTTTACCTGGGGCAAATAGAGCTTGTAGTATCACCTTCATATGGTTGTCATGAGAACGAAATAGAAGGTTGTTCATGTAAAAGGGTTAATTAGCAAAGGGCCTGACACTGGGTAAGGGCTCAAGGAATATTGCCATTCTTATTATTTGAATGCTTGACTGGTCCCAAAAAGTTTCGGGGACCATCCTACCAAGGGTTTCGGTCTCGATTGGCTTCCCTAAGGGACTTAAGTAGTTGTCTTGAAACTGACCGTTAGCCTGATCTTTGCCAGTGTGCTTCCCAGCCCATCTTGGAGGACGAGGGGACAAGGACGCTGGCACGAATTCAGCCCCTAAGATGCAGGCAGCCCCGTTTGATCTTGTTCATTGTTATCCCTGTGGGAAGACAGGACTGGAAAAAGTGGCGAGTGGCCACGGTACCGCATACAGCCCACAGCACTGTGAACACCGCTGTGGGGTTTACCCCTCTGGTAAAACCGCCAGTCTGCAGGGCTGGAGGAGGGAGGGGGCAGAGTTACCCAGAGATCCTGTCTTCGAAAGTCAAGAAGGGAGAGTTAGGAGGGAAAGAAGTCTGTCACCAGAACCCTGGTACACGGGCTAGGCTGATGTGAAGCAGGAGTAAGTGTGTAACGTGTTCTCCCCTAAGCAGCTGCAAGATCTGAAACGCTAACTGCACAACCGGAAGGATCTTTCTTTCTTGAAGCTGAGGTGATTAAGTCAATGAGGTTATCATTTTCAAAATGTCAGCCACTCTTAGCTTGAAGTTTCTTCATCATGTGAGAAATGACTATGAAACAATGAGACCCTTTCCACGTTCAGATAACTTGCTGTGATGAGTGCCTGGTGGCAGCCTGACCTCCCGGCAGCCTACCTGAAATCGACAAGGTGGTGGGTGAAATCGACAAGGTGGCATGGGAGGCGCGGGATATTGAGAGCTTGGGGTGTCCAGGCCTGGAGGCTGGAATGCTTACGCCCAAACCCATCTCAGCCAGATGAGAAATGCTCGCTGCTCTGACAGTTTATCTAGACGATTAATAGATGTAGGGAGCTGCAGGTGGAAGAACTCATCAGTGACCGAACCGGGCAGGGGACACCAGTCTGGGTCTTGAGTCCCCCTCCCACCTCAACTCACTTCAAGGACAACTATCCTCACAGCTCCAGGCCATACGATTTGTTGCGATCCCCGAGGGAGTGCGAACTGAATTCACAGAAGCCTCCTTTAAAAGCAGTGCTGTGTGTACAGAGCCCCCTGAGTGGGAGAGAAGCCTCCGGGCAGGCCTTTATCAACTGAAAGTTATTTTGTAAAAAAATCAACACACAGTCGCCGCTTTTCATAAAACTTGAAAAAGAGTTGAATTAATGATGTGAAAATCTAATAAATGTTTATTATAAATAAGATACAGTTTTGGAAAATATCACATGAAAGTTACTCAGTGGTAAGGTTTTACTCCTATCAAGTGTTTTTCCTCAGTGCTTAAGGGTCAGCAAACGTGCTGAGGATTGTAAAGCCCAGGGCGGGGGGAAAGGAACCCCAGGGCTATGCATCACCTGGTTTATTCTCTGAATTGAAAAGTTTCTTCAACACAAAGATAAAGGTTTCATCTCCCACCGGCAATATACACATTGGTATAAACCCAAAGCTTGGGGCGCCTGGGTGGCTGAGTCGGTTAAGCATCTACTTTTGACTCAGGTCATGATCCCAGGGTCCTGGAATGGAGCCCCATATCTGGCTCGCTGATCAGCGGGGAGTCTGCTTCTCTCTCTGCACCCCTCATGCTCTCTCTCAAACAAATACAATCTTAAAAAAAAAAACCAAAGCTTTTGTTGGCTACAACAGGTTATATTTATAGTTTCAGTTCTCCAACATCTTAGCTAACAATGTAGTGAATCAAGAGTTAGCCATTAATGACAGAGGGAGGGGGAGATGGGGGGAGAGAGACAGAGAGCGAGGGTGGGGAGGCGGGAGGGAGGAAGGGGGAGAGAAACAATCTAAGCTATTACCTATCTTCACTACTGATTTACCCAATGACCTCTAGTAAGTACATTCCTCAAACATAATGAAAATGTTTATAATGCTCTCAGAGTCCCCCCATGACACTACAACACCCGAACTGCATTAATAGACTCACATGACTCCAAATAGAATGAATATTGTAAAGAGTGTATATTTAAGTGATGCCTGATCTAAGCCTTTTGGACTTTGTGACTTTAGATAGGATCCATTTCCTTGGCGATTTTCTTTTATTTATTTATATATTTTTAAGGGATTTTGTATTTGACAGAGAGAGAGACCACAAGTAGGGGGAGCAGCAGGCAGAGGGAGAGGGAGCAGCAGACTCCCCGCTAAGCAGGTAGCCCCGTGCAGGGCTCAATCCCACCACCCCTGCCGGGATCGTGACCTGAGCCGACTGAGCCATCCAGGCGCCCCTGCTTGGTGATTTTAAATGATGATCCTAAGGTTCTGTCTGATTAGCCTGATGAAATCATGATTTTGGGGTAGAGTCCAAAGCCCCAGAGTTCTCTCTGGTCCCTGGTATTGACATGAATCATGAATTTGTGCTTTTAAACATTCAATTCCTCCTCCTCCCCCTCGTGCTCTGTCCTTTCCCCCACCATCTGTGTTGCTTAATGAATAAGATTTTTTAAATATAAAAAGGGACATATGTAAGATTTTCTAAAACCCATATGCCAAATTAAGAAATTACCACACTGACAGCAGTTAGCAGTTTTCATAATTTAATGCAAAAGTATTGGTAAAAAGGTGACATTTGGAAAAAGACTGAGTTTATCTTGGAAAACTGGACTATATAAGACAAAATGAAAAAAAAATTAACAAAACAAGGTTAAGAGGTAATACTTCAAACAACAGCAAAATGTAGCAAATACATTTTGGGGCATTGAAATTTACACAACTGAAGGCTCCTTCATTTACTTAGGAAAATCCTGCAAAAATATTACAACTATATTTCCCTGACTGAAATGATTTTAGTCAATCCTCTTCCAATGGCATTACACATGGAATTTGGCTGAAGCACTTTTTCAATGTTTGCTTTTCCTCGCACTCACTCAGAACCAAAAGGTGTGAAAGGACACAGGCTGTGGTACTGGCTTTCAACAGGAGTTTAGAACACAGATCCATTACAATTTCATTCCCAGGAAGGTGTCAAATTCATATCCACCCCAGCAGAACTCAGAGAAAAAGCAGAGGAACCTAGTGCATACATGCGAGAAACCGTCTTCCTCATTCGGATAATTCCTCGCTGTTTCTGTTCGAACAGAACAAGGGTGTCCACCACACATGCTACGGCGTGTTCACACACGTACACAGGCGTAAGAGAAACATTTTCAAGGTGTGGCCAAAGGGGAGGCAAAATGCAGTTTTCCAAAAGGAGGAACAAAGCGAAAGCCGCGAAAGCCACGAAAGCCGCGAAAGCCACGGAACCCACGAACAAGACTGCGGGAACGAAAGCGGGGAGATTTGGAAAAGGGCTGAGTGTCCCCACGTGGGTGGAGAGCGGAGGAGCCCGGGCTGCCTAGTGCAGCAGGGCTGTTTGTTCACCAGCAAGCAGCGTTAAAAATCTAAAAATGGCCTCTTTTGTCTGAAAACTCCCACTACACTTTCCCAAACTAGAAGAAAGAGAATATTAATTTAAGGCTAAGAAGAAAAGAGAGCAGAGAACTATAGTCGGCTTCACATTTTAAAAACTGTAACATTTCCCCCTTCTTTAAATGGGAAGCAGACACATTTTATCCCCCCCCAACATGTAATTATTCTCTTCCTCCCAGAAATCAATCAAGGCTGATAGTTTGGGAACAGGGTATAAGCAACTTCTGAAAAATGGCTCCAGCCTTTTTGTTTGGGAAACTGCCTCGGATTCAAAGTTGGTACAAAGCTAAATTATAGCCATGTGTTAAACACATGCTTTCAAATTCTGTTTGACAATAAAAATCTGTTTCAAAATTAAAGCAGGTAAGAATACTTAACCTCTGTGCATTCTACTATATTTTAATTATACCTCAATAAAAATTTTATAAACATTAAAGCAGGTATACAAAAACTGTCAGCCAAACTTACTTAAGTCAAACTGATTCGAAAACAATAACACAAAAACCCTGACCTGGTACAAATCCCCCAGAATTGGTCTCACTTTGGGAAAGGCTCTGGGATCCTTCACAAACGCCTAAGCTGAGAGACTCAGGGCATTCTCCTTGGAAGTAGTACTTTTTTTGTACCTCTGTAAACACTATCCACAAGTTAGCCTTTCATGCTTGTTAGACGGGTGAAATAGTTACAAGTGCGTCCCCAACAAGCAAGTCTAGGAACAGGCACTGCACTCAGAAGCATCAGGAGTATTGACACGGTAAGGTAAGATACTGTGAGAGGAGCTCAACCTTGTGCAGAGCAAAGGAAGAGGGGAGTGAGTCTGACAGTATCTGAGATGTTGGTCCCTGCTGGTCCCTGGGCTCTCCCGGAAGCGGGTTTCCAGATACCAGTGGAGTTCGAAACTGCCTACAGACAGGGGCTCTGGGAGTCACGTGCTGTAGCTTCAAAAGATAAGTAGTTTTAGTGTCTGGTAATCATGGTCTCTTGCAAATCCCCGAAGGACGCAAGGACTTGTAGTACGTATGTGCATCAGTGTGTTAATGTGACTGGAGAGCTGTCCCCAAGTATTTACTGAGCAAGTACTCTAGGCCCAGCTGTTCTCAACAGCCTCTGGCAGGAAAACTTCCGGATAATCAGCAATTCTTATGATGTGCTTGTGAAAACTAGACTTGAAATTGTTTCAAAAACTGCAAGCCAATTTACTGTGGAAACGTTTTATTCTTTTCACTACAATTCCTCCTAACATATGCTAGAATTCTTTTGGTGTGGGGGTTTTCCCCAGTGTGTGGGGCAAAGGCAAAGATTAAGCTCTTCTGGGAGGTTGCTGATCACCTCTGCATGGAACTGTGGGAGAGGGGGTGCGTCTTGCTTTTGCCGCGGCAATCCCGTCGCGAGTCACGGGGAGGGTTTTCCCTGTCGGAGCTAACTCTCCTTACCCTGACTTTCTCTTTATTCCCATCACTTTCTGCCTCTGAATCACTCGGCTCCAAGTCTGGGCAATACCCATCGTTTTCCTGATAGGGAGCTCTCCCTGCAGACCGCCTGACAAGCTGCTTGCCCCAGAGCTGCTCCTTGGGGTTAGTATTCTTGGTTGGCTTTGCACAGCATTGGAGGTCCTCTGTGGTCCTCACCCACCTGTTGGTGGCCTCCTTAAAGGACCTGCTAAAGTGTTCCACGGTAGATTTTCTAAAGGTGCCCCCCTGACTGGCCAAGTGGGAGCTGAGCGTGGAGCCCTGGTCAGAGAACGTCTCACTCGAGCTGTCTCTTTGGGTGACGTCTCCGGACCAGCTGCCCTCCAGGCCGTTGGATCTGGCGAGCTTGGAGGGAGGCTGACTTTTCCCGTTCCCAATAGAAGACTGTCCGTGCAGGGCAGCCTGAAGGACCAGAGGCTTTCCCAGCGACTGCCCGCGATAGAACTCTGGAGAGGGAGCTCTCCACGCAGGGCTGGGATCCTTCGCTTCGCTCCTGGGATGGCTGAGACTGGCCAGCAAACGGCGGTGGTTCTTGCTCTCGAGTGGATGTCTCAGGTAGGCTTTCGTTCGCACCTCTAGTGACTGCGGAGGCACCTGCAGGCTCCTTACGCTGTGAGCAGGGGCGCTGCTGGCGGGAGACAGGGGTCCGTGACCAGTCTCTGCGGAGCTGTTTCGGCAGTCTTCTGGAGCTGATTTGGGCATTTTTAACTTTAAGGTAATTCTTGGTGGTGGGTAAAACAATGAGTTTTCTAGTGCATTTGTCGAAGGAAGTCCTGAGAGCAAAAAGAAAGATTCATTCTAACAACCGACTGAAACCACGGCGCGCGTGCTTACTACGGCACAGTGAGCTCACGCACCCGCCCTTCCAAGTGTCTGACGAGCCCCCGTTTCTGCCGTGGGTGCGCATCACGGTACAGAAGCTGCAGTGAGCTGAGCTAGAGGGGGGCGGGGGTACCACAGGCGGCAAAGTCGGCGACGCCACTGTTCACTGTGTGACGCTCAGCCTCTTCCCCTCTGCTCTCCCAGTCCGTGGAGGGATCCCAGAGACGGGTGTGCCACCTCCTCTAGCCCCATCTCTGCCCCCTCCATTTCTGAGAAGAATGTCACTAGCCGGGGTTTAGAACGGGGTCTGCCTAGCTGTGTGTGCGTGTGCGCGTGCGTGTGTGAGTACCGTACAGCACTTGGGATGTGTCTTAAGAAGACATTTCAGACTCTACCTTCCAATCTCTTCTGCCCTTCCTAAAGCAAGTCAGATATAGACCCCCAAGGATATAGCATGGGCTTTGATGGACGAAGAGTAGGCTTTAAAGAAGAGTGTTTTAACCTGGCAATAGCAGGAATGGTAGTGGGTGGTTCCCGTGTATTTTACGTCCTGAACCTAAAACAATCTCCTGACGATGAATGGCCATCACGGCGGGGGTGGGGGGTGGGGTTGGGGGGTGGGCAGGTTCTGTAGCAGCAAGGCCAGCAGAAAACAGTCACAACATTCTTACCCATGGCCTGCTACGGGCTTGGCCTAGGGAGTACTGGCAATCAGGTACCTGGTTACGTCATCCTAGGATCATATTTGGAACAGATCTTCCTTTCTCTGTTACTTTGAGTGCTCTGAGATTAAAAAAAAAGCCCTACCGAACACCTCCTCCTTGCATAGGGACTTGATCTTTGCCCATGGGAGGACAACCAGTGGGTGCCTAGGCGACATGTGTTCCCTGTGGGTGCACGGCGAATACGGACAGCTCCCATCCCCACCAGGGATGGCCACCTGCTGATAGCACAAGCAGGTCTGGGGCTGGGTCCCACCAGTCAGAAGCCACGTGGTCTGGGGGCCAATCTCCTTGGCACGCAGGGGCCCTCCCTGCCATCCTTTGGTTTTCCCTGTCCTGTCTGTTCCAGTCTTTGTGGCTGAGCAGCCCTGCTCCCTCCTGCTGTAGCATTCTGCTGTGACCCACGATACTTACAAATACCCCAGAGCCTTTGATGCCTACCTGACACCTCATTTCGGGATATCTCTCTTACCCTAAGGACCCTGGGGGGCCCTTAGATGAAGCTAGATTCTGTGCACTCTGCGTAGTGACTCCTGGTTGCCCAGGCTCTGCCACCAACCTCTGTATCAAATGAGGTACAGGGAGGTTACAAATGTCACCGAACATGACTGTCATTGCAGCCACACTCCCCATGCTCAGGGCACTGTAATTATGCTCACCCGTCTCTCTCACCAAGTGGGCAGCATAATACCCTACAGGCAGGGATTCTGTCTTGCTGACTGCTCTACTCTCTGGCTCAGTCCTTAGTCCACAGTAGGTACTCAACAAATATTAGTAAATAAGAGACAGAACCCAGATCGCCTAACTACTGGCTAAGGGTTTGTTTTCACAAACTATTGTTAAGATGGAATTAAATGTTTTCTGGAAACTAGGATTAGATGCTATCCTACTGATTTCTCCATGAATCTGATGGTTACAGAATAATTTCATGGCTTTAACTAGTGGCCCTTGATATCTGTCTCACACCTGGATCATCTGCCCTAGACCTGCAAGCCCCCCAACCCCACCTTGGGATTTCTTGCTTCATGAGTTGACAGTGAAAAGGGCCATATTGTATCAGGGCTCACTAGAGCAAATGAGATATTTGAAAAGAATTTTAAAACATTTTTAAGTAAAACAATTGACATAAAATTCAAATTGTTAAAATAGGATGTAACCAGAGTCTATATTAGGACATCTTTAATATAAGGTTACCTGCAGCAATTTCCTGGTTAACAAGCTGGACTTGCAAACCGAAGATCTGTTCCTGTATTTTGTTCTGTGATAGTTTCAGCTTCTCTCGCCTGCTTATCATGTAGCACAGATTTCGGACCTGAAAGCCCAGCCCACAGCAAACAGAGATTTTTGTCATGTTACGTAAACCTGACACTTATAAATTGTTTAGCTAAAATGAAGACGACTAAAATCAAGCCGGGAACGGGGGTGGGCGAGGAGAGGAAACAGAACAAAAAGCTGCGAGAGGCCACTCTACAGGAACTCACGTAGCACGGTCAGTCAGGGCACCATGGTCCCCACATCAATCAGCAACACAAGCAAAACACCCCTAAGCCACCTGCGGAAACCTACTCTCCCGGTGGGGCGACGGGCTCAGTGCTCATCTGCACAGCCCAGCTGGGAAGGCCCAGTGATGACTTAACATTCTGGCCTCCCCTTTAGAGACCCGCATAAAACAATGGCGACGCTGCATCCAGTACAATCTTCAAATGAGTGCTGGACCAGCAGGATAAAGGTCTGCTGGGAACACTGAAAGTGGCTTTTTTGCTCACGCTTCCAGCTCAGCCAAATCTCCACAGTCACAAGGGTGCGACCCTCATGCTCCCATACTCCCCACCCCACCCAGACAAATCACCCCATCTTTCTGTGGCCCAGTTCACTGGTCTGTAAATAGGGCTAACGACAGTACTTTCTTCCCAGGCATGCTAGGGTTAAGGGAGTTAATATTTATGAAATGCTTAGAACAGTGTTGCCACATAGTAAGTGCTATAGATGTGTGAGTTAAATTTTACAAAGTGAGCCAAATCGCTTCCCTTCCAAATTCTGGTAGCAGAGAGAAAAACAAGCCATCTCTATAATTATACTTGATTATAAAATTTTCTAGGGTAAACACAGGGCCTAACTTATCTTTGAATAAGTGAGTTAAACTGAATTATCTGGTGTAGAGTACTCAACCAGAGGCGATTTTGACCCCCCAAGAGGCATTTGGTGATCCGGAACCATTTTTGGTTGTCACAACTGGGTATGTTGGGGGCGGGTATTTGCTACTGGGTAGAGGCCAGGGACGCCGCTAAACATCTTACAGCATCCTCCCGCAACAAAGCACAGTCCCCTACAAGAACTACCCAGCCAGAATGTCAGTAGTGCCGAGCCTGAGAAACTCTGATCGAGTTCCTTCCTCAACAAAATTCATTCTTTCCTCAGTCCATAGTGTCATGTGTCAGTAAAATATAGCTGAGCCAATTTAGGCTCAGCAGTGAATAAAAAGTAAACCAAATGAGAATTTATTGCGGATTTAAGGGTCATACAGCAGTTAAGTGAGGGCTCTCCAATTCCCTTGAAAGTGCTTGTCAAAAATTTAAACAGAGTCTAATGTTTGGGGCCACAGTGCGGTCAGCAGACGAGCAAGGACACAGAAGCCCGCACTATACGTGAGCTGACCTTTAGAAACCCACAAACAAACCGGAAGCAGGGCCACCGTTCCTCTGCAGGCCGAGCCTGAACAGCAGCCACCGGCGAGCAGCTTACCCTCTCTAGGTCTTGCCGGAGGTGCATGAACATTCTCATGCGAGTGTGAATACTCTCCTCTTTTGGCTGCACCAGGCCATTCTCTTCGTCCTGCTTCGGAGGAAATAACGGCTTATTGAAGTTACTTTTCCGCTTCAGTTTCCAGTAGTTATAGATAAAGTCCACGGCTAGCGTGGGCATCCCCAGCTCTGTGGCCACATCTTCCACACGGACCAGGGAATAGAACTCCTCCTCCAGCTCCCGAAGCTTCTGTGCCCGCAGGCTGGTCTTCTCACTTTTGGCCTGGCTCTGCTCTGCAGCCCTGTGCAGGGGGTACTCAGGCTCTCCGAGTTTCTGCCTGTTTTGGCTGTGCTTGAGGCAGTATGACTTGAACTTCACTTCATCCCCCTCATCTAGGATGGTCTTCATCTCTAGGCTGTGCTCAAAGGCACAGGTGACATGGAAGGCAGTGATGCAGCTTTTCACAGAGCACTGTAGGCAGAAAAGGTGTGGTAAGGCAGCAGGGCTGGCGGGGGAGGGGAACCCTATATCCCTGGGCTTCGATTGAGAGCTCACAGGAAGCAAAGGAAAGGCAGGGAGAAAACTGGTCCTAAATTGGCCATGACAGATGCTTTACAACTAACCCAGGAAATCTACTTGTATAGAAAACAGAAAGAACAGAGGCAAAAAAAAAAAAAAAAAATCAAACTCCCCTTTAAGATTTTAGCTCAAGCACTAAGTTTTTCTGAAAAGTCTTCCTTGACCCCTCTGAAGAGTCATGCTGTATCTTCTCTGTGTCCCCCACATCCCCTTATTATGTGCTTTTATCTGCAGTTACAGTAAATGTCAAATCCCTGACTAGAGCTCTTAAACACAGAAGCTGTGTCATTCATTTTGCATCGCCATCAACTTTTGAACAAGCAGGTGCTCAAGAAATGCTTCTAAAAAAAAAAGAAATGCTTCTAAATAAACAAAAGAAAAAACAAAGTCAGTATTTATTGTCAGAGCATCTACTCGTTCTAAAAAGGCCTCCGGATCTCCAATATCTAAGTAGCCTAACTTCTTAAGATTGTTCTTATAAAGGGCTGCTGTCCAACATGGTAGCCAACTAGACACAAGTAGCTATTTAAACTTAAATTGATTAAAATGATATACAATTAAAAATTCAATTCCTCAGTCACACTAGCCACATTTCAACCATACTGGACAGCCCAGATTTCTATCACTGCAGGAAGTTCTATGGGTAATTAGGGCTACAGACCACCTGAGACTGAGTTTATAATATCCCGCCATTCACAGATGCAGCACGTTCGCTAAGTGGCGCGTGCTGAGGACTGCGCGCGCAGGGCGCCGGAGTAGGGAGAACCCAGGCCAGGACCGCCGTGCCGCTGTGCTTCACTTAGGCCCAGTTACCATTTGTTCTGCTTACAGTGCTACAGCTTTCCCTCCAAAGGCTTTAAAGGCATGGGTGTGTGTATATGCTTACACAGAGGAGGGACAGAAAGCAATGGGGGATTTGTTTCTTAAAAACAGTGGGACTTCCCATGGTGAAAGCCAAGTCTCAGCTCTTTCGGAAGCCAGCGTCTGGACGGCAGACTGCTCAATTACCTGTATGTTTGGTTTTTGGATAACTACAAATAGGGAATGACCTTGGATATGATTAAAGACAAAAAAATGCAAACCCTGACAGGTCTCCTTATAATAGATTGAGAAATTCAACACCTAAGATAATACTGGCAACCATCAAAGCTTTAATGGGGACAGATTCCATTTCGGCTAATTTTACAGGATAAAGAATTTCAGAGATGAAATACAATTCTAAGATCATCTTACCCAGCCCCACATTTATTACCGCTTGTCCTTCCCTCTAGAGTACCTGATGTTCTGCCTCCACTGCCGTGCCCCCCTCAACTCCTTCCACTTTTCATGTAAGTGATACTGTAGTCACTTGAACTGCATTCCTGAGACAGCCCACCCCAGCTCTGGACAGCTCCACTGGAAAAGTTTGTTACTTTACACTGAAATCTGTATCCTCAAAATGTCCACGTATTTGAAAAACCTCATGAAAACGAGGATAATGAAAGCCAAAAATGTACTTTTATTTGGGCACCTTTTGTTATCACTCGGCTAAGAAACTAGCCAGTCATTTAGAGAACACATAGCAAAAGGCATTCCTTAGCAAAGGATTGAAAGTGTTGGGCATAGTACTCTTTCGCTGTTCAGTAACTGATAAAAATATGGGCAGAGAAAGCGAAAGGACTCTTTCCTATTCAAGGGGATGAATGTGTGACATGAAACTACGGCTGATAGGAAGCTGGGATGGGGCGCCTGGGTGGCTCAGTCGTTAAGCGTGTGCCTTCGGCTCAGGGCGTGATCCTGGAGTTCCAGGATCGAGCCCCACGTCAGGCTCCTCCGCTGGGAGCCTGCTTCTTGCTCTCCCACTCCCCCTGCTTGTGTTCCCTCTCTCGCTGGCTGTCTCTCTCTCTCTGTCAAATAAATAAATAAAAAATCTAAAAAAAAAAAAAGGAAGCTAGGGATGCCCGGCAGGGGGCGGGGGGGCCTCAGTCGGTTAAGGGTCTGCCTTCGGGTCAGGTCATGATCTCCGGGTCCTGGGATCGAGCCCCGCGTCGGGCTCCTTGCTCAGCTGGGAGTCTGCTTCTCCCTCTCCCTCTGCCTCCTCCCTCCGCTCATGCTCTGTCTCTCTCTCAAATAAATAAATGAAATCTTAAGAAAAGGAAGGTAAAAACAGACCATCTCAGGTGAAATTTATGGACATATGTAGAGACATAACTATAAATTACTCAAAATAAAAGACAATACATGAATAAAAATTGTGTACTTAGATGAAAAATGGAATGGCCTTAGGAAACTCTGCCAAAAAATCCATCCAGTCGCAAAAAAAGGTCATTCTATGATATTTACAGCTGAAGGTCTATATATATTTTGGTGGTAAAGGAGAAATGCCAACCAAGTTTGGTGGCAATCAAATACCTATTTACTTTTTTCCAAAAACATATACTTGGAACATTCTATTAAACAAAATGCCTTTATATACATCTCCTTTATTTCTACTGTAACCACTTAAGGTGACAGAGGAGGTATTATGATGCCCATTAAAATAACAGATTTATTGAGATACAGTTTATGGGCCATAAAAGTCACCAATTTTAAGTATACATTTCAATGGCTTTAGCATGTTTACAGAGTTTTGCAACCATCACCACTACATAATTCTAGTACATTTTCATCACCCCAAAAAAGAAATCTCATGCCTACCTGTAGTCACTTCCTGTTTCCAACCCCGGCCCCAAGCAACCACTAATCTAACTGTGTGTTTCACTAGATGTGCCTGTCCTGGACATCTCATACAGGAGGAATCGTACAGCATGTGGCATTTTGTCTGTTTTTGTTTTCACTTAGCATGTTCTCAAGGTCCAACCATGTTGTAGCATGTGTCAGAATTTCATTCTTCTAAAAATGTGGCCAAATTATGTTCCATCGTATGGACATACCACATTTGTTTACCCATTCATCGCCTGATGGACATCTGAGTTGTTTCCACGTTTTGGCTATTATGAGGAATGCTGCTGTGAGTATTTGTGTACAAGTTTTTGTGTGGACATATGTTTTCATTTCTCTTTGGTAAGGTGCATTAAAGGATGAACCTTGCCCAAAGAAATGTTTGGCCCTGTGCCCCCAGCTCCTAAGAGGTAACCTCTAAGCCTCTGGAATGTCCTGACTGATAAGAGGGTCTTAGTTTATCTGGGGTCCTTGGCCATGTCAGATAATCTACACCAACAATGTGATTTATGGTGGAGGCTTTGGGCCACATGGGATCAGTCTGACCTCTGGAGGGACTGGAGACTCCAGTTAGCCATGCAGGTGGTCAACTGTGTCTAAGTCACCAACTCCTGATAAAATCTCTGAATAAAATCTCTCCTGGACCCTGCCCTATGTGCCTCTCCCCTTTGCTGTTTTTAATCTGCATCCTGTTACTGTAATAAACGAGAACCATGAGTACAGTGGCTTCTCTGAGTTCTGTGAGTCCTTCTAGTGAATTATTGAACCCGAGGGTGGTCCTGGACACCTCTCAAACTGCACGTAGATACTGAAGTGGAATTGCTGGGTCCTATGGTGATTCTACGTCTAACCTGTTGAGGAATCGCCAAACTGGTTTCCACAGTGGCCGCGTGTTTTACATTTCCACCAGCAAAGCACAAGGGTTCCGATTTCTCCACATTCTTGCCAATAATTGTTATTGCCTGCCTTTTCGATTATCAGCACCCTAGTGAGTATGAAGTGGTATTTCTGTGGTTTATTTATTTTTAAAGGGGGGGGAGAATAATTTTCTACATATTCTTCAGAAATTATAGGAAAGAAATGAGCTACGAGATATTTTGTCATCCCCCAAAGAAAATAGTGTGTCCTCCTCAAAAGGGGATGACCCCTGCCTGGAACAGCAACGGCCTGGCACATATGTCCTCGGCAGCTCCCGTCCTGCTGCAGGTCAGTGCCCATTTGGTTGTCTTTAATCCCAAATAATCTGCAAACAGACAGCTGGGTGGTATCATAGCAATTTTCTCAAAACTTTGTCACCGAAACCATGTCATAAATGGTTCAAGCCAGCCTACAAAACCTACTGCAGCCATTGTATACCTGAACTCCAGCACCCACAGTGGCCACCAGCCCTTCTGACCTCTTATCCCTCAGGGTCTGCAAGGTTGGAGGGCAGATGTCACTTCATTGTCATTTAACTTTTCCCATGTTTATATGTGGCCTCCTTTAGTAGACTATAAACTCCTGAAGGCAGGGACCAGAAATGCCTTAGAACCACAACAATTTGTACGGACACAATTTGGAATACATGAAAAAATATTAAGTATAGTCACTGAGTAGGCATACTTGCATTTCCCCACTTGCTGAAGATTTTCATTTGTTTTTAAGAAGTTCACTTTTCTCATAATCAAACTCCTATTAGCCTAACAGTAAACTCATGGCAGCCCACTGATTTATCCTGACTTCATTCCACTTGCATGTGATTTCAAACATGACCACATCCCTCTACTGTCAAAAGGGACACTTATCTAGCACCAAGTGTTTGATGATTCTACTCAGTTTGGCTGGATGAGTGTTACAGCTTTCCATCAGCAAAGTCCAACTGACTCCAAAGAATAATAATATGAATAATTAAAAACAAGTACAACTACTATTACCACTAATATTTACTGAATATTTACTCAATGTTAGGCACTGTGCTAAGCTCTTTACCACATTTATTAAGTAGGTACTATTATCATCTCCATTTATAGATAGGGAAACTAAGGCACAGCTATGGTAGGTAACTTCCTTAAGATGGTATAAAAAGCAAGGACGTGGAACCAGGATTTGAACCCCAGGAGTCTGGCTCCAAAGGTCATATTCTTTTTTTTTTTAAGTGTATTTGTGTATTCAATCAATCAATCAATCAATTAATCAATCTCTACACCCAATATGGGGCTTGAACTCCCGACCCTGAGATGTAGAGTTGCATGCTCTTCCAACCGAGCCACCCAGGCACCCTCAAAGGTCATACTCTTAACCACTGTTCTTTCTTTTCAGGGAAAACCTAAAGCCTCTGGACCTAGGTTGAATGGGGCCTGAACATAAGACATATAAGGACCCTACAGGAATTCTGGAAAGCCAGCAGTTAGAGGGACTGTGGCCAAAGTTTAGGCAAAATCCAGAGCTGTCTGGGGCATCTCATTTGAATCTAGTCTTTATGACCTGGTTCAGGATTATTGTACGACTTCATGCTCAGGAGAAGGTTCTACCTCCCAGATACGGAAGCTGTAGACGTTGGCTATATTTAGACCCCAAACGCACCAGTGCTGGATTCTATCCTTCCCTGGTGAATGTTCCCAAATCAAAAGAGGACAGATACATGGACTCCCACTGCTGGGAAACAGGAAGAATAAACACAATTCACAGATAGTTAAGAGATCCATAAAGAGTTAAACAAAACAAAATACCCCAAATACATTACTAATCACAAAGACTTAAAATAAACCTCCCAAGAACAATGATGCTAATAAAACTTGACCCCTACTGAGTTACTATATTTGTTTACTATGTTTTTGATTCACATACAGGGAACAAGACATCAAATTACTAATGAGTTTGGAATTAACTTTCCTTAGTGGTGGTTTAAAAGGAAGAAAAAGGTTTTGGTCTGTTTTCCCACAGGAAAACTAGGTATCAACCATGGAAAACAAACACCACTCTATTAGTAGAAGTAGAATGTACGTGGGAAAAGAATTACATGCTTCAGAAGGTCACCCGACGTTCATTTCCCCTACTCAAGGGGGGAGGGTCTTAAATACAGCCTGGCACTGACACTGCACTTCCCCAGACCATAAAAGGATTTCACACCTCTCCTCAAACCTCTGGACCTCACTCTCAGCTGATAGCCCTGCTTCCTGCCTCACTAAGGAAATTAAAACGATCAAAAGAACACGTCTGCAGATCCCCACCAACACACACACGTAATACTGCACCTTACACTCCACCTTCAAGGCTGTTCCCAGGGCAGAATTGTCAGTGCTCCCGCCCAAGGCCACCCCTTCATCGCATGCTTCACCCCACCCTCTCTCACCTACTGAAGACCTCACTCCGGCAGTTCTTCCTTTCCCCTGGATCACTCCCTTTCATGCGTACTGCGATGTTCTATGTGTGAACACGTGTACAGACACACTCGGCATTCCTACCATCTTAAAGACCAGACCTCTGTACCTCACTTTTTTGAACTGCTCCTACTCTCTTTCTTTGCCCTGACCACTGGCAATGTAGCTTTTGCCATCACTGCTGCACCTAAACGGTTCCTCCCAATTACCAATGATCACACTGCTAAACTCAGGGCTCAAGCTCTAGCCCTCATCTTACTTCAGTTGCATCTTTACACCACTGATCTTTTCCTTTTCCTCGAAATGCTTTCTTCTCTTGACTTCTAGGCTGCGACCCACTCTCGGTTCTCCTCCTGTCTTCCCTCTGGCTGCTGCTTCCCATCCTGCTGCACTTTGCCAGGCCTAGTGCTCGGTACCGTCCTCCTCTCTGTCTCCGCTCCCTCACTCGGTGATCCCACCTGGTCCAGGCTAAAGCCATCTCTAGGCCCACGGCTCCCAAATGCACGTCTGCAGTCCAGGACGTCTCCCAAACTCCAAACTCACACAGATACCTGCCAGCTTGACATTGCCACTAGGGTGTCGAATAGACACCTCAAACTTCAATGTCTAAAACTGAACTCATCATCTCTTCCCCCAAATCTGTTCTTCTGCAGATTTCTCTATTCGGTTTATGGCAACCTCATCCTTCCCACCGTTTGGGCCCCAAACCTGGAGGCCTCTCCAACTCCTATCTTTTTCTCACACCTCATGTCTGATCCACGGTCAATCCTGTTGGCTCCACCTTCACCATTCATCCTGAATCTAACCACTTTTCAACCCCTCCAGCGCTACTACTCCAGTCAAAGCCACCACCATCTCGCAAGGATTACTAGAATAGCCTCCTAAGTGCTTTTCCTGTTTCTAACCTTCCCTCCCCCGTCTATTCTAAATACAGCAGCCAGAGCTTATTTTTGTTTTTAACTGTTTACTATGGAAATTTAAAAGCCTATATAACAGCACAGAGAATACTAATCATGACGCCCATACACTCATCAGCCAGCTTCAATAGTAATATATGACCAATCTTGTTTCATCTTTAACCCCCAGAGTACCCTGCCCCCAGATTATTTTGAAGTGAATATTAGAGAGCCTATCATTCTACAGAGTGACCCCTTAAAAACACAAGTCAAATCATGTCACTTGCCTACTCAAAGCCTGTCAATGGCTCCCCCTTAAACTGAAAGTAAAAACAAAAGATCTCATAAGGGCCCTGGAAGCCCCACACCAGGGGGCTGGCGGACTATGGCCCACAGACCAAATGCAGCAGCTGTCTCTTTTTGTGTGGCCCAAGAGCTAAGAATGGGAGCGAAGGATGTTTTTACATTTTTAAATGATGCAAAAAATAAAAAGAGTACTTCACGACATGTGAACTAATGTGGAACTTAAATTTTAGAGTCCATACAGTTTAACTGGAATACAGCCACGTTCATTTGCTGAAGTATTGTCTGTGGCTGTCTTCGCGCTCAAGGCAGAGTTGAATAGTTGCGTCGCAGACTGTATGACCTGCAAAGCCTAAAATATTTACACTCCGGCCGTTTACAGAAAAAAACTGCCAACCCCTGCCTTAATCAGTCAAGTTCCCATATGATCTCTCTGATATTCTCTTCTCACACACTCCATTCTAGCCTCATTGGCCTCTTCCCTGTCACTCAAACACTCCTATCTCCGATCATTGGCTGAGCCCTCTGCTGGGAATATTTTTACCCGAAATATCTGCATTATTTTCTCTTACCTTCAAGTCATTCCTCAAATGTCGCCTCTACCACGAGTCCTACTCTGACCGTTCTAGTTAAGCCCGTGATGCATGCCCCCTGCCCCACACTCCCCATCTTCTGACTGTATTCCGCGGTTTTCCTTTCTATAGCACTTCCCATTTTCTCACGCACCATTTAGTTTCTAGTCCTTATTCTCTGTTTCTCCCAACGCAACCCTAAGTTCCACGGCACAAGGTTCTTTGTTGGCTCGCTGATAAATCCCAAGTGCCTAGAACAGTGCCTGGCACACAACCAGGCACTCAAATATTTGTTGAATAAATGTAATTCTTTATAAAAAATTTAAGTCTTAATTTGGTAAGATCTTTAGTAATAAAAGAAAGAACCATTGCCCTGCAGATGAAAAACCTACTCCAGAATGCTTCATCCATCCATCTGTTCATCCACCCATCAATCTAATCTTTACTGTCTGCCTGCCATGTCAGGGGTATGGGGGATCTGAGGATGAAACAGTCTGAGCTTACAGTCTACTAAGGAAGGTAAATCTCAGATAAATAACTCAGACAGTGTGGCAGAATGTGGTAACGTGGGGCTGTAATGCAAACTCAAGTCCGCTAAGGTCAAGGCCAGTGTTTTCTTTCACCACAGTCATGCTGCCAATTATTAACTATTCTAAAAAATCATCCTTTAAAACAGGAAAGATAGGGAGAAAAATACAGGTACTACAATAATGAAAGTAAGTAAATTAAAGGATATAAATTCAATGTGCTATTATAAAATGGCTAATAGTGGGTTGCCTGGCTGGCTCAGTCGGTGGAGTGTATGACTCTTGATCTTGGGGTTGTGAGTTTGAGCCCCACGTTGGGCATAAAGAGAACTTAAAAAATTTTTTTAAATGGCTAATAATTATAAAAGCATGGAAAATATTTCATTTTTTAGTGGGGAGAATGACTATTATAAACAAATCATCTATGATACAATCAAATATGGATATATTTATTCAATAAACACTAACTGAGCACTGACAACGGGCAGGCACTCCCTTTTGTGTGAGGGGAAATCCAAGGAAGAATGATGCACAACCCTGGCCCCCAAGGGGCTCACATATGAGAAGCAACCAGGACAGAGCTTCGGAAAACCTAAACAGGCAATGTGGGAAGGTAGTAGATTCCGTGGGATTAGTGTTCCTTTAAATTGTTGTCCTTTGTAACTGCTGTACTTAAATAATACCAGCAGAAAAAAGTCAAAAAAAAAAAAAAAGGCAGGACAAAGTATCCAATTCTGTCAGATGTAAAAAATGAATTTAAAGAATTAAAAGGGTCTTTGGGGTTCAGATTGTGTTCTTTATTTCTCAGTAGAAGAACCAGGTTTACTTGGAGGAGTGGCTGATCCCAGGTCTGCAGCAAGAAATCTACAAGATGAGCCAGACAGCAGGAAACCTCAGGAAAAACCCAGAGCCACTGTTCCTACGTGATGACATCATGTGGCTCCTTTTCTGTGAGGAACCTTAGCAGGCAAATCTAACTCTAACCAACCTGTAGCTCCTCTGCAGGAGGCCTGGGGAGTAGAAGGGTCAACCCTTCTGCCTTTGCCGGAGGTAACTGGCCTCTCCCAGTCTCATCCGCCATCCCCCAACTGCTGCCGTCGAGTGCACCAGCTACTACTTCCACTTCATGCAGCTCAATTCCTGTACCCCAGACGTCTCAGAAAACTTCACTTGTACCACCGTATACAACAAACGTGTCTGTGAGAATGACTTCCAAACCCACCTACCAGGATTTATACATTTAGATGCTTCTTTCCCTACCAAAATGACTTGTACTCAGTCCAGCAACAAAGTCATTGGTTAAATCATCCTGGAACCGGAGTCCATCCATAGTTACTGGGTGAGCTGCACAGGAACACGGGCCTGGCTGTTTTAGAGTTATGGCTTGTTTCCATCCAGGATGGTATCATCTAGCTTCAGAACTCACCTAATTCATCAGACATCTGACAGCAAAGGATGGAAATTAACTACCACTACGGATGAAAAGAGTACGCTGAAGCGCCCAGGGGCAATGTCTAAAAAATGGCTCCAGGAATGGTCTGTGCAATGGCAGAGCCCTAGGAGTGAGTGGGAGGCCTCCCGAGTAAACTTTCGGTTAAGAGGCGGCTCTCACTGGGAAGCGGAGTCTGGCCAGTTCAGGGGTAGCCCACTCCACCACTTCTCTTGGTGACTTACCTGAATACAAGCCCCAGTCTTCAACTTGCACAGGTTGCAGACTAAGGCCCAGCGACTGGGAGGGATGTGGGAGACCTTTGTGATAGGTTCCATCCTCTCCGGACAAGCAATGCTGACCTATAAATAAAACACCACCATAAGGCAGAGGCACCAAGGCATTCCAGAAGTACCTTTCGCAAACCACAAATAATATTACGCGAAGCTCAGAACATCAAAACGATGAGACGAGCCACATCTCTTAAGGTTACTATGGAACCAAGAATAAATAAAACCTGTCCCTAACCACTGCTCAGACCTTTGATCATTTCCAGTAATGTAAATGATTCATATATAGAACGAGAGGGCAGGAGTGGAGACGGAACACGGTTACCTTAATGAACCCAAGATATCTATCTACACTTTACTTAGGAGCCAAAGACAGCCACTAAGGAAAGGAATGAAAATTCACAAAATCTAGCATCTATTATATGTTAGAGATGGTGCCACATGCCTTGTTTTGTCATTTAATCAACTAAGGATAAAAAACAGGCAGTGACAAGCCTTTCAGTTCAGCTTACAAAGAAGCAGGATATTGTGGGAAAGTAGCAGCAACCCGGGTTATGAAGAGGTTGCAGCACATAAGCAGGAAGGATGAGGATGATAACATTTTCAAACCACAGTCTTTGAAATCATGTAATTATTAACAGTTTGCTCTACTCTTTCAGCCAAAGTAGCCTCAAAGCGAAATCAGTCTTTGGGAGAGTACTGAAAGGAAGGCAGGCTTTAAAAAAAGATGGAAAACATTTTTTTTTCCATATGAAAATAAGGGGTTAGGCAACTTCTGGTAAAAAGTGTTCTCCCCCTGTCTTACAAATGTGTACGTGAGTTTCTAAGAGAGCCACAACTTTAAAAAAGAGGGAAGGACTGTTGAATAAAGCTAGTTAAACTAGCACAAGTTCTACTCACAACAAGAAACCAACAGTAGAGAGATCAGAGCGATCTTGAGCAACCCAAAAGGCACTAAAAACCCTAAGACAAAGTCAATACATAAGAAAGCTTCTTTTATTTCTTTTTTTTAAAAGATTTTATTTATTTATTTGACAGAGATAGAGACAGCCAGCGAGAGAGGGAACACAAGCAGGGGGAGTGGGAGAGGAAGAAACAGGCTCATAGCGGAGGAGCCTGATGTGGGGTTCAATCCCAGAACGCCGGGATCACGCCCTGAGTCGAAGGCAGACGCTTTAACCACTGTGCCACTCAGGCGCCCCGCTTCTTTTATTTCTAAAGGACTCTTCAGTTGTCATGTTCTAAATTCATTATTCTGAGAGAGCCTGCTCTATCAGCTGGAGCATTTGCTGCGGGAAACTAGTCACTCTCAGGCCAGAAACCTGAGAGGTCATGTCAGTCTATAAGCTGGACATTCTTGGTATGAAAAAGAAACCATTACTCAAATATTTTTAAAAACACTTACTTCTCTATCCATAAGAACACCATAGTATTTACCGTGGACAGTTTAACTCTGTGAGCTTGAGCTCGACTGTTAGACAGTTAACTCCCCTGGAACTGCCTTTAACAAGAATAAAGCCAGGGGAGTTTTAAAAAGGGAATGAATAACCGATACAGTATCATCAGCTCTCCCATGAACTGAATTTTAAAGTCGCTCTTGCCCTGCAGTTAAACTGCCTAACAAATTTGCTGCCTTGGAGAGGGGCTGGGGAAAGAGGATGTGAGTGGGATGTTCAAATGGGTTAAAAAAAAAGGCAGCCATAAGAAGTAAGGACAAGTAATGTTTGGAAGCTCTCTTCAATCAACTTAGTGCGCACACAGCCCCTTATAAAATATCAGCAACTGAAGGACCAGATTAAATTATGAGGGATGGAGTTTTGAATAAAGAAGCTCTTAGACAAACGTTGAGTGAGTCTAAGCTCTGAAAAGAGCTTCAAAAATCAAAGGGCAACCATCATAGTGGGTGAAAGAGCTATTGCTCACTTTATCTGGAATAGCCTAAAACTGGAAACAACTGAAATGCCCATCGAAGAATGGATAAAGAAATCATGGTATATCCATACAGTAGCATATTACTCAACAACAGAAACGGATGCGTGTTGATACACACTACAACATGGAGTGCTAGGCAGACAGAAAAAGAGTGCGCACTGTATGATTTCATTTATATGAAGTTCAAAAACAGACTAAGGTAATCTATAGTGATAGCAATCGCAATGGTAAATAGAGACCCAGATAGCGATTGGAAAGTGGGTATGAGGGATCCTTCTGGGGTGTTCTATGTCCACTTCTGGGGCGTTCCAGGTCTTGGTCTGGGTTGTAGTTACAGATAGGTGTAAAAAGTCATGAAACTGGACCTTCGTTATTTGGTATTTTAAGGTAAGTTTCACCTTGAAAAAAATCTGCTCATATCCTGGTCTTCTGTGCCTCTCTTCTCATACAAATCGATCCAGTAGCACCGGTATCGCCACCTATAAATCAATCCGCACGGGCTTACGTGCTCACCTGCATCCGAGAAGGATGTGAGGGAGCTCAAGTGGAAGCACTATCACCTCAGAAACATGGGCAGGCATGAAGCATCTCCATGAAGCCCAGGCTGGCCTGATGCTGTGGGAAACAGGGGCCCTCTGGAGCAAACGGGCTCACAGGCCTGGATGAGTTCTTACCTCTGGAATCCACAGGGCACAGCTGACATGAGCCCATTTAGTCCCGGTCCTGGTAGTTTTCATGGCCCCACCTCTCTTTGGACACAACAGACACTGCGGATGAATGCCCAGGACACAGGAACGACACAGCCAGCTGCCTTCTGGGACCTTGAGGATGCCGTAGCAGGCCTGGAGGCACGAGGAGGAGAGGGGAGAGTGGTTAGCATCTTCTCACCAAGACTGATGTCTGCTCTGGCACACAGTCACAGAGTATCCTCTGCTATTAGGAGAAAGAGGCAAATAAGGCCCAACAAGCTCAGATCTGGGATTTAGTAATTTTAAAACACTCAAGAAAAGGCAACTTCCAGCATCTGTTCTAAGATGAGCATGTCTGTCTATGAGAACTGACTTTAAGGACAAAAGAATAAGACCAGAAGGAAATACACACAAAGGCTGGCCCAACTGTTGTCTGAGTTTGGGGATTATATACTTTTTGTTTGTTTGTTTTTTTGCCTCTGCTTTCTAAAGTTTCTTCAATGATTATGTATTATACTTGGTCATATACTCATTGAATAACTTGTACATGTCATGCACTGTTGTAATCAAGAAAAGAGTGTTAAGAAGGACACAGAATGAAGCTTCTGAGCAGCCCACGAACTAATGTTTAAAGAGCCTAACAGAGCCTGGTGCATAAAAAGCACTCAGCAAATCACAGCAATTACTTGCCTGGGTTGAAGAAAAGGGGACTTGTGAATGAACCCTGAATTGAATAGACTATTAGACTAATCACAATACTCCATAATGAGTTCTGGAAGCTGCTTCAAATCCGTCATGGAATGAAGTTGGACAAATAAATGAATCACTGGGGGGAGGGGAGATTAGTTTGGAAAACATTCTAGATTTACTTTTCACTACCTCCAATCTCGCCCATCTTTCCCCTCCTTACTGCTCTACTCCCACCATTAAGGACTAAACCTGGGGGCCACCTGGCTCCCCACGTGGCCTGGTACACTTTCCACCACTGACTGGTTCTCCAAGGCAGCTTCAAACTCTGTGCCTACCCCAGGAGGCTCACACACGGCTCGGATTCGGGTTCCAATAGTTACTATCATGTTACCCCCAAACTGGCCCCTTTCCCAAACTATCCATATCACCACAAACTTCCCAGCTTCCAGATCCAAAATGCCTGTACTCGTATTATCTACTCCCCTTTATCTACCACCCCTGGGGCAGGCTAGTCGTCCCTACGGAGCGGCCTTAGGCCCTGACCTTCCTCTCCATCCCCACCACAACTGCTCCATCCATCCAAGTCCTTATCATGTTATGCCTGGATTGATTTATTCCTAAATTCTCTTCCACCCCCTTCACACCTTCAATCCTCCTTCTATGTGGCTGCCATGTTCTTCTTACTAAAACAAAGATTTCATTCCATTCCACAGCAACAAACCCTCTAGAAATTCCTTCTGTTCTCACCCCCACCCTCGTCTAAACCACAGGTTGGCAAACTACTACTTGAGGCCTGTTTTGTAAGGCTAACAAGCTAAGAATGGTTTTCATATTTTTAGAGTGATGTTTAAAAAAAAGCATATGTAACAGAGACTGTATGTGGCCCTCAAAGTCTAAAATATTTACTATCTGGCCTTTCGAAGAAAAAGTCTGCGGGCTTCTGATCTAAAGCCTGATGTTCCTCCCCTCCCTTCTCAGTTCATACAGCCCCTTGTGCCGCTCCACTTCCTGACCCCTGCTCCCTACTCAACACGGCTTCCCTCACCAGGTACGTGCTTGGCAACATGTGTTCTTCTCTACTTTGGCTGTTATGTTTCATCTCCTCAGTGAGACTGTAAGGTCATTGGGGATAGGTCTTTTATCATCAGTTTATCTGGAATGCTTTCTTTTTTTCTTTTTCTTTTTTTTAAAGATTTTATTTATTTATCCGACAGAGATAGAGACAGCCAGCGAGAGAGGGAATACAAGCAGGGGGAGTGGGAGAGGAAGAAGCAGGCTCATAGCGGAGGAGCCTGATGTGGGGCTCGATCCCATAACGCCGGGATCACGCCCTGAGCCGAAGGCAGACGCTTAACCGCTGTGCCACCCAGGCGCCCCTGGAATGCTTTCTATGCTGAGATCAAATAGGCGGCTTGGTAGTAGATTAATTTAGGTCAAGAACTGAAGCCGAACTCCAACCAGGCTGCTCTAACAACAGTAGGGCATCATTGTATAAGGTTCCTGACCTTCAAAGCTTTTCTTTCTCTGAGGTCCAGAAAGTTTGCTAGGAAATGAAAGCAAACTTCCTCCTAAAACAGAACCTCTTTCAGACCAGCAGAAGAAAAACCAGTGGTTCTAGGAATACCCTTTATCTCCTGGTCCTTCCACTGGACAGAAAATCATTTACTGAGCTGTTGTGTAGACTTATTCATGGTCATAGGATCATAGTAACTTGTATGTCACAGCAGTGGTTCTCAGTTTTTTCTAGACCACAACATGATGAAGGCTGTGGGCTCTCTTGAGAAAATTCTACACATGCATAGACATATGTTCTACATATAATTTCAGGGGGTTATTAAAACTCAGTGGCAAACATATATATGGCAGGTATAAAAAACGATGAGCATGTATTTAAGACAAGTTAATTTAGGCCTCAGTTTGAGTGTTCAATACCTGGGCTAAGAACCAAGAATGCAACATACAAAGGGACTTGGAATGCTCCCAATTTTCACATTTTTAATGTTAAAATCTCAAGTCTATTGATGTAAACCTCTCTTCTAAAGTACTGACACAAGTGTGTTACAGTCACACAGGAATAAACATCTGACATGATGTGGTGGCAGTAAGAAAGGAAAGTTATGTGTAATAAATACAGATGTCAACGTGTCCCTGATTCTGTTAAGGAGTAAACCAAATCCTCCAAATCATTTTAAGTCACTTTTCAGTCAACAGAGGGAGCTCTAACCTAAGTATCACTTCAGAAGTCAAGTGAACATACTCACTTTGGAAGAATCTCTTTTATATGAAACTTTATGTGGCACCAACATCCAGTTTTAATACATACCAGCTTATATTCTGCAAGGCCTGGTCAGGTGTCACTGTCATCACTTTCTACGTGAGGAAAGCGCGTCATTTATAGTCATTACTGGATATGTTTTCAAAAATAAAATAATATTTGAGGAGAATTATTAAGCTACATTTCATTTTTTAGTCAAGGAATCTGAAAATAATTCCTTAATATTTGGTCCCAACTGTGAAGGACAGATACTTAAAATATATACCGCTGACCTCTGTACTATTTTCCCTTCAAGCCTACAATCATTTATCTGAAAACCCTAGGGTGAGAAACATCAGGAAATTCAGAACTGCTCAGATCTTAGGGAAGTAGTAAGTACATACATGGTATATTACCTAAATCCCAATAGGACCAGGGGCAGTACCATATTATCAAATACATTAATATTTCTCTAGCAAACTATATGAGCATTTATACAAAATGGGATAAAGACTATAAATAGCCTCATCTTGGGTGAGTTCTAGTACTGCCCCTAATCAGTTCTGGTGTCAAACTTAAGCAAAACCTCGCAGTTTTCAGAGCTTTTGAAATTTCTGGAATTGTAGAGGAAGGACTGTGGACCTGTATTATCAAATATTTAAGTTCATACTTAAATGATATTTCCTCTTTCACTAAAGGTGTGACATTAATGCCAACAACTGGTAGAGTGATGATAAATTTTTCAAAGTTCACTCTTTTAAACGAAACAAGTAAAATGAAGAAGAAGATCCAATTGGTTACAGAGGAATTCTGAGTACCTTCTAGTACAGAGGGTTGGGTTAGGTGGCCCAGGCAATTAAAATAAAGTCATAAGCCCCGTTTTTTCTCAATCTCCTGCGTTACCTAGTCATTTGTTTTATTTATTTATTAAAAAATTTTAAGTAATCTCTATGCCCAACATGGAGCTCAAATTCATGACCCCGAGCTCAAGAGTCACATGCTCTACTGACTGAGCCAGCCAGGTGCTCCACTGCATCACCTAATCATTTTAGTCATTTTGTAGCCAGAATGATCTTTCTAAAATACAACTCATAGCCTTCAGGGTTGACAGGACAAAACCGAAGTTCCTTAGTCTGTCAGCGAAGGCCCGTCTCCTGTGGCTCTCATACCCCTCTCTGCGCTCAGTCTCCATCCTCCTCTACTCCACCGCACTACCTTCTGCAGCTCTCAACAGCTCCAGAGTTGCCTCCGATATACTTTGCCCGCTCTCACTACCCTGCCTGCCTGGTTCTCCTCTCTGCCTGAACACAACCTGCTGTTCTTTGTGGCGTTTAGATTCAGCTTGGATGCTACTTCTTAGAAGCTGTCAGTGATCCCCATCCCTCCCATGCACTTTCACAGCAGCATGGACTTCCAGCTACAAAAATACCTGGCCTACTGTGCGAGCTGGGCAGTACCCTTGTAGCCCCTGTACCAGACTCTGATGACCCCAGGGGGCAAAGACCATGTCTGCCTCTTCGTCACGGACTGTGTCTTCAGCATGTGGCACAGTCCTGGCACATGGGATGGTGTCACATACCTACTTGCTAGATAAATTAATGAGATAAATGAAACACACAACAGGTTCAGAAGAGGGAAAAATTACTTTGGGTTGGGGAGTTCAAGAAAAGATTTAAATCAAATCTTGGAAGTTCTGTAGATTTTTTATAGATGAAGGTGGGAGAAAGCATTTTAAATTGGAGTGTGGCCAAAACATGGAGACAGGACAGTGACAGGAACAGTCATCACTTTCCCCTTAAGTAAACTTATTTTGCTGGAGCGTAGGGCTTATGAGGGGAAGAAAAGGAAAGAGCTGAAAAGAATGTTGATATCATCATCATCATCATCATCTTCAATTAAAAAGGCATTGTGGTAGAAAGGATGACAAACTAGCTGTAAGGGCTTGGGTAGTCACTTAATCTTTCCTGGTATTATCTGTAAAACTGAGGAGTGGGATGGTCTTTTACAGTCCTAAAACTGTATGATCTTTAAAGCAGAGCGGACTTAGCTTCCTGGGAGTTATATAACGGGAGAACTGGAGAGGGCTCTGGGTGCTAGGATAAAGAGTCTGGACTTCCACCTGGAGGAAGTATAAGCTCATCAAGGTTACTAACCATGAGTGTAACCTGATGATGTAACAGGGATTCGAAGGTGGAGGAGAGACTCCTAGGCAGGCAACAAGGAGACTCCCCAGGGGACTATAAAAGTCTTGAACAAGGCAAACTCAATGGCATTAAGTATGAAGGGATACAATAAAGATCTGGGTTTAACTCCTGGGGTAAAGTTAGTAAGTAAGTCACCTTGGGGAATCATAAGTACTGTTTCTAAAGGAATTACTGAAGAACAGCCAGGCCAAATCTTTATTTTTACCCTTATTAAATGCAAATTGCTACCCAGATATGGGTGCTGGAGAGCATCACTGAGCTTCAGAAAGGCTGACCGTGGGGAGGTGGCGGTCTCCACTCTCACTAACCTGATGCACACAGATGTTACACTTATCACAGAACACCATATCATTCCCTTCTTCACTGTCTGGAGACCGGCACACATCACAGATCACATCTTCATCATACTCTATGCCTAGCCCTTCCTCTGTCTCAATAGCATGGTTCATATTTTCATGGCAATGGCGTTCCAGGACTTCTACTGTCTTTTCCATAAGATTCTCATCAACTGGCCCACAACCTGCACAGAAATACAAACAATCAATCAACCCATCAGTCAGCTGTCATTCCCAAATTACCTACTGTGAGCCCAGTGCAGGGATGGAGGGATTCTAAAAGATAAAACCATCTCTCCCCTGATCTAAAACAACTAGATTTCAAAGAATCTTTTACTAGAACTTTTCTAATATTTACCTATCATCACATATTAGTGCTTGACACGTTAAAGGAGAAATACATTTTACCACATTTCTTGTAAGACCGTTTCAATTTTCTGTCTACATCCTAACCAATCTCCTCCTAAATCTCTGTTTTCTCTTATTCCCACTGAGGGCGAACTTTCACTGAGCTTTATAATTTTGAACACTTCAATTTATAGAATAAGATAATTAGGATCACATAACTATTTGGACATAAATAATAATTCATTTTTAGCATATTAATCCCAATGAGCACATCTAACGATTATATGAGAAAATTTTCATACAAAACGATATTAAGTTATAAAAGAAAATTCTAGGTACTATGTATGTCATTATACATATGAAATACTTTGTTTTTTAAATCTGACTTCTAAAAATATCCAATCATATTTTCCAATGGCAACTATATATGAAAGAAATCTATTAGCATCCACAAAAGTCTAACTGCAAATTCTGAAATTACCTTTTTTTTGCCTCTTTATTTCCTTTCCTTCTATACTTCTAATTTTTCTTAGTCTTCCAAACTTAATAAACCCAACTAAAGATTCGTATGGTGGATACAGGCAACAACTAAACATATTTCTTTTTAGGGGACTAATGATTTTGTGAGAGCATATACATATTTAACAGCTTGTAAACTCAGGAATAATTCTGCAAATGATCCAAAACAAATTCACCCAAATATCCCACTTCATTTGTTATATAAGATACACGAAGAAACTCTGGCATCCCATATAAAAACTACCCTTTTAGTGTTGTAGATACTTATGAAAGCAAAAACTACCCAGGCAGTATGTTTCATTTTTCCAGCCAAGACAAATTACACATTTTTTTTTTTTCTGGAGTGGAGGAGGACAGTGTCTGGTTATAAGAGTACTTGGACTCAAATTCCAACTTGACCCCTGACAGGTTATTTATCCTCTTTAGGGCTTAGTTTCTTTATCTATAAAATAAGGACAATACAAACTCACTGATGTCTTGTGAGGCTGAGATGAGGTAATGTTTGTACACTGCTTAGTACGGTGACCAGTATGTAGTAAGCACTCAATTTTTTAATTTTTTAATTTAATGTTGTTTTTAAAAGTTTATTTTAAGCTCTTAGGAGCCGTACTACAGTATCATTTACTCTAAAGAGTAAAACTTGAGATAAAGCAATCCTCTTTTAAAACTCCTCCAAGCCTAAATGCAATGTGGTGTCCTGGATGGGATCCTGGAACAGAAAAAGGCCATTAGTGGAAAAACTGGTGAAATCCCAATAAAGTCTAGAAGTTGGTTAATAGTAATGTACCTGTGCTGGCTCCCTTAGCTTTGACAAATGTACCACGGTCAAGTAAGATGCTATTAACATTAGGGGAAACTGAAACTGTGAGGGGCACATGGCAACTGTATTAAATGTACACTTTTCTGTAAATCTATAACTATTCTAAAATTAAAAAGTAGATTACAAAAAGTCAGCCAAAGGGGACTAACTGCAAAATACCAAAGGGACCTTGTCCTGAGGTGGTGGCATGTTGAAGGGAGCCCTGTAACGATCATAGTGTGTACGGCTGTCATACGGTTCATAAACACAACTGCACACTGAGCCATCAGTCCACTTGATCGTGCTCTCATACTCTGACTTCCCCCCCGTCAGTCTTTTATTCTCTTCCCTTTGGGTTCGCATCCTAAGTTAACCTCCCTTCTCTCCTCTTAGAAGGCAGAGTAAGAGAAGACATAAAACAAAAAGTTTTAAAAAAAAATAAGAAGTACTGGTTACTGACAGAATAACTACCACCATCACGCTAAACTGGATTTAATACAATTTTCTGTTTTTATTCATAGGCATTCAGATACCAACCTCAAAAGAAAGAAACGGGAAAAAAAGGGAGGGAGGGAAGAAAAGTAAAACCACCGATTCTTGTACTAACAAGGTACAAATGTGATTCAAACAAAAATGACATCAATTCTATGCTTCTCCGTATCACATATGGAGACTTAAGAACCACCCCCAGTTTCATAGGACCATTTGGACCTAAACATCGCTCAGACTGAAGACTGGCCAAAGAGCTGTGTGTAAGAGTAAAGTGAGCTTCCTTTTAGCCTGGCACCTCCCAGCATCGCCGGTATGGTACTGGAGGGCACACATTTACTTTAAAACTATTATTAGGTCTACTTCCAAGATTTTTTTGTTCGTTTGCCTTTGCTTAATTTAAGTTTTGAGAATTGCATGACAACTTCAGAACTCACTAAAGGTAGTGAGGTCGCTAAGAACCGCTTTGGGGATGTTTTGCCCTAAGCCTGCCATTCTTCCGGCAGGAAGATCCCGAGTCTCACATGAAGGCATGCCGGTCACACGGGCCTGTCAGGTGCAGGGGTGCTGCCTCCTGCTGAAGTCAGAGCTTCTCCCCACCCAGCAGAGACTGCAGAGGTGCTGCTGCCCCTGGCCCGGCCCACTGATCAGAGTGCTTTTCAGGGCTGAGCCAGGAACCAGCTTCAGAATCCTCCTTAACCAGAAGTGCCATCAGCCGTGACCACTCTCACAATTGGAACTGGAAAACAATCTCATGAAACCCACATGCCAACCCTGATCTGTGCTATTCACCATGAACGAGGAAAGAAAAGGTTAGATTTAAATGTTATTGCTCTATTTCAATATATTTATGCATTTCAAAAAATGCCTCATTAAGGTAAGATCAAAGAGAAAAATAAACGAAAAGGCCAGAAAAGAAAAGAAGCCACAAGATAAAAGCAAGCTAAATGGTCCTGACAGCTTAAAAAAAATCACGAGGCAAGCCAAGGAACAACTTACTTGTGGGAAAACAACTCACCCATTTCTGCGAGATCTTGATTGAGTTCCTGGAGCCAGAAGATGTCCATGTCGTCTAGGTCATAGCGACACACAGATGCCGCCAACTCCATGATGTTGATATAGCCAGGTTCTGTGGTTTCTGAGCTGGAGCAGCGGATGTACTTCCGGGGCCGCATATACAGAACGTCCTTTACCTTCTCGGCTACAATCCTAGGAAAGTGAAAGAAAGATACTGATAAGCCAACAAACGACAGATTCTAGGCACTGACTCGGTGGGACACAGCGGAGTTGAATGCTCTTCTTTTCCAACTGAGAGGGATGGCAGATCCCTTTCTAGAAAGTAAATGGTTCTACAAATTCAGTTTTGTCATCTGCTGTGAGCAGTCCGACTGCCAATGAAATGCTTCACTTACCCTCATAGCTCCTGGGCCCCTATTACCAGTCATTCTAATAGATGCTGCATTGTGTGTTCTTGGTGCAACAGCTACCACATCCGGTTAGAAGGGGAAACCAAGGAAGAGATGATCCCAGCACAAAGGCACAGCCAGATTCCACACCAAAGATAGATTTCAGCTAAACCCATGGTTTTCTGCCACAGAGGCAATACTGGATGGTGGTAAAGAGTACAGGCCATAGACTCGCACAAGCCTATTTTCTCTGCCACTTATTCGCATAGTGATTTTGGGGAACTACTTCATTTCTATAAGGTTCAGTTTTCCTAGCTAAAAAACAAGGACAAAAGTCATATATTATGATAAAATAATGTCAAACTTGTAGGGCTATTATGACAATCACACAAAATAAAATATATAAAGTGCTTAGCTTAGCGTATAGTAAAAACCAGATGTTCAACAATGTTATTGTTGTTATATTTCTTATTATTTTCACTATTTATGTAGATGAGGTAAAGCCAAGAGGCCATGGACTTATACAAACTCCAGGCGCTTCCCAGCCATATGTGATAGTGACCAGAAGTCTGAGCAGGGTAACATGATGGGATGAAAGATTCCTGTTCTTCCATCAACTTCTCCAGCAGGCCTGAGCAAACCCATATTTCCCCTCCTCCTGACACTTAGGAGCCCAAGGCAAGGAAACCAAACAAGGGAAGAAAAAGAAGTTTCTCATACCAATAACTTATTCCATAGTCAATGTTTTAGATACTCCACAAAGCATCAGAAAATACAAACAAGAGGAAATATGGATTCTTATTCCCTGGCAATTTAAAAGAACAGAGTGGGCACTCTAAAAAAAGAGAAAGAAACAGATATATGTATCATAAAATAGTGAAAATTGTTTCCCTGGAAGGCTTCTGGAGCTAATTTCTTTACTCGAGTCACTATATATGTAGAAGGATTCAGAAACATAAATGCATTCATATGAATACATGTAAGTATATATAGACATAGTCCACCTTGTATATACGCAGTAAATATTTCTTCCTAAGCATTCCTCCAAAAGGTTACAATTCCACATAATATATGTTGAACAAAGTTAATAATGACATGCATTTGCACATTTTGATTTTCCTACCATATGGAGTTTTTAAAGCCAAAGGCAACAAATATTTGAGGAAAAAAACAGAACCCTAAAATATTAATTGAAGCTAAAAATTTGGGAACTGCTGACAGAGGCCTGCTTCCAATTGAAATGAACCCAACTGAAAAGGACAAGACATGCATATGAATTCTCCAGAGACAATGAGATTAAAATATGCTATGCTTATTTGGTGCATGGCCTATGGGGTAATTATAGAATATCTAATTTTTTCTCAAGATTCATCTTGTTCTAAAAGGAAGAATATTTTGCTAACTATTCATATCAATTGTCTCAAATCCTCTGTGGAACAAGGTAGACTATAAATGTTCTTGAATTAAACTAATATGTTTATTAAGCTTCTGGAAGAAACCTCAGGATAGGCATATGTGTGTGTGTGTGTGTGTGTGTGTGTGTGTGTGTGTGTGTGTATGTTTAAGTTTATCTAGGTAATCTCTGCATCCAATGTGGGGTTCAAACTCACGACCCCGAGATCGAGAGTCACATGCTCCTCCGACTGAGCCTGCCAGGTGCCCTGAAGGCAAATATATTTTAAATAAGACATAAAAGCCATCAGCCATAAAGAAGAGATTTAAAAACTTCTGTTTACCACCAATATATAATAAACTCTTACAAATCAATTAGAAAAAGACAGACAATCCAATTAAATAGTGGGCAAGAAACTTGAATAGACACTTCCCAAATAAGGCTATCCAGATGGCAAGAAAACTTTTTAAAGGTTTTCAATCTCATTAGTTACCACAGAAATGCAAATCGAAATCATAATTACTATTACCTAGCAGAATGGCTAAACTTGGAAAGACTGACCAAAAACTGACATTAACTTAAGTGTTTATAAGGAAGTGGAGGAAACAGACTTCTCCGACACTGCTGGTGGGAGTGTGAGTTGGTACAACCACTTTGGCAAACTACTTGGCAGCAGATATCATAGCTGAATACACATGTACCCTAGGACCTAGTAAACGCAATCTGGGGAATATGCGTAACAAAATAGTATACATATGTATACTAAGAAATTAAAAATGTTGGGACACCTGGGTAGCTCAGTTAAGCGTCTGCCTTTGGCTCAGGTCATGATCCCGAGGTCCTGGGATGAGCCCCGCATCGGGCTCCTTGCTCAGTGGGGAGCCTGCTTCTCCCTCTGCCTGCTGCTCCCCCTGCTTGTGCTCTGTTTCTCTCTCTCTCTCCTTCTCTCTCTCTGACAAATAAATAAAATCTTAAAAATAATAAAAATGTCTATATTAGCTGAAAACGGGAAGCAATCCAAATACTTATCAAGATCAGAATGGATAAAATGCGGTATATTCACACAATGGAACATGATACAAGTGAAACTTAATGAACTACTATGTGCAACAGCATGGATACACCTCACAGCCATCATGATGGACAAAACAATCTCATCTCAGTGTGAAGTTAAAAACTGGCAAAACTGTCACCTATGGAGAGGGAGGTCAGTTACTGGGTATGAGCAGGAGGGCTTCTGGGGTGTTGGTAATGTTCTATTTCTCGATCTGGGTGGCAGTTAAACAAGTGTATTTAATTCATGAAAATTCACTGAGTTATACAGTTATGCTCCAGTTACTTTTCTGTGCATATATTATACTTCAACACAAAATTTATAATGATAATGATGACAATGATATTATGTCACTCATCTTTTCAAATGTATCTTGAATCTAAGGACTGAATCTATGACAGTAAAAATATCACAGTCTGAAACGGTAATACTAAAGGCAAGGAAATGCACGGGGTAAAAGGTGAAGTTAATTCAAATATCGCAAGGAGAAAGTTATTTTTTTTTAAAGATTTTTATTTATTTGACAGAAAGAGAGGCAGAGAGAGAGGGAACACAAGCAGGGGGAGTGGGAGAGGGAGAAGCAGGCTTCCCGCTGAGCAGGGAGCCCGATGTGGGGCTCGATCCCAGGACCCTGGGATCATGACCTGAGCCGAAGGCAGACGCTTAACAACTGAGCCACCCAGGCGCCCCAGGAGAAAGTTTTATATTTATAATGACAGAGGGGAAGGTCTATGAGAATTAGTGAAAAATATTACTTCGGGATTTTTAAAAAAATGCAGCTTTAACATCTTCAAGTACCTGTAACGTTGCTACAGCTGGGGGAAATTCCAGGATTATCCCTGGGTCATTTTCTTCTCTGGCCAATATATTCTGGGTATACAGACATTCTTTGAATGGTCCCCAGACCAAAGGAACAAATCAGCAAAAGCTCACAAGCCCAGAGGTATGAGCAATTTTGCTAGGATGGAGTTAAGTAAGTGCAGTTTTTAAACTGGATGCTTGAATGTAAATGAGTGTTGCCGTAACTTTCTGAGTGACCTCCCTTTGGTAAAAGGACCCACAACCGTGCCTGCTTAGCTCCACAGACAAAAAGGCCTATCCACCTGCTCCTCGGGGTAGGCCAGCTACTTGTGGCCCATGTGAACACTGCTGTGACACTGAGGAGGCAACAAAAGGAAGCTGTAACCACTCTAACCTGACCTATGGCCTCCTCCAGTATCTTATGCACGACTGACTCCGCAGTGTGTCTTTGGTTGATATTTAGATCAGGTAGAGACTATGCTTCGTTTCTTAATGAGTGGATTAGGATCCTTTGTGAATAGCACAGAAACGGCACAAATATCGTGTCATTATGGAGTTTTTAAAGGCTTGAAATAAGTATCTTAAAAGCGACCTAAATAGGAAGCCCTTGTAATAATATCTCCAGGAGTAGTTTCCCAAGTTTCCCCTTGTTAATCTTGCCACTCAGGCTGACAAAACTTCTCTACAAAACTCCGTGCCTCATTTATGAAACAAAGGACAATTATAAACTCGGTGACAGCTGGCATTTTCAAAATCTCACATGCTCTTCTACAATGTGACTTTGCTACTCTCCCATCAGGTGAAGTCTATTTCTCCTCTTGAATCAGGGAAGGCTTGTGACTGTTTCCACCAACAGAATGTGGCAGAAGTGATGCTATGGGAAGTGCGAGGCTGGGTCATAAAAGGGAATAGAGCTTTTGCCTTGTTGACTGGAACACGTGCATGTGCCTTAGGCCTGTAAAAAGTCTGCCTGTGCTGAGACTTTTATGCTGTGAGGAAATCAAAACACACGGTGAAGCCATGTACAGTCTACACCATCCCAGCCCAGGTGACAGACATGTTAGTGAATAAGACTTCAGATGATTCTAGCCCCCAGGCCACTGAGTCACCCCCAAATTTCAAGTCTTGCTGGATGAGGCCCTAGATATCACAGAGCAGAGATAAGCCATTCCCGCTCTGCCCCACGGAATCCATGAGTATGATAACATAGCTGCTTGAAGCTGCTAAGTTTGGGGGCAGTAGTAAATGGGAAAACCACCGAAGGGCTGTTTTAAACTTTAAGTAAGATGTCTGTACGAAAGGGCTCTGTACGCTGTGCTTCTTACTGATTCTCATAATTGAAGGCAAGACTGGAAGGCTGCTGCCGCATGGAACGGAACAGGAAAGGAGCTGTGGGGAGAGTGGGGCAAGGAGAGCAGGGGGAGGTGAGGGAGGCATGAGGATGAAAGGGAGCAGTGGAGTGGGTGGCAGGCTTGAGCTCCCATTCATCATCAAGGCCGTTCTTCCTTTGACTTACTATGTGGAATCTGAATATCTTTTGAACATAGGGCCGAGAAGATCTCCTTTAAGACTAATGATGTACTATATGTTGGCTACCTGAATTTAAATAATAAAAAAAGACTGAATATGGCGTATGAGGTAATGAAGAATCAAAGATGACTCTAAGAAATTTGGCCTGAAAGACTGAAAAGACAGTTAACAGTAGGAAGAATGGATCTGCCATCAGTTAAACACGGGGCTACAGGTGGGACTACTTTGGGAAGATCAATAATTCAGTTTGGGTTATTTTATGTCTAAGATGTCTATTGGACATCCAAATGGAGATGCTGAATTGGTGGTTATATATTTGAGTCTGGAGTTTAGTGAACAAAGTGCTGCTCTCCCTAGTCCGGTCAGCTCAGTGTTTACATTTGAAGGAGAAATAGGGGCCTGTCTGAATATCTAATTATTCCCTCTTTCGGTATCATTAGTGATTGACGATATACTGTTAAGTGAAAAAAGCAAGTTATAGGACATTCCCACTTATTTATATATACGTAGATATGTGTGGTATAAGCATATATGCCATGCAGTTAATGTTTTGTATTCTGATTCATTTTTGTTTTTACAATAAGTCAGTACTTCACCTATAATGTTAAAAACATACACACAGTAAATACATCAACCACTTGCCTGCCATACAAATTATAACAAATGCTTCCTTTCAATCAAACATGAAGCACTGTTTTCCTTCCATTGGAACCTTATTGCAACAAAAACTAATTTAAATGTACAAATGAAAACCTAAAACAACAACAACAACAAAAAACCATCTGAAGCTTGTTTATTATTGACTAATGTAAAAAAATTATCCATAGTCTACCTAAAAACATGTAATGAAGTTAACACCATTTTTATTTGTTGAACTTGCTTTCAAAAAATTCTTCGTGGTAGTCAACAGACTTACGTAAACAGCTGTAACTTACAGAGCAAGCTGGCTCTGTAATTGTCTGTATCCCCCCCCTTAGTCACCACACACACACACACACACACACACACACACACACACACACACACATACACCTCTTACACTATACTACACTGAAGAGACAAGACAACTGCAGAAAGGACAATGCAACAGAGGGAAAAATCTGGTTTGAAAGCCAGAACAAAGATTCTGAAAGAATCTGCTTCACTTATTCTGCTGTATCACTGTCCCCTCCTTTTCAGTTGTTATAGCACCCAGGGATCAAATCAGTTAATTTATATACATCCAAAATTACTTCTGTAATTCCATTAGGAAATACAATTCTTTTTTTTTTAAAGATTTTATTTTTATTTATTTGAAGAGATAGAGACAGCCTTCGCGAGAGGGAACACAGCAGGGGGAGTGGGAGAGGAAGAAGCAGGCTCCTAGCGGAGGAGCCTGATGTGGGGCTCGATCCCATAACGCCAGGATCACGCCCTGAGCCGAAGGCAGACGCTTAACGACTGTGCCACCCAGGCGCCCCAGGAAATAAAATTCTGATGCATTTTGACAATCTTGTAGATTAGATAATACATAAAAAGCAAGTGTTCAGTTTATTAGTATTTAAGTTTCTCTAGCTGATTGATTAATCTGTCTGTAGGTTTTAGGCAAGTAACTGAAATACAAACATCAAAAATATTACTATTGTGATAGATTGAAGATGGTCACAAATCCTCTGATCATCCTTCTACTTCCCTCCCCTTCGGTTTGGGAACTCTGTGACTGCTCTAATAAAATATGGTGGAAATAATGCTGTGCCAGGTTCTGAGTCCCGACCTTGACACTAGCAGCTTCCACTTGTTATCTCTTGGAATACTCACTCTTGGAGCCCAGAGCTGCTACATAAGAAGTCAGATTATCCTGTTGAGAGATCGTGTGGAAAGGTCCTAAGACCATATGGGAATCTGGGCAGTGCAGATCACAGACAGCATCAAGTACATGGTTACAGTGGTGAATAATATCAGTAAGGCTCCTAAGGTTCCTGTGCTCACGTGGCTTTGCGTCTGTAATGCCACTATCAAAGAGCAGCAGAGAAAGGCTATGCGTTCACCAAACTGTTTCATTTCTATCGAGGCACACAGCAAGACTGCACTCCCCAGCCTTACTTTGCAGCTAGGTAGGCCAAGTGAGTGAGTTTTGGCT